>NW_026909265.1:2063916-2363916 GCF_033115175.1 Lepus europaeus
GGCAGGAACCCAGGAGGCTCTCGGGGACTCAGCAGGGCCCGCCCCTGGGGCCAGGGGTCTGGCAGGCTCCGGGGCAAATGGACTACGGAAGCCGAGAGGGGCCCGTCCGCGCCAAAACCCAAAACGCGCTGCGGCCTCCAGGGACACAGGGGACACAAGTGGCTGTGTGGCTTGCAGTGCCCGACCAGAGGGAGGGAGGTTGTCTGGCTGCTGAGGCGCAGCCAGTGTCAGCCCTTCGGGGAACTGCCCGTGGATTTCTTCGGGAATGGGGGCTGCCAACTCAGAACCCCCGCTCCCTGTGGCTGCAGCCAGCCAGGGGGCTCCAGGATCGGGAGCGCCCGCGGGTCTGGGGGGCTTCTTGCTCTGTGCAGGGCTTCTACGCACAAGTGGCACCTCATCCCGGCCCAAGGGTGGTGGCAGGAACCCAGGAGGCGCTCGGGGACTCAGCAGGGCCCGCCCCTGGGGCCAGGGGTCTGGCAGGCTCCGGGGCAAATGGACTACGGAAGCCGAGAGGGGCCCGTCCGCGCCAAAACCCAAAACGCGCTGCGGCCTCCAGGGACACAGGGGACACAAGTGGCTGTGTGGCTTGCAGTGCCCGACCAGAGGGAGGGAGGTTGTCTGGCTGCTGAGGCGCAGCCGGTGTCAGCCCTTCGGGGAACTGCCCGTGGATGCTTCGGGAATGGGGGCTGCCAACTCAGAACCCCCGTTCCCTGTGGCTGCAGCCAGCCAGGGGGCTCCAGGGTCGGGCGCGCCCGCGGGCCTGGGGGGCTTCTTGCCTGTGTGCAGGGCTTCTACGCACAAGGTGGCACCTCATCCCGGCCCAAGGGTGGTGGCAGGAACCCAGGAGGTGCTCGGGGACTCAGCAGGGCCCGCCCCTGGGGCCAGGGGTCTGGCAGGCTCTGGGGGCAAATGGACTACGGAAGCCGAGAGGGGCCCGTCCGCGCCAAAACCCAAAACGCGCTGCGGCCTCCAGGGACACAGGGGACACAAGTGGCTGTGTGGCTTGCAGTGCCCGACCAGAGGGAGGGAGGTTGTCTGGCTGCTGAGGCGCAGCCGGTGTCAGCCCTTCGGGGAACTGCCCGTGGATGCTTCGGGAATGGGGGCTGCCAACTCAGAACCCCCGTTCCCTGTGGCTGCAGCCAGCCAGGGGGCTCCAGGGTCTGGCGGGCCTGGGGGGCTTCTTGCCTGTGTGCAGGGCTTCTACGCACAAGGTGGCACCTCATCCCGGCCCAAGGTTGGTGGCAGGAACCCAGGAGGCTCTCGGGGACTCAGCAGGGCCCGCCCCTGGGGCCAGGGGTCTGGCAGGCTCTGGGGGCAAATGGACTACGGAAGCCGAGAGGGGCCCGTCCGCGCCAAAACCCAAAACGCGCTGCGGCCTCCAGGGACACAGGGGACACGAGTGGCTGTGTGGCTTGCAGTGCCTGACCAGAGGGAGGGAGGTTGTCTGGCTGCTGAGGCGCAGCCGGTGTCAGCCCTTTGGGGAACTGCCCTTGGATGCTTCGGGAATGGGGGCTGCCAACTCAGAACCCCCGTTCCCTGTGGCTACAGCCAGCCAGGGGGCTCGAGGATCGGGAGCGCCCGCGGGTCTGGGGGGCTTCTTGCTGTGTGCAGGGCTTCTACGCACAAGGTGGCACCTCATCCCGGCCCAAGGGTGGTGGCAGGAACCCAGGAGGCTCTCGGGGACTCAGCAGGGCCCGCCCCTGGGGCCAGGGGTCTGGCAGGCTCCGGGGCAAATGGACTACGGAAGCCGAGAGGGGCCCGTCCGCGCCAAAACCCAAAACGCGCTGCGGCCTCCAGGGACACAGGGGACACAAGTGGCTGTGTGGCTTGCAGTGCCCGACCAGAGGGAGGGAGGTTGTCTGGCTGCTGAGGCGCAGCCAGTGTCAGCCCTTCGGGGAACTGCCCGTGGATTTCTTCGGGAATGGGGGCTGCCAACTCAGAACCCCCGCTCCCTGTGGCTGCAGCCAGCCAGGGGGCTCCAGGATCGGGAGCGCCCGCGGGTCTGGGGGGCTTCTTGCTCTGTGCAGGGCTTCTACGCACAAGTGGCACCTCATCCCGGCCCAAGGGTGGTGGCAGGAACCCAGGAGGCGCTCGGGGACTCAGCAGGGCCCGCCCCTGGGGCCAGGGGTCTGGCAGGCTCCGGGGCAAATGGACTACGGAAGCCGAGAGGGGCCCGTCCGCGCCAAAACCCAAAACGCGCTGCGGCCTCCAGGGACACAGGGGACACAAGTGGCTGTGTGGCTTGCAGTGCCCGACCAGAGGGAGGGAGGTTGTCTGGCTGCTGAGGCGCAGCCGGTGTCAGCCCTTCGGGGAACTGCCCGTGGATGCTTCGGGAATGGGGGCTGCCAACTCAGAACCCCCGTTCCCTGTGGCTGCAGCCAGCCAGGGGGCTCCAGGGTCGGGCGCGCCCGCGGGCCTGGGGGGCTTCTTGCCTGTGTGCAGGGCTTCTACGCACAAGGTGGCACCTCATCCCGGCCCAAGGGTGGTGGCAGGAACCCAGGAGGTGCTCGGGGACTCAGCAGGGCCCGCCCCTGGGGCCAGGGGTCTGGCAGGCTCTGGGGGCAAATGGACTACGGAAGCCGAGAGGGGCCCGTCCGCGCCAAAACCCAAAACGCGCTGCGGCCTCCAGGGACACAGGGGACACAAGTGGCTGTGTGGCTTGCAGTGCCCGACCAGAGGGAGGGAGGTTGTCTGGCTGCTGAGGCGCAGCCGGTGTCAGCCCTTCGGGGAACTGCCCGTGGATGCTTCGGGAATGGGGGCTGCCAACTCAGAACCCCCGTTCCCTGTGGCTGCAGCCAGCCAGGGGGCTCCAGGGTCTGGCGCGCCCGCGGGCCTGGGGGGCTTCTTGCCTGTGTGCAGGGCTTCTACGCACAAGGTGGCACCTCATCCCGGCCCAAGGGTGGTGGCAGGAACCCAGGAGGCGCTCGGGGACTCAGCAGGGCCCGCCCCTGGGGCCAGGGGTCTGGCAGGCTCCGGGGCAAATGGACTACGGAAGCCGAGAGGGGCCCGTCCGCGCCAAAACCCAAAACGCGCTGCGGCCTCCAGGGACACAGGGGACACAAGTGGCTGTGTGGCTTGCAGTGCCCGACCAGAGGGAGGGAGGTTGTCTGGCTGCTGAGGCGCAGCCGGTGTCAGCCCTTCGGGGAACTGCCCGTGGATGCTTCGGGAATGGGGGCTGCCAACTCAGAACCCCCGTTCCCTGTGGCTGCAGCCAGCCAGGGGGCTCCAGGGTCTGGCGGGCCTGGGGGGCTTCTTGCCTGTGTGCAGGGCTTCTACGCACAAGGTGGCACCTCATCCCGGCCCAAGGGTGGTGGCAGGAACCCAGGAGGCTCTCGGGGACTCAGCAGGGCCCGCCCCTGGGGCCAGGGGTCTGGCAGGCTCCGGGGGCAAATGGACTACGGAAGCCGAGAGGGGCCCGTCCGCGCCAAAACCCAAAACGCGCTGCGGCCTCCAGGGACACAGGGGACACAAGTGGCTGTGTGGCTTGCAGTGCCCGACCAGAGGGAGGGAGGTTGTCTGGCTGCTGAGGCGCAGCCGGTGTCAGCCCTTCGGGGAACTGCCCGTGGATGCTTCGGGAATGGGGGCTGCCAACTCAGAACCCCCGTTCCCTGTGGCTGCAGCCAGCCAGGGGGCTCCAGGTTCGGGCGCGCCCGCGGGCCTGGGGGGCTTCTTGCCTGTGTGCAGGGCTTCTACGCACAAGGTGGCACCTCATCCCGGCCCAAGGGTGGTGGCAGGAACCCAGGAGGCGCTCGGGGACTCAGCAGGGCCCGCCCCTGGGGCCAGGGGTCTGGCAGGCTCCGGGGGCAAATGGACTACGGAAGCCGAGAGGGGCCCGTCCGCGCCTAAACCCAAAACGCGCTGCGGCCTCCAGGGACACAGGGGACACAAGTGGCTGTGTGGCTTGCAGTGCCCGACCAGAGGGAGGGAGGTTGTCTGGCTGCTGAGGCGCAGCCGGTGTCAGCCCTTCGGGGAACTGCCCGTGGATGCTTCAGGAATGGGGGCTGCCAACTCAGAACCCCCGTTCCCTGAGGCTACAGCCAGCCAGGGGGCTCCAGGGTCGGGTGGGCCTGGGGGGCTTCTTGCCTGTGTGCAGGGCTTCTACGCACAAGGTGGCACCTCATCCCAGCCCAAGGGTGGTGGCAGGAACCCAGGAGGCGCTCGGGGACTCAGCAGGGCCCGCCCCTGGGACCAGGGGTCTGGCAGGCTCCGGGGGCAAATGGACTACGGAAGCCGAGAGGGGCCCGTCCGCGCCAAAACCCAAAACGCGCTGCGGCCTCCAGGGACACAGGGGACACAAGTGGCTGTGTGGCTTGCAGTGCCCGACCAGAGGGAGGGAGGTTGTCTGGCTGCTGAGGCGCAGCCGGTGTCAGCCCTTCGGGGATCTGCCCGTGGATGCTTCGGGAATGGGGGCTGCCAACTCAGAACCCCCGTTCCCTGTGGCTGCAGCCAGCCAGGGGGCTCCAGGGTCGGGCGCGCCCGCGGGCCTGGGGGGCTTCTTGCCTGTGTGCAGGGCTTCTACGCACAAGGTGGCACCTCATCCCGGACCAAGGGTGGTGGCAGGAACCCAGGAGGCGCTCGGGGACTCAGCAGGGCCCGCCCCTGGGGCCAGGGGTCTGGCAGGCTCTGGGGGCAAATGGACTACGGAAGCCGAGAGGGGCCCGTCCGCGCCAAAACCCAAAACGCGCTGCGGCCTCCAGGGACACAGGGGACACAAGTGGCTGTGTGGCTTGCAGTGCCCGACCAGAGGGAAGGAAGTTGTCTGGCTGCTGAGGCGCAGCCCGTGTCTGCCCTTTGGGGAACTGCCCGTGGATGCTTCGGGAATGGGGCTGCCAACTCAGAACCCCCGTTCCCTGTGGCTGCAGCCAGCCAGGGGGCTCCAGGGTCTGGCAGGCCTGGGGGGCTTCTTGCCTGTGTGCAGGGCTTCTACGCACAAGGTGGCACCTCATCCCGGCCCAAGGGTGGTGGCAGGAACCCAGGAGGTGCTCGGGGACTCAGCAGGGCCCGCCCCTGGGGCCAGGGGTCTGGCAGGCTCCGGGGCAAATGGACTACGGAAGCCGAGAGGGGCCCGTCCGCGCCAAAACCCAAAACGCGCTGCGGCCTCCAGGGACACAGGGGACACAAGTGGCTGTGTGGCTTGCAGTGCCCGACCAGAGGGAGGGAGGTTGTCTGGCTGCTGAGGCGCAGCCGGTGTCAGCCCTTCGGGGATCTGCCCGTGGATGCTTCGGGAATGGGGGCTGCCAACTCAGAACCCCCGTTCCCTGTGGCTGCAGCCAGCCAGGGGGCTCCAGGGTCGGGCGCGCCCGCGGGCCTGGGGGGCTTCTTGCCTGTGTGCAGGGCTTCTACGCACAAGGTGGCACCTCATCCCGGACCAAGGGTGGTGGCAGGAACCCAGGAGGCGCTCGGGGACTCAGGAGGGCCCGCCCCTGGGGCCAGGGGTCTGGCAGGCTCTGGGGGCAAATGGACTACGGAAGCCGAGAGGGGCCCGTCTGCGCCAAAACCCAAAACGCGCTGCGGCCTCCAGGGACACAGGGGACAAAAGTGGCTGTGTGGCTTGCAGTGCCCGACCAGAGGGAAGGAAGTTGTCTGGCTGCTGAGGCGCAGCCCGTGTCTGCCCTTCGGGGAACTGCCCGTGGATGCTTCGGGAATGGGGGCTGCCAACTCAGAACCCCCGTTCCCTGTGGCTGCAGCCAGCCAGGGGGCTCCAGGGTCTGGCAGGCCTGGGGGGCTTCTTGCCTGTGTGCAGGGCTTCTACGCACAAGGTGGCACCTCATCCCGGCCCAAGGGTGGTGGCAGGAACCCAGGAGGTGCTCGGGGACTCAGCAGGGCCCGCCCCTGGGGCCAGGGGTCTGGCAGGCTCCGGGGCAAATGGACTACGGAAGCCGAGAGGGGCCCGTCCGCGCCAAAACCCAAAACGCGCTGCGGCCTCCAGGGACACAGGGGACACAAGTGGCTGTGTGGCTTGCAGTGCCCGACCAGAGGGAGGGAGGTTGTCTGGCTGCTGAGGCGCAGCCGGTGTCAGCCCTTCGGGGAACTGCCCGTGGATGCTTCGGGAATGGGGGCTGCCAACTCAGAACCCCCGTTCCCTGTGGCTGCAGCCAGCCAGGGGGCTCCAGGTTCGGGCGCGCCCGCGGGCCTGGGGGGCTTCTTGCCTGTGTGCAGGGCTTCTACGCACAAGGTGGCACCTCATCCCGGCCCAAGGGTGGTGGCAGGAACCCAGGAGGCGCTCGGGGACTCAGCAGGGCCCGCCCCTGGGGCCAGGGGTCTGGCAGGCTCCGGGGGCAAATGGACTACGGAAGCCGAGAGGGGCCCGTCCGCGCCTAAACCCAAAACGCGCTGCGGCCTCCAGGGACACAGGGGACACAAGTGGCTGTGTGGCTTGCAGTGCCCGACCAGAGGGAGGGAGGTTGTCTGGCTGCTGAGGCGCAGCCGGTGTCAGCCCTTCGGGGAACTGCCCGTGGATGCTTCAGGAATGGGGGCTGCCAACTCAGAACCCCCGTTCCCTGAGGCTACAGCCAGCCAGGGGGCTCCAGGGTCGGGTGGGCCTGGGGGGCTTCTTGCCTGTGTGCAGGGCTTCTACGCACAAGGTGGCACCTCATCCCAGCCCAAGGGTGGTGGCAGGAACTCAGGAGGCGCTCGGGGACTCAGCAGGGCCCGCCCCTGGGACCAGGGGTCTGGCAGGCTCCGGGGGCAAATGGACTACGGAAGCCGAGAGGGGCCCGTCCGCGCCAAAACCCAAAACGCGCTGCGGCCTCCAGGGACACAGGGGACACAAGTGGCTGTGTGGCTTGCAGTGCCCGACCAGAGGGAGGGAGGTTGTCTGGCTGCTGAGGCGCAGCCGGTGTCAGCCCTTCGGGGATCTGCCCGTGGATGCTTCGGGAATGGGGGCTGCCAACTCAGAACCCCCGTTCCCTGTGGCTGCAGCCAGCCAGGGGGCTCCAGGGTCGGGCGCGCCCGCGGGCCTGGGGGGCTTCTTGCCTGTGTGCAGGGCTTCTACGCACAAGGTGGCACCTCATCCCGGACCAAGGGTGGTGGCAGGAACCCAGGAGGCGCTCGGGGACTCAGCAGGGCCCGCCCCTGGGGCCAGGGGTCTGGCAGGCTCTGGGGGCAAATGGACTACGGAAGCCGAGAGGGGCCCGTCCGCGCCAAAACCCAAAACGCGCTGCGGCCTCCAGGGACACAGGGGACACAAGTGGCTGTGTGGCTTGCAGTGCCCGACCAGAGGGAAGGAAGTTGTCTGGCTGCTGAGGCGCAGCCCGTGTCTGCCCTTTGGGGAACTGCCCGTGGATGCTTCGGGAATGGGGCTGCCAACTCAGAACCCCCGTTCCCTGTGGCTGCAGCCAGCCAGGGGGCTCCAGGGTCTGGCAGGCCTGGGGGGCTTCTTGCCTGTGTGCAGGGCTTCTACGCACAAGGTGGCACCTCATCCCGGCCCAAGGGTGGTGGCAGGAACCCAGGAGGTGCTCGGGGACTCAGCAGGGCCCGCCCCTGGGGCCAGGGGTCTGGCAGGCTCCGGGGCAAATGGACTACGGAAGCCGAGAGGGGCCCGTCCGCGCCAAAACCCAAAACGCGCTGCGGCCTCCAGGGACACAGGGGACACAAGTGGCTGTGTGGCTTGCAGTGCCCGACCAGAGGGAGGGAGGTTGTCTGGCTGCTGAGGCGCAGCCGGTGTCAGCCCTTCGGGGATCTGCCCGTGGATGCTTCGGGAATGGGGGCTGCCAACTCAGAACCCCCGTTCCCTGTGGCTGCAGCCAGCCAGGGGGCTCCAGGGTCGGGCGCGCCCGCGGGCCTGGGGGGCTTCTTGCCTGTGTGCAGGGCTTCTACGCACAAGGTGGCACCTCATCCCGGACCAAGGGTGGTGGCAGGAACCCAGGAGGCGCTCGGGGACTCAGGAGGGCCCGCCCCTGGGGCCAGGGGTCTGGCAGGCTCTGGGGGCAAATGGACTACGGAAGCCGAGAGGGGCCCGTCTGCGCCAAAACCCAAAACGCGCTGCGGCCTCCAGGGACACAGGGGACAAAAGTGGCTGTGTGGCTTGCAGTGCCCGACCAGAGGGAAGGAAGTTGTCTGGCTGCTGAGGCGCAGCCCGTGTCTGCCCTTCGGGGAACTGCCCGTGGATGCTTCGGGAATGGGGGCTGCCAACTCAGAACCCCCGTTCCCTGTGGCTGCAGCCAGCCAGGGGGCTCCAGGGTCTGGCAGGCCTGGGGGGCTTCTTGCCTGTGTGCAGGGCTTCTACGCACAAGGTGGCACCTCATCCCGGCCCAAGGGTGGTGGCAGGAACCCAGGAGGTGCTCGGGGACTCAGCAGGGCCCGCCCCTGGGGCCAGGGGTCTGGCAGGCTCCGGGGCAAATGGACTACGGAAGCCGAGAGGGGCCCGTCCGCGCCAAAACCCAAAACGCGCTGCGGCCTCCAGGGACACAGGGGACACAAGTGGCTGTGTGGCTTGCAGTGCCCGACCAGAGGGAGGGAGGTTGTCTGGCTGCTGAGGCGCAGCCGGTGTCAGCCCTTCGGGGATCTGCCCGTGGATGCTTCGGGAATGGGGGCTGCCAACTCAGAACCCCCGTTCCCTGTGGCTGTAGCCAGCCAGGGGGCTCCAGGGTCGGGCGCGCCCGCGGGCCTGGGGGGCTTCTTGCCTGTGTGCAGGGCTTCTACGCACAAGGTGGCACCTCATCCCGGCCCAAGGTTGGTGGCAGGAACCCAGGAGGCTCTCGGGGACTCAGCAGGGCCCGCCCCTGGGGCCAGGGGTCTGGCAGGCTCCGGGGGCAAATGGACTACGGAAGCCGAGAGGGGCCCGTCCGCGCCAAAACCCAAAACGCGCTGCGGCCTCCAGGGACACAGGGGACACAAGTGGCTGTGTGGCTTGCAGTGCCCGACCAGAGGGAGGGAGGTTGTCTGGCTGCTGAGGCGCAGCCGGTGTCAGCCCTTCGGGGAACTGCCCGTGGATACTTCGGGAATGGGGGCTGCCAACTCAGAACCCCCGTTCCCTGTGGCTGCAGCCAGCCAGGGGGCTCCAGGATCGGGAGCGCCCGAGGGTCTGGGGGGCTTCTTGCTGTGTGCAGGGCTTCTACGCACAAGTGGCACCTCATCCCGGCCCAAGGGTGGTGGCAGGAACCCAGGAGGCGCTCGGGGACTCAGCAGGACCCGCCCCTGGGGCCAGGGGTCTGGCAGGCTCCGGGGCAAATGGACTACAGAAGCCGAGAGGGGCCCGTCCGCGCCAAAACCCAAAATGCGCTGCGGCCTCCAGGGACACAGGGGACACAAGTGGCTGTGTGGCTTGCAGTGCCCGACCAGAGGGAGGGAGGTTGTCTGGCTGCTGAGGCGCAGCCGGTGTCAGCCCTTCGGGGAACTGCCCGTGGATGCTTCGGGAATGGGGGCTGCCAACTCAGAACCCCCGTTCCCTGTGGCTGCAGCCAGCCAGGGGGCTCCAGGTTCGGGCGCGCCCGCGGGCCTGGGGGGCTTCTTGCCTGTGTGCAGGGCTTCTACGCACAAGGTGGCACCTCATCCCGGCCCAAGGGTGGTGGCAGGAACCCAGGAGGCGCTCGGGGACTCAGCAGGGCCCGCCCCTGGGGCCAGGGGTCTGGCAGGCTCCGGGGGCAAATGGACTACGGAAGCCGAGAGGGGCCCGTCCGCGCCTAAACCCAAAACGCGCTGCGGCCTCCAGGGACACAGGGGACACAAGTGGCTGTGTGGCTTGCAGTGCCCGACCAGAGGGAGGGAGGTTGTCTGGCTGCTGAGGCGCAGCCGGTGTCAGCCCTTCGGGGAACTGCCCGTGGATGCTTCAGGAATGGGGGCTGCCAACTCAGAACCCCCGTTCCCTGAGGCTGCAGCCAGCCAGGGGGCTCCAGGGTCGGGTGGGCCTGGGGGGCTTCTTGCCTGTGTGCAGGGCTTCTACGCACAAGGTGGCACCTCATCCCAGCCCAAGGGTGGTGGCAGGAACTCAGGAGGCGCTCGGGGACTCAGCAGGGCCCGCCCCTGGGACCAGGGGTCTGGCAGGCTCCGGGGGCAAATGGACTACGGAAGCCGAGAGGGGCCCGTCCGCGCCAAAACCCAAAACGCGCTGCGGCCTCCAGGGACACAGGGGACACAAGTGGCTGTGTGGCTTGCAGTGCCCGACCAGAGGGAGGGAGGTTGTCTGGCTGCTGAGGCGCAGCCGGTGTCAGCCCTTCGGGGAACTGCCCGTGGATGCTTCTGGAATGGGGGCTGCCAACTCAGAACCCCCGCTCCCTGTGGCTGCAGCCAGCCAGGGGGCTCCAGGGTCTGGCGGGCCTGGGGGGCTTCTTGCCTGTGTGCAGGGCTTCTACGCACAAGGTGGCACCTCATCCTGGCCCAAGGGTGGTGGCAGGAACCCAGGAGGCGCTCGGGAACTCAGCAGGGCCCTCCCCTGGGGAGGGGTCTGGCAGGCTCTGGGGGCAAATGGACTACGGAAGCCGAGAGGGGCCCGTCCGCGCCAAAACCCAAAACGCGCTGCGGCCTCCAGGGACACAGGGGACACGAGTGGCTGTGTGGCTTGCAGTGCCCGACCAGAGGGAGGGAGGTTGTCTGGCTGCTGAGGCGCAGCCGGTGTCAGCCCTTCGGGGAACTGCCCGTGGATGCTTCGGGAATGGGGGCTGCCAACTCAGAACCCCCGTTCCCTGTGGCTGCAGCCAGCCAGGGGGCTCCAGGGTCGGGCGCGCCCGCGGGCCTGGGGGGCTTCTTGCCTGTGTGCAGGGCTTCTACGCACAAGGTGGCACCTCATCCCGGACCAAGGGTGGTGGCAGGAACCCAGGAGGCGCTCGGGGACTCAGCAGGGCCCGCCCCTGGGGCCAGGGGTCTGGCAGGCTCCGGGGCAAATGGACTACGGAAGCCGAGAGGGGCCCGTCCGCGCCAAAACCCCAAACGCACTGCGGCCTCCAGGGACACAGGGGACACAAGTGGCTGTGTGGCTTGCAGTACCCGACCAGAGGGAAGGAAGTTGTCTGGCTGCTGAGGCGCAGCCCGTGTCTGCCCTTCGGGGAACTGCCCGTGGATGCTTCGGGAATGGGGGCTGCCAACTCAGAACCCCCATTCCCTGTGGCTGCAGCCAGCCAGGGGGCTCCAGGTTCTGGCAGGCCTGGGGGGCTTCTTGCCTGTGTGCAGGGCTTCTACGCACAAGGTGGCACCTCATCCCGGCCCAAGGGTGGTGGCTGGAACCCAGGAGGCTCTCGGGGACTCAGCAGGGCCCGCCCCTGGGGCCAGGGGTCTGGCAGGCTCCGGGGCAAATGGACTACGGAAGCCGAGAGGGGCCCGTCCGCGCCAAAACCCAAAACGCGCTGCGGCCTCCAGGGACACAGGGGACACAAGTGGCTGTGTGGCTTGCAGTGCCCGACCAGAGGGAGGGAGGTTGTCTGGCTGCTGAGGCGCAGCCGGTGTCAGCCCTTCGGGGATCTGCCCGTGGATGCTTCGGGAATGGGGGCTGCCAACACATAACCCCCGTTCCCTGTGGCTGTAGCCAGCCAGGGGGCTCCAGGGTCGGGCGCGCCCGCGGGCCTGGGGGGCTTCTTGCCTGTGTGCAGGGCTTCTACGCACAAGGTGGCACCTCATCCCGGCCCAAGGGTGGTGGCAGGAACCCAGGAGGCGCTCGGGGACTCAGCAGGGCCCTCCCCTGGGTAGGGGTCTGGCAGGCTCTGGGGGCAAATGGACTACGGAAGCCGAGAGGGGCCCGTCCGCGCCAAAACCCAAAACGCGCTGCGGCCTCCAGGGACAGAGGGGACACGAGTGGCTGTGTGGCTTGCAGTGACCGACCAGAGGGAGGGAGGTTGTCTGTCTGCTGAGGCGCAGCCGGTGTCAGCCCTTCGGGGAACTGCCCTTGGATGCTTCGGGAATGGGGGCTGCCAACTCAGAACCCCCGCTCCCTGTGGCTACAGCCAGCCAGGGGGCTCGAGGATCGGGAGCGCCCGCGGGTCTGGGGGGCTTCTTGCTGTGTGCAGGGCTTCTACGCACAAGTGGCACCTCATCCCGGCCCAAGGGTGGTGGCAGGAACCCAGGAGGCGCTCGGGGACTCAGCAGGGCCCGCCCCTGGGGCCAGGGGTCTGGCAGGCTCTGGGGCAAATGGACTACGGAAGCCGAGAGGGGCCCGTCCGCGCCAAAACCCAAAACGCGCTGCGGCCTCCAGGGACAGAGGTGACACAAGTGGCTGTGTGGCTTGCAGTGCCCGACCAGAGGGAGGGAGGTTGTCTGGCTGCTGAGGCGCAGCCGGTGTCAGCCCTTCGGGGAACTGCCCGTGGATGCTTCGGGAATGGGGGCTGCCAACTCAGAACCCCCGTTCCCTGTGGCTGCAGCCAGCCAGGGGGCTCCAGGGTCGGGCGCGCCCGCGGGCCTGGGGGGCTTCTTGCCTGTGTGCAGGGCTTCTACGCACAAGGTGGCACCTCATCCAGGCCCAAGGGTGGTGGCAGGAACCCAGGAGGTGCTCGGGGACTCAGCAGGGCCCGCCCCTGGGGCCAGGGGTCTGGCAGGCTCTGGGGGCAAATGGACTACGGAAGCCGAGAGGGGCCCGTCCGCGCCAAAACCCAAAACGCGCTGCGGCCTCCAGGGACACAGGGGACACAAGTGGCTGTGTGGCTTGCAGTGCCCGACCAGAGGGAGGGAGGTTGTCTGGCTGCTGAGGCGCAGCCGGTGTCAGCCCTTCGGGGAACTGCCCGTGGATGCTTCGGGAATGGGGGCTGCCAACTCAGAACCCCCGTTCCCTGTGGCTGCAGCCAGCCAGGGGGCTCCAGGGTCTGGCGCGCCCGCGGGCCTGGGGGGCTTCTTGCCTGTGTGCAGGGCTTCTACGCACAAGATGGCACCTCATCCCGGCCCAAGTGTGGTGGCAGGAACCCAGGAGGCTCTCGGGGACTCAACAGGGCCCGCCCCTGGGGCCAGGGGTCTGGCAGGCTCCGGGGGCAAATGGACTACGGAAGCCGAGAGGGGCCCGTCCGCGCCAAAACACAAAACGCGCTGCGGCCTCCAGGGACACAGGGGACACAAGTGGCTGTGTGGCTTGCAGTGCCCGACCAGAGGGAGGGAGGTTGTCTGGCTGCTGAGGCGCAGCCGGTGTCAGCCCTTCGGGGAACTGCCCGTGGATGCTTCGGGAATGGGGGCTGCCAACTCAGAACCCCCGTTCCCTGTGGCTGCAGCCAGCCAGGGGGCTCCAGGGTCTGGCGGGCCAGGGGGCTTCTTGCCTGTGTGCAGGGCTTCTACGCACAAGGTGGCACCTCATCCCGGCCCAAGGTTGGTGGCAGGAACCCAGGAGGCTCTCGGGGACTCAGCAGGGCCCGCCCCTGGGGCCAGGGGTCTGGCAGGCTCTGGGGGCAAATGGACTACGGAAGCCGAGAGGGGCCCGTCCGCGCCAAAACCCAAAACGCGCTGCGGCCTCCAGGGACACAGGGGACACGAGTGGCTGTGTGGCTTGCAGTGCCCGACCAGAGGGAGGGAGGTTGTCTGGCTGCTGAGGCGCAGCCGGTGTCAGCCCTTTGGGGAACTGCCCTTGGATGCTTCGGGAATGGGGGCTGCCAACTCAGAACCCCCGTTCCCTGTGGCTACAGCCAGCCAGGGGGCTCGAGGATCGGGAGCGCCCGCGGGTCTGGGGGGCTTCTTGCTGTGTGCAGGGCTTCTACGCACAAGGTGGCACCTCATCCCGGCCCAAGGGTGGTGGCAGGAACCCAGGAGGCTCTCGGGGACTCAGCAGGGCCCGCCCCTGGGGCCAGGGGTCTGGCAGGCTCCGGGGCAAATGGACTACGGAAGCCGAGAGGGGCCCGTCCGCGCCAAAACCCAAAACGCGCTGCGGCCTCCAGGGACACAGGGGACACAAGTGGCTGTGTGGCTTGCAGTGCCCGACCAGAGGGAGGGAGGTTGTCTGGCTGCTGAGGCGCAGCCAGTGTCAGCCCTTCGGGGAACTGCCCGTGGATTTCTTCGGGAATGGGGGCTGCCAACTCAGAACCCCCGCTCCCTGTGGCTGCAGCCAGCCAGGGGGCTCCAGGATCGGGAGCGCCCGCGGGTCTGGGGGGCTTCTTGCTCTGTGCAGGGCTTCTACGCACAAGTGGCACCTCATCCCGGCCCAAGGGTGGTGGCAGGAACCCAGGAGGCGCTCGGGGACTCAGCAGGGCCCGCCCCTGGGGCCAGGGGTCTGGCAGGCTCCGGGGCAAATGGACTACGGAAGCCGAGAGGGGCCCGTCCGCGCCAAAACCCAAAACGCGCTGCGGCCTCCAGGGACACAGGGGACACAAGTGGCTGTGTGGCTTGCAGTGCCCGACCAGAGGGAGGGAGGTTGTCTGGCTGCTGAGGCGCAGCCGGTGTCAGCCCTTCGGGGAACTGCCCGTGGATGCTTCGGGAATGGGGGCTGCCAACTCAGAACCCCCGTTCCCTGTGGCTGCAGCCAGCCAGGGGGCTCCAGGGTCGGGCGCGCCCGCGGGCCTGGGGGGCTTCTTGCCTGTGTGCAGGGCTTCTACGCACAAGTGGCACCTCATCCCGGCCCAAGGGTGGTGGCAGGAACCCAGGAGGCGCTCGGGGACTCAGCAGGGCCCGCCCCTGGGGCCAGGGGTCTGGCAGGCTCTGGGGGCAAATGGACTACGGAAGCCGAGAGGGGCCCGTCCGCGCCAAAACCCAAAACGCGCTGCGGCCTCCAGGGACACAGGGGACACAAGTGGCTGTGTGGCTTGCAGTGCCCGACCAGAGGGAGGGAGGTTGTCTGGCTGCTGAGGCGCAGCCGGTGTCAGCCCTTCGGGGAACTGCCCGTGGATGCTTCGGGAATGGGGGCTGCCAACTCAGAACCCCCGTTCCCTGTGGCTGCAGCCAGCCAGGGGGCTCCAGGGTCTGGCGCGCCCGCGGGCCTGGGGGGCTTCTTGCCTGTGTGCAGGGCTTCTACGCACAAGGTGGCACCTCATCCCGGCCCAAGGGTGGTGGCAGGAACCCAGGAGGCGCTCGGGGACTCAGCAGGGCCCGCCCCTGGGGCCAGGGGTCTGGCAGGCTCCGGGGCAAATGGACTACGGAAGCCGAGAGGGGCCCGTCCGCGCCAAAACCCAAAACGCGCTGCGGCCTCCAGGGACACAGGGGACACAAGTGGCTGTGTGGCTTGCAGTGCCCGACCAGAGGGAGGGAGGTTGTCTGGCTGCTGAGGCGCAGCCGGTGTCAGCCCTTCGGGGAACTGCCCGTGGATGCTTCGGGAATGGGGGCTGCCAACTCAGAACCCCCGTTCCCTGTGGCTGCAGCCTGCCAGGGGGCTCCAGGGTCTGGCGGGCCTGGGGGGCTTCTTGCCTGTGTGCAGGGCTTCTACGCACAAGGTGGCACCTCATCCCGGCCCAAGGTTGGTGGCAGGAACCCAGGAGGCTCTCGGGGACTCAGCAGGGCCCGCCCCTGGGGCCAGGGGTCTGGCAGGCTCCGGGGGCAAATGGACTACGGAAGCCGAGAGGGGCCCGTCCGCGCCAAAACCCAAAACGCGCTGCGGCCTCCAGGGACACAGGGGACACAAGTGGCTGTGTGGCTTGCAGTGCCCGACCAGAGGGAGGGAGGTTGTCTGGCTGCTGAGGCGCAGCCGGTGTCAGCCCTTCGGGGAACTGCCCGTGGATGCTTCGGGAATGGGGGCTGCCAACTCAGAACCCCCGTTCCCTGTGGCTGCAGCCAGCCAGGGGGCTCCAGGTTCGGGCGCGCCCGCGGGCCTGGGGGGCTTCTTGCCTGTGTGCAGGGCTTCTACGCACAAGGTGGCACCTCATCCCGGCCCAAGGGTGGTGGCAGGAACCCAGGAGGCGCTCGGGGACTCAGCAGGGCCCGCCCCTGGGGCCAGGGGTCTGGCAGGCTCCGGGGGCAAATGGACTACGGAAGCCGAGAGGGGCCCGTCCGCGCCTAAACCCAAAACGCGCTGCGGCCTCCAGGGACACAGGGGACACAAGTGGCTGTGTGGCTTGCAGTGCCCGACCAGAGGGAGGGAGGTTGTCTGGCTGCTGAGGCGCAGCCGGTGTCAGCCCTTCGGGGAACTGCCCGTGGATGCTTCAGGAATGGGGGCTGCCAACTCAGAACCCCCGTTCCCTGAGGCTACAGCCAGCCAGGGGGCTCCAGGGTCGGGTGGGCCTGGGGGGCTTCTTGCCTGTGTGCAGGGCTTCTACGCACAAGGTGGCACCTCATCCCAGCCCAAGGGTGGTGGCAGGAACTCAGGAGGCGCTCGGGGACTCAGCAGGGCCCGCCCCTGGGACCAGGGGTCTGGCAGGCTCCGGGGGCAAATGGACTACGGAAGCCGAGAGGGGCCCGTCCGCGCCAAAACCCAAAACGCGCTGCCGCCTCCAGGGACACAGGGGACACAAGTGGCTGTGTGGCTTGCAGTGCCCGACCAGAGGGAGGGAGGTTGTCTGGCTGCTGAGGCGCAGCCGGTGTCAGCCCTTCGGGGAACTGCCCGTGGATGCTTCTGGAATGGGGGCTGCCAACTCAGAACCCCCGCTCCCTGTGGCTGCAGCCAGCCAGGGGGCTCCAGGGTCTGGCGGGCCTGGGGGGCTTCTTGCCTGTGTGCAGGGCTTCTACGCACAAGGTGGCACCTCATCCCGGCCCAAGGGTGGTGGCAGGAACCCAGGAGGCGCTCGGGAACTCAGCAGGGCCCTCCCCTGGGGAGGGGTCTGGCAGGCTCTGGGGGCAAATGGACTACGGAAGCCGAGAGGGGCCCGTCCGCGCCAAAACCCAAAACGCGCTGCGGCCTCCAGGGACACAGGGGACACGAGTGGCTGTGTGGCTTGCAGTGCCCGACCAGAGGGAGGGAGGTTGTCTGGCTGCTGAGGCGCAGCCGGTGTCAGCCCTTCGGGGAACTGCCCGTGGATGCTTCGGGAATGGGGGCTGCCAACTCAGAACCCCCGTTCCCTGTGGCTGCAGCCAGCCAGGGGGCTCCAGGGTCGGGCGCGCCCGCGGGCCTGGGGGGCTTCTTGCCTGTGTGCAGGGCTTCTACGCACAAGGTGGCACCTCATCCCGGACCAAGGGTGGTGGCAGGAACCCAGGAGGCGCTCGGGGACTCAGCAGGGCCCGCCCCTGGGGCCAGGGGTCTGGCAGGCTCCGGGGCAAATGGACTACGGAAGCCGAGAGGGGCCCGTCCGCGCCAAAACCCAAAACGCGCTGCGGCCTCCAGGGACACAGGGGACACAAGTGGCTGTGTGGCTTGCAGTGCCCGACCAGAGGGAGGGAGGTTGTCTGGCTGCTGAGGTGCAGCCGGTGTCAGCCCTTCGGGGAACTGCCCGTGGATGCTTCGGGAATGGGGGCTGCCAACTCAGAACCCCCGTTCCCTGTGGCTGCAGCAAGCCAGGGGGCTCCAGGATCGGGAGCGCCCGCGGGTCTGGGGGGCTTCTTGCTGTGTGCAGGGCTTCTACGCACAAGTGGCACCTCATCCCGGCCCAAGGTTGGTGGCAGGAACCCAGGAGGCGCTCGGGGACTCAGCAGGGCCCGCCCCTGGGGCCAGGGGTCTGGCAGGCTCCGGGGCAAATGGACTACGGAAGCCGAGAGGGGCCCGTCCGCGCCAAAACCCAAAACGCGCTGCGGCCTCCAGGGACACAGGGGACACAAGTGGCTGTGTGGCTTGCAGTGCCCGACCAGAGGGAGGGAGGTTGTCTGGCTGCTGAGGCGCAGCCGGTGTCAGCCCTTCGGGGAACTGCCCGTGGATGCTTCGGGAATGGGGGCTGCCAACTCAGAACCCCCGTTCCCTGTGGCTGCAGCCAGCCAGGGGGCTCCAGGGTCGGGCGCGCCCGCGGGCCTGGGGGGCTTCTTGCCTGTGTGCAGGGCTTCTACGCACAAGGTGGCACCTCATCCCGGCCCAAGGGTGGTGGCAGGAACCCAGGAGGTGCTCGGGGACTCAGCAGGGCCCGCCCCTGGGGCCAGGGGTCTGGCAGGCTCTGGGGGCAAATGGACTACGGAAGCCGAGAGGGGCCCGTCCGCGCCAAAACCCAAAACGCGCTGCGGCCTCCAGGGACACAGGGGACACAAGTGGCTGTGTGGCTTGCAGTGCCCGACCAGAGGGAGGGAGGTTGTCTGGCTGCTGAGGCGCAGCCGGTGTCAGCCCTTCGGGGAACTGCCCGTGGATGCTTCGGGAATGGGGGCTGCCAACTCAGAACCCCCGTTCCCTGTGGCTGCAGCCAGCCAGGGGGCTCCAGGGTCTGGCGCGCCCGCGGGCCTGGGGGGCTTCTTGCCTGTGTGCAGGGCTTCTACGCACAAGGTGGCACCTCATCCCGGCCCAAGGGTGGTGGCAGGAACCCAGGAGGCTCTCGGGGACTCAGCAGGGCCCGCCCCTGGGGCCAGGGGTCTGGCAGGCTCCGGGGGCAAATGGACTACGGAAGCCGAGAGGGGCCCGTCCGCGCCAAAACCCAAAACGCGCTGCGGCCTCCAGGGACACAGGGGACACAAGTGGCTGTGTGGCTTGCAGTGCCCGACCAGAGGGAGGGAGGTTGTCTGGCTGCTGAGGCGCAGCCGGTGTCAGCCCTTCGGGGAACTGCCCGTGGATGCTTCGGGAATGGGGGCTGCCAACTCAGAACCCCCGTTCCCTGTGGCTGCAGCCAGCCAGGGGGCTCCAGGGTCTGGCGGGCCTGGGGGGCTTCTTGCCTGTGTGCAGGGCTTCTACGCACAAGGTGGCACCTCATCCCGGCCCAAGGTTGGTGGCAGGAACCCAGGAGGCTCTCGGGGACTCAGCAGGGCCCGCCCCTGGGGCCAGGGGTCTGGCAGGCTCCGGGGGCAAATGGACTACGGAAGCCGAGAGGGGCCCGTCCGCGCCAAAACCCAAAACGCGCTGCGGCCTCCAGGGACACAGGGGACACAAGTGGCTGTGTGGCTTGCAGTGCCCGACCAGAGGGAGGGAGGTTGTCTGGCTGCTGAGGCGCAGCCGGTGTCAGCCCTTCGGGGAACTGCCCGTGGATGCTTCGGGAATGGGGGCTGCCAACTCAGAACCCCCGTTCCCTGTGGCTGCAGCCAGCCAGGGGGCTCCAGGTTCGGGCGCGCCCGCGGGCCTGGGGGGCTTCTTGCCTGTGTGCAGGGCTTCTACGCACAAGGTGGCACCTCATCCCGGCCCAAGGGTGGTGGCAGGAACCCAGGAGGCGCTCGGGGACTCAGCAGGGCCCGCCCCTGGGGCCAGGGGTCTGGCAGGCTCCGGGGGCAAATGGACTACGGAAGCCGAGAGGGGCCCGTCCGCGCCTAAACCCAAAACGCGCTGCGGCCTCCAGGGACACAGGGGACACAAGTGGCTGTGTGGCTTGCAGTGCCCGACCAGAGGGAGGGAGGTTGTCTGGCTGCTGAGGCGCAGCCGGTGTCAGCCCTTCGGGGAACTGCCCGTGGATGCTTCAGGAATGGGGGCTGCCAACTCAGAACCCCCGTTCCCTGAGGCTACAGCCAGCCAGGGGGCTCCAGGGTCGGGTGGGCCTGGGGGGCTTCTTGCCTGTGTGCAGGGCTTCTACGCACAAGGTGGCACCTCATCCCAGCCCAAGGGTGGTGGCAGGAACTCAGGAGGCCCTCGGGGACTCAGCAGGGCCCGCCCCTGGGACCAGGGGTCTGGCAGGCTCCGGGGGCAAATGGAATACGGAAGCCGAGAGGGGCCCGTCCGCGCCAAAACCCAAAACGCGCTGCGGCCTCCAGGGACACAGGGGACACAAGTGGCTGTGTGGCTTGCAGTGCCCGACCAGAGGGAGGGAGGTTGTCTGGCTGCTGAGGCGCAGCCGGTGTCAGCCCTTCGGGGAACTGCCCGTGGATGCTTCTGGAATGGGGGCTGCCAACTCAGAACCCCCGCTCCCTGTGGCTGCAGCCAGCCAGGGGGCTCCAGGGTCTGGCGGGCCTGGGGGGCTTCTTGCCTGTGTGCAGGGCTTCTACGCACAAGGTGGCACCTCATCCCGGCCCAAGGGTGGTGGCAGGAACCCAGGAGGCGCTCGGGAACTCAGCAGGGCCCTCCCCTGGGGAGGGGTCTGGCAGGCTCTGGGGGCAAATGGACTACGGAAGCCGAGAGGGGCCCGTCCGCGCCAAAACCCAAAACGCGCTGCGGCCTCCAGGGACACAGGGGACACGAGTGGCTGTGTGGCTTGCAGTGCCCGACCAGAGGGAGGGAGGTTGTCTGGCTGCTGAGGCGCAGCCGGTGTCAGCCCTTCAGGGAACTGCCCGTGGATGCTTCGGGAATGGGGGCTGCCAACTCAGAACCCCCGTTCCCTGTGGCTGCAGCCAGCCAGGGGGCTCCAGGTTCGGGCGCGCCCGCGGGCCTGGGGGGCTTCTTGCCTGTGTGCAGGGCTTCTACGCACAAGGTGGCACCTCATCCCGGACCAAGGGTGGTGGCAGGAACCCAGGAGGCGCTCGGGGACTCAGCAGGGCCCGCCCCTGGGGCCAGGGGTCTGGCAGGCTCCGGGGCAAATGGACTACGGAAGCCGAGAGGGGCCCGTCCGCGCCAAAACCCAAAACGCACTGCGGCCTCCAGGGACACAGGGGACACAAGTGGCTGTGTGGCTTGCAGTGCCCGACCAGAGGGAGGGAGGTTGTCTGGCTGCTGAGGTGCAGCCGGTGTCAGCCCTTCGGGGAACTGCCCGTGGATGCTTCGGGAATGGGGGCTGCCAACTCAGAACCCCCGTTCCCTGTGGCTGCAGCAAGCCAGGGGGCTCCAGGATCGGGAGCGCCCGCGGGTCTGGGGGGCTTCTTGCTGTGTGCAGGGCTTCTACGCACAAGTGGCACCTCATCCCGGCCCAAGGTTGGTGGCAGGAACCCAGGAGGCGCTCGGGGACTCAGCAGGGCCCGCCCCTGTGGCCAGGGGTCTGGCAGGCTCCGGGGCAAATGGACTACGGAAGCCGAGAGGGGCCCGTCCGCGCCAAAACCCAAAACGCGCTGCGGCCTCCAGGGACACAGGGGACACAAGTGGCTGTGTGGCTTGCAGTGCCCGACCAGAGGGACGGAGGTTGTCTGGCTGCTGAGGCGCAGCCGGTGTCAGCCCTTCGGGGAACTGCCCGTGGATGCTTCGGGAATGGGGGCTGCCAACTCAGAACCCCCGTTCCCTGTGGCTGCAGCCAGCCAGGGGGCTCCAGGGTCGGGCGCGCCCGCGGGCCTGGGGGGCTTCTTGCCTGTGTGCAGGGCTTCTACGCACAAGGTGGCACCTCATCCCGGCCCAAGGGTGGTGGCAGGAACCCAGGAGGCGCTCGGGGACTCAGCAGGGCCCGCCCCTGGGGCCAGGGGTCTGGCAGGCTCCGGGGCAAATGGACTACGGAAGCCGAGAGGGGCCCGTCCGCGCCAAAACCCAAAACGCGCTGCGGCCTCCAGGGACACAGGGGACACAAGTGGCTGTGTGGCTTGCAGTGCCCGACCAGAGGGAGGGAGGTTGTCTGGCTGCTGAGGCGCAGCCGGTGTCAGCCCTTCGGGGAACTGCCCATGGATGCTTCGGGAATGGGGGCTGCCAACTCAGAACCCCCGTTCCCTGTGGCTGCAGCCAGCCAGGGGGCTCCAAGGTCGGGCGCGCCCGTAGGCCTGGGGGGCTTCTTGCCTGTGTGCAGGGCTTCTACGCACAAGGTGGCACCTCATCCCGGCCCAAGGGTGGTGGCAGGAACCCAGGAGGCGCTCGGGGACTCAGCAGGGCCCGCCCCTGGGGCCAGGGGTCTGGCAGGCTCCGGGGGCAAATGGACTACGGAAGCCGAGAGGGGCCCGTCCGCGCCAAAACCCAAAACGCGCTGCGGCCTCCAGGGACACAGGGGACACAAGTGGCTGTGTGGCTTGCAGTGCCCGACCAGAGGGAGGGAGGTTGTCTGGCTGCTGAGGCGCAGCCGGTGTCAGCCCTTCGGGGAACTGCCCGTGGATGCTTCGGGAATGGGGGCTGCCAACTCAGAACCCCCGTTCCCTGTGGCTGCAGCCAGCCAGGGGGCTCCAGGGTCGGGCGGGCCTGGGGGGCTTCTTGCCTGTGTGCAGGGCTTCTACGCACAAGGTGGCACCTCATCCCGGCCCAAGGGTGGTGGCAGGAACCCAGGAGGCGCTCGGGGACTCAGCAGGGCCCGCCCCTGGGGCCAGGGGTCTGGCAGGCTCCGGGGCAAATGGACTACGGAAGCCGAGAGGGGCCCGTCCGCGCCAAAACCCAAAACGCGCTGCGGCCTCCAGGGACACAGGGGACACAAGTGGCTGTGTGGCTTGCAGTGCCCGACCAGAGGGAGGGAGGTTGTCTGGCTGCTGAGGCGCAGCCGGTGTCAGCCCTTCGGGGAACTGCCCGTGGATGCTTCGGGAATGGGGGCTGCCAACTCAGAACCCCCGTTCCCTGTGGCTGCAGCCAGCCAGGGGGCTCCAAGGTCGGGCGCGCCCGCGGGCCTGGGGGGCTTCTTGCCTGTGTGCAGGGCTTCTACGCACAAGGTGGCACCTCATCCCGGCCCAAGGGTGGTTGCAAGAACCCAGGAGGCGCTCGGGAACTCAGCAGGGCCCGCCCCTGGGGCCAGGGGTCTGGCAGGCTCTGGGGGCAAATGGACTACGGAAGCCGAGAGGGGCCCGTCCGCGCCAAAACCCAAAACGCGCTGCGGCCTCCAGGGACACAGGGGACACGAGTGGCTGTGTGGCTTGCAGTGCCCGACCAGAGGGAGGGAGGTTGTCTGGCTGCTGAGGCGCAGCCGGTGTCAGCCCTTCGGGGAACTGACCATGGATGCTTCGGGAATGGGGGCTGCCAACTTAGAACCCCCGTTCCCTGTGGCTGCAGCCAGCCAGGGGGCTCCAAGGTCGGGCGCGCCCGTGGGCCTGGGGGGCTTCTTGCCTGTGTGCAGGGCTTCTACGCACATGGTGGCACCTCATCCCGGCCCAAGGGTGGTGGCAGGAACCCAGGAGGCGCTCGGGGACTCAGCAGGGCCCGCCCCTGGGGCCAGGGGTCTGGCAGGCTCCGGGGGCAAATGGACTACGGAAGCCGAGAGGGGCCCGTCCGCGCCAAAACCCAAAACGCGCTGCGGCCTCCAGGGACACAGGGGACACAAGTGGCTGTGTGGCTTGCAGTGCCCGACCAGAGGGAGGGAGTTTGTCTGGCTGCTTAGGCGCAGCCGGTGTCAGCCCTTCGGTGAACTGCCCGTGAATGCTTCGGGAATGGGGGCTGGCAACTCAGAACCCCCGTTCCCTGTGGCTGCAGCCAGCCAGGGGGCTCCAGGATCGGGAGCGCCCGCGGGTCTGGGGGGCTTCTTGCTGTGTGCAGGGCTTCTACGCACAAGTGGCACCTCATCCCGGCCCAAGGGTGGTGGCAGGAACCCAGGAGGCGCTCGGGGACTCAGCAGGGCCCGCCCCTGGGGCCAGGGGTCTGGCAGGCTCCGGGGCAAATGGACTACGGAAGCCGAGAGGGGCCCGTCCGCGCCAAAACCCAAAACGCGCTGCGGCCTCCAGGGACACAGGGGACACAAGTGGCTGTGTGGCTTGCAGTGCCCGACCAGAGGGAGGGAGGTTGTCTGGCTGCTGAGGCGCAGCCGGGGTCAGCCCTTCGGGGAACTGCCCATGGATGCTTCGGGAATGGGGGCTGCCACTCAGAACCCCCGTTCCCTGTGGCTGCAGCCAGCCAGGGGGCTCCAGGTTCGGGCGCGCCCGTGGGCCTGGGGGGCTTCTTGCCTGTGTGCAGGGCTTCTACGCACAAGGTGGCACCTCATCCCGGCCCAAGGGTGGTGGCAGGAACCCAGGAGGCGCTCGGGGACTCAGCAGGGCCCGCCCCTGGGGCCAGGGGTCTGGCAGGCTCCGGGGGCAAATGGACTACGGAAGCCGAGAGGGGCCCGTCCGCGCCAAAACCCAAAACGCGCTGCGGCCTCCAGGGACACAGGGGACACAAGTGGCTGTGTGGCGTGCAGTGCCCGACCAGAGGGAGGGAGGTTGTCTGGCTGCTGAGGCGCAGCCGGTGTCAGCCCTTCGGGGAACTGCCCGTGGATGCTTCGGGAATGGGGGCTGCCAACTCAGAACCCCCGTTCCCTGTGGCTGCAGCCAGCCAGGGGGCTCCAGGGTCGGGCGGGCTTGGGGGGCTTCTTACCTGTGTGCAGGGCTTCTACGCACAAGGTGGCACCTCATCCCGGCCCAAGGGTGGTGGCAGGAACCCAGGAGGCGCTCGGGGACTCAGCAGGGCCCGCCCCTGGGGCCAGGGTTCTGGCAGGCTCCGGGGCAAATGGACTACGGAAGCCGAGAGGGGCCCGTCCGCGCCAAAACCCAAAATGCGCTGCGGCCTCCAGGGACACAGGGGACACAAGTGGCTGTGTGGCTTGCAGTGCCCGACCAGAGGGAGGGAGGTTGTCTGGCTGCTGAGGCGCAGCCGGTGTCAGCCCTTCGGGGAACTGCCCGTGGATGCTTCGGGAATGGGGGCTGCCAACTCAGAACCCCCGTTCCCTGTGGCTGCAGCCAGCCAGGGGGCTCCAGGATCGGGAGCGCCCGCGGGTCTGGGGGGCTTCTTGCTGTGTGCAGGGCTTCTACGCACAAGGTGGCACCTCATCCCGGCCCAAGGGTGGTGGCAGGAACCCAGGAGGCGCTCGGGAACTCAGCAGGGCCCTCCCCTGGGGAGGGGTCTGGCAGGCTCTGGGGGCAAATGGACTACGGAAGCCGAGAGGGGCCCGTCCGCGCCAAAACCCAAAACGCGCTGCGGCCTCCAGGGACACAGGGGACACGAGTGGCTGTGTGGCTTGCAGTGCCCGACCAGAGGGAGGGAGGTTGTCTGGCTGCTGAGGCGCAGCCGGTGTCAGCCCTTCGGGGAACTGCCCGTGGATGCTTCGGGAATGGGGGCTGCCAACTCAGAACCCCCGTTCCCTGTGGCTGCAGCCAGCCAGGGGGCTCCAGGTTCGGGCGCGCCCGCGGGCCTGGGGGGCTTCTTGCCTGTGTGCAGGGCTTCTACGCACAAGGTGGCACCTCATCCCGGACCAAGGGTGGTGGCAGGAACCCAGGAGGCGCTCGGGGACTCAGCAGGGCCCGCCCCTGGGGCCAGGGGTCTGGCAGGCTCCGGGGCAAATGGACTACGGAAGCCGAGAGGGGCCCGTCCGCGCCAAAACCCAAAACGCACTGCGGCCTCCAGGGACACAGGGGACACAAGTGGCTGTGTGGCTTGCAGTGCCCGACCAGAGGGAGGGAGGTTGTCTGGCTGCTGAGGCGCAGCCGGTGTCAGCCCTTCGGGGAACTGCCCGTGGATGCTTCGGGAATGGGGGCTGCCAACTCAGAACCCCCGTTCCCTGTGGCTGCAGCCAGCCAGGGGGCTCCAGGGTCGGGCGCGCCCGCGGGCCTGGGGGGCTTCTTGCCTGTGTGCAGGGCTTCTACGCACAAGGTGGCACCTCATCCCGGCCCAAGGGTGGTGGCAGGAACCCAGGAGGCGCTCGGGGACTCAGCAGGGCCCGCCCCTGGGGCCAGGGGTCTGGCAGGCTCCGGGGCAAATGGACTACGGAAGCCGAGAGGGGCCCGTCCGCGCCAAAACCCAAAACGCGCTGCGGCCTCCAGGGACACAGGGGACACAAGTGGCTGTGTGGCTTGCAGTGCCCGACCAGAGGGAGGGAGGTTGTCTGGCTGCTGAGGCGCAGCCGGTGTCAGCCCTTCGGGGAACTGCCCATGGATGCTTCGGGAATGGGGGCTGCCAACTCAGAACCCCCGTTCCCTGTGGCTGCAGCCAGCCAGGGGGCTCCAAGGTCGGGCGCGCCCGTAGGCCTGGGGGGCTTCTTGCCTGTGTGCAGGGCTTCTACGCACAAGGTGGCACCTCATCCCGGCCCAAGGGTGGTGGCAGGAACCCAGGAGGCGCTCGGGGACTCAGCAGGGCCCGCCCCTGGGGCCAGGGGTCTGGCAGGCTCCGGGGGCAAATGGACTACGGAAGCCGAGAGGGGCCCGTCCGCGCCAAAACCCAAAACGCGCTGCGGCCTCCAGGGACACAGGGGACACAAGTGGCTGTGTGGCTTGCAGTGCCCGACCAGAGGGAGGGAGGTTGTCTGGCTGCTGAGGCGCAGCCGGTGTCAGCCCTTCGGGGAACTGCCCGTGGATGCTTCGGGAATGGGGGCTGCCAACTCAGAACCCCCGTTCCCTGTGGCTGCAGCCAGCCAGGGGGCTCCAGGGTCGGGCGGGCCTGGGGGGCTTCTTGCCTGTGTGCAGGGCTTCTACGCACAAGGTGGCACCTCATCCCGGCCCAAGGGTGGTGGCAGGAACCCAGGAGGCGCTCGGGGACTCAGCAGGGCCCGCCCCTGGGGCCAGGGGTCTGGCAGGCTCCGGGGCAAATGGACTACGGAAGCCGAGAGGGGCCCGTCCGCGCCAAAACCCAAAACGCGCTGCGGCCTCCAGGGACACAGGGGACACAAGTGGCTGTGTGGCTTGCAGTGCCCGACCAGAGGGAGGGAGGTTGTCTGGCTGCTGAGGCGCAGCCGGTGTCAGCCCTTCGGGGAACTGCCCGTGGATGCTTCGGGAATGGGGGCTGCCAACTCAGAACCCCCGTTCCCTGTGGCTGCAGCCAGCCAGGGGGCTCCAAGGTCGGGCGCGACCGCGGGCCTGGGGGGCTTCTTGCCTGTGTGCAGGGCTTCTACGCACAAGGTGGCACCTCATCCCGGCCCAAGGGTGGTTGCAAGAACCCAGGAGGCGCTCGGGAACTCAGCAGGGCCCGTCCCTGGGGAGGGGTCTGGCAGGCTCTGGGGGCAAATGGACTACGGAAGCCGAGAGGGGCCCATCCGCGCCAAAACCCAAAACGCGCTGCGGCCTCCAGGGACACAGGGGACACGAGTGGCTGTGTGGCTTGCAGTGCCCGACCAGAGGGAGGGAGGTTGTCTGGCTGCTGAGGCGCAGCCGGTGTCAGCCCTTCGGGGAACTGACCATGGATGCTTCGGGAATGGGGGCTGCCAACTTAGAACCCCCGTTCCCTGTGGCTGCAGCCAGCCAGGGGGCTCCAAGGTCGGGCGCGCCCGTGGGCCTGGGGGGCTTCTTGCCTGTGTGCAGGGCTTCTACGCACATGGTGGCACCTCATCCCGGCCCAAGGGTGGTGGCAGGAACCCAGGAGGCGCTCGGGGACTCAGCAGGGCCCGCCCCTGGGGCCAGGGGTCTGGCAGGCTCCGGGGGCAAATGGACTACGGAAGCCGAGAGGGGCCCGTCCGCGCCAAAACCCAAAACGCGCTGCGGCCTCCAGGGACACAGGGGACACAAGTGGCTGTGTGGCTTGCAGTGCCCGACCAGAGGGAGGGAGTTTGTCTGGCTGCTTAGGCGCAGCCGGTGTCAGCCCTTCGGGGAACTGCCCGTGAATGCTTCGGGAATGGGGGCTGGCAACTCAGAACCCCCGTTCCCTGTGGCTGCAGCCAGCCAGGGGGCTCCAGGATCGGGAGCGCCCGCGGGTCTGGGGGGCTTCTTGCTGTGTGCAGGGCTTCTACGCACAAGTGGCACCTCATCCCGGCCCAGGGTGGTGGCAGGAACCCAGGAGGCGCTCGGGGACTCAGCAGGGCCCGCCCCTGGGGCCAGGGGTCTGGCAGGCTCCGGGGCAAATGGACTACGGAAGCCGAGAGGGGCCCGTCCGCGCCAAAACCCAAAACGCGCTGCGGCCTCCAGGGACACAGGGGACACAAGTGGCTGTGTGGCTTGCAGTGCCCGACCAGAGGGAGGGAGGTTGTCTGGCTGCTGAGGCGCAGCCGGGGTCAGCCCTTCGGGGAACTGCCCATGGATGCTTCGGGAATGGGGGCTGCCACTCAGAACCCCCGTTCCCTGTGGCTGCAGCCAGCCAGGGGGCTCCAGGTTCGGGCGCGCCCGTGGGCCTGGGGGGCTTCTTGCCTGTGTGCAGGGCTTCTACGCACAAGGTGGCACCTCATCCCGGCCCAAGGGTGGTGGCAGGAACCCAGGAGGCGCTCGGGGACTCAGCAGGGCCCGCCCCTGGGGCCAGGGGTCTGGCAGGCTCCGGGGGCAAATGGACTACGGAAGCCGAGAGGGGCCCGTCCGCGCCAAAACCCAAAACGCGCTGCGGCCTCCAGGGACACAGGGGACACAAGTGGCTGTGTGGCGTGCAGTGCCCGACCAGAGGGAGGGAGGTTGTCTGGCTGCTGAGGCGCAGCCGGTGTCAGCCCTTCGGGGAACTGCCCGTGGATGCTTCGGGAATTGGGGCTGCCAACTCAGAACCCCCGTTCCCTGTGGCTGCAGCCAGCCAGGGGGCTCCAGGGTCGGGCGGGCCTGGGGCGCTTCTTGCCTGTGTGCAGGGCTTCTACGCACAAGGTGGCACCTCATCCCGGCCCAAGGGTGGTGGCAGGAACCCAGGAGGCGCTCGGGGACTCAGCAGGGCCCGCCCCTGGGGCCAGGGGTCTGGCAGGCTCCGGGGCAAATGGACTACGGAAGCCGAGAGGGGCCCGTCCGCGCCAAAACCCAAAATGCGCTGCGGCCTCCAGGGACACAGGGGACACAAGTGGCTGTGTGGCTTGCAGTGCCCGACCAGAGGGAGGGAGGTTGTCTGGCTGCTGAGGCGCAGCCGGTGTCAGCCCTTCGGGGAACTGCCCGTGGATGCTTCGGGAATGGGGGCTGCCAACTCAGAACCCCCGTTCCCTGTGGCTGCAGCCAGCCAGGGGGCTCCAGGATCGGGAGCGCCCGCGGGTCTGGGGGGCTTCTTGCTGTGTGCAGGGCTTCTACGCACAAGTGGCACCTCTTCCCGGCCCAAGGGTGGTGGCAGGAACCCAGGAGGCGCTCGGGGACTCAGCAGGGCCCGCCCCTGGGGCCAGGGGTCTGGCAGGCTCCGGGGCAAATGGACTACGGAAGCCGAGAGGGGCCCGTCCGCGCCAAAACCCAAAACGCGCTGCGGCCTCCAGGGACACAGGGGACACAAGTGGCTGTGTGGCTTGCAGTGCCCGACCAGAGGGAGGGAGGTTTTCTGGCTGCTGAGGCGCAGCCGGTGTCAGCCCTTGGGGGAACTGCCCGTGGATGCTTCGGGAATGGGGGCTGCCAACTCAGAACCCCCGTTCCCTGTGGCTGCAGCCAGCCAGGGGGCTCCAGGGTCGGGCGCGCCCGCGGGCCTGGGGGGCTTCTTGCCTGTGTGCAGGGCTTCTACGCACAAGGTGGCACCTCATGCCGGCCCAAGGGTGGTGGCAGGAACCCAGGAGGCGCTCGGGGACTCAGCAGGACCCGCCCCTGGAGCCAGGGGTCTGGCAGGCTCCGGGGCAAATGGACTACGGAAGCCGAGAGGGGCCCGTCCGCGCCAAAACCCAAAACGCGCTGCGGCCTCCAGGGACACAGGGGACACAAGTGGCTGTGTGGCTTGCAGTGCCCGACCAGAGGGAGGGAGGTTGTCTGGCTGCTGAGGCGCAGCCGGTGTCAGCCCTTCGGGGAACTGCCCATGGATGCTTCGGGAATGGGGGCTGCCAACTCAGAAACCCCGTTCCCTGTGGCTGCAGCCAGCCAGGGGGCTCCAAGGTCGGGCGCGCCCGCGGGCCTGGGGGGCTTCTTGCCTGTGTGCAGGGCTTCTACGCACAAGGTGGCACCTCATCCCGGCCCAAGGGTGGTGGCAGGAACCCAGGAGGCGCTCGGGGACTCAGCAGGGCCCGCCCCTGGGGCCAGGGGTCTGGCAGGCTCCGGGGGCAAATGGACTACGGAAGCCGAGAGGGGCCCGTCCGCGCCAAAACCCAAAACGCGCTGCGGCCTCCAGGGACACAGGGGACACAAGTGGCTGTGTGGCTTGCAGTGCCCGACCAGAGGGAGGGAGGTTGTCTGGCTGCTGAGGCGCAGCCGGTGTCAGCCCTTCGGGGAACTGCCCGTGGATGCTTCGGGAATGGGGGCTGCCAACTCAGAACCCCCGTTCCCTGTGGCTGCAGCCAGCCAGGGGGCTCCAGGGTCGGGCGGGCCTGGGGGGCTTCTTGCCTGTGTGCAGGGCTTCTACGCACAAGGTGGCACCTCATCCCGGCCCAAGGGTGGTGGCAGGAACCCAGGAGGCGCTCGGGGACTCAGCAGGGCCCGCCCCTGGGGCCAGGGGTCTGGCAGGCTCCGGGGCAAATGGACTACGGAAGCCGAGAGGGGCCCGTCCGCGCCAAAACCCAAAACGCGCTGCGGCCTCCAGGGACACAGGGGACACAAGTGGCTGTGTGGCTTGTAGTGCCCGACCAGAGGGAGGGAGGTTGTCTGGCTGCTGAGGCGCAGCCGGTGTCAGCCCTTCGGGAACTGCCCGTGGATGCTTCGGGAATGGGGGCTGCCAACTCAGAACCCCCGTTCCCTGTGGCTGCAGCCAGCCAGGGGGCTCCAGGATCGGGAGCGCCCGTGGGTCTGGGGGGCTTCTTGCTGTGTGCAGGGCTTCTACGCACAAGTGGCACCTCATCCCGGCCCAAGGGTGGTGGCAGGAACCCAGGAGGCGCTCGGGGACTCAGCAGGGCCCGCCCCTGGGGCCAGGGGTCTGGCAGGCTCCGGGGCAAATGGACTACGGAAGCCTAGAGGGGCCCGTCCGCGCGAAAACCCAAAACGCGCTGCGGCCTCCAGGGACACAGGGGACACAAGTGGCTGTGTGGCTTGCAGTGCCCGACCAGAGGGAGGGAGGTTGTCTGGCTGCTGAGGCGCAGCCGGTGTCAGCCCTTCGGGGAACTGCCCGTGGATGCTTCGGGAATGGGGGCTGCCAACTCAGAACCCCCGTTCCCTGTGGCTGCAGCCAGCCAGGGGGCTCCAGGGTCGGGCGCGCCCGCGGGCCTGGGGGGCTTCTTGCCTGTGTGCAGGGCTTCTACGCACAAGGTGGCACCTCATCCCGGCCCAAGGGTGGTGGCAGGAACCCAGGAGGTGCTCGGGGACTCAGCAGGGCCCGCCCCTGGGGCCAGGGGTCTGGCAGGCTCTGGGGGCAAATGGACTACGGAAGCCGAGAGGGGCCCGTCCGCGCCAAAACCCAAAACGCGCTGCGGCCTCCAGGGACACAGGGGACACAAGTGGCTGTGTGGCTTGCAGTGCCCGACCAGAGGGAGGGAGGTTGTCTGGCTGCTGAGGCGCAGCCGGTGTCAGCCCTTCGGGGAACTGCCCGTGGATACTTCGGGAATGGGGGCTGCCAACTCAGAACCCCCGTTCCCTGTGGCTGCAGCCAGCCAGGGGGCTCCAGGATCGGGAGCGCCCGAGGGTCTGGGGGGCTTCTTGCTGTGTGCAGCGCTTCTACGCACAAGTGGCACCTCATCCCGGCCCAAGGGTGGTGGCAGGAACCCAGGAGGAACTCGGGGACTCAGCAGGACCCGCCCCTGGGGCCAGGGGTCTGGCAGGCTCCGGGGGCAAATGGACTACGGAAACCGAGAGGGGCCCGTCCGCGCCAAAACCCAAAACGCGCTGCGGCCTCCAGGGACACAGGGGACACAAGTGGCTGTGTGGCTTGCAGTGCCCGACCAGAGGGAGGGAGGTTGTCTGGCTGCTGAGGCGCAGCCGGTGTCAGCCCTTCGGGGAACTGCCCGTGGATGCTTCGGGAATGGGGGCTGCCAACTCAGAACCCCCGTTCCCTGTGGCTGCAGCCAGCCAGGGGGCTCCAGGGTCGGGCGGGCCTGGGGGGCTTCTTGCCTGTGTGCAGGGCTTCTACGCACAAGGTGGCACCTCATCCCGGCCCAAGGGTGGTGGCAGGAACCCAGGAGGCGCTCGGGGACTCAGCAGGGCCCGCCCCTGGGGCCAGGGGTCTGGCAGGCTCCGGGGCAAATGGACTACGGAAGCCGAGAGGGGCCCGTCCGCGCCAAAACCCAAAATGCGCTGCGGCCTCCAGGGACACAGGGGACACAAGTGGCTGTGTGGCTTGTAGTGCCCGACCAGAGGGAGGGAGGTTGTCTGGCTGCTGAGGCGCAGCCGGTGTCAGCCCTTCGGGAACTGCCCGTGGATGCTTCGGGAATGGGGGCTGCCAACTCAGAACCCCCGTTCCCTGTGGCTGCAGCCAGCCAGGGGGCTCCAGGATCGGGAGCGCCCGTGGGTCTGGGGGCTTAATGCTGTGTGCAGGGCTTCTACGCACAAGTGGCACCTCATCCCGGCCCAAGGGTGGTGGCAGGAACCCAGGAGGCGCTCGGGGACTCAGCAGGGCCCGCCCCTGGGGCCAGGGGTCTGGCAGGCTCCGGGGCAAATGGACTACGGAAGCCTAGAGGGGCCCGTCCGCGCGAAAACCCAAAACGCGCTGCGGCCTCCAGGGACACAGGGGACACAAGTGGCTGTGTGGCTTGCAGTGCCCGACCAGAGGGAGGGAGGTTGTCTGGCTGCTGAGGCGCAGCCGGTGTCAGCCCTTCGGGGAACTGCCCGTGGATGCTTCGGGAATGGGGGCTGCCAACTCAGAACCCCCGTTCCCTGTGGCTGCAGCCAGCCAGGGGGCTCCAGGGTCGGGCGCGCCCGCGGGCCTGGGGGGCTTCTTGCCTGTGTGCAGGGCTTCTACGCACAAGGTGGCACCTCATCCCGGCCCAAGGGTGGTGGCAGGAACCCAGGAGGCTCTCGGGGACTCAGCAGGGCCCGCCCCTGGGGCCAGGGGTCTGGCAGGCTCCGGGGGCAAATGGACTACGGAAGCCGAGAGGGGCCCGTCCGCGCCAAAACCCAAAACGCGCTGCGGCCTCCAGGGACACAGGGGACACAAGTGGCTGTGTGGCTTGCAGTGCCCGACCAGAGGGAGGGAGGTTGTCTGGCTGCTGAGGCGCAGCCGGTGTCAGCCCTTCGGGGAACTGCCCGTGGATGCTTCGGGAATGGGGGCTGCCAACTCAGAACCCCCGTTCCCTGTGGCTGCAGCCAGCCAGGGGGCTCCAGGGTCTGGCGGGCCTGGGGGGCTTCTTGCCTGTGTGCAGGGCTTCTACGCACAAGGTGGCACCTCATCCCGGCCCAAGGTTGGTGGCAGGAACCCAGGAGGCTCTCGGGGACTCAGCAGGGCCCGCCCCTGGGGCCAGGGGTCTGGCAGGCTCTGGGGGCAAATGGACTACGGAAGCCGAGAGGGGCCCGTCCGCGCCAAAACCCAAAACGCGCTGCGGCCTCCAGGGACACAGGGGACACAAGTGGCTGTGTGGCTTGCAGTGCCCGACCAGAGGGAGGGAGGTTGTCTGGCTGCTGAGGCGCAGCCGGTGTCAGCCCTTCGGGGAACTGCCCGTGGATGCTTCGGGAATGGGGGCTGCCAACTCAGAACCCCCGTTCCCTGTGGCTGCAGCCAGCCAGGGGGCTCCAGGTTCGGGCGCGCCCGCGGGCCTGGGGGGCTTCTTGCCTGTGTGCAGGGCTTCTACGCACAAGGTGGCACCTCATCCCGGCCCAAGGGTGGTGGCAGGAACCCAGGAGGCGCTCGGGGACTCAGCAGGGCCCGCCCCTGGGGCCAGGGGTCTGGCAGGCTCCGGGGGCAAATGGACTACGGAAGCCGAGAGGGGCCCGTCCGCGCCTAAACCCAAAACGCGCTGCGGCCTCCAGGGACACAGGGGACACAAGTGGCTGTGTGGCTTGCAGTGCCCGACCAGAGGGAGGGAGGTTGTCTGGCTGCTGAGGCGCAGCCGGTGTCAGCCCTTCGGGGAACTGCCCGTGGATGCTTCAGGAATGGGGGCTGCCAACTCAGAACCCCCGTTCCCTGAGGCTACAGCCAGCCAGGGGGCTCCAGGGTCGGGTGGGCCTGGGGGGCTTCTTGCCTGTGTGCAGGGCTTCTACGCACAAGGTGGCACCTCATCCCAGCCCAAGGGTGGTGGCAGGAACTCAGGACTCGCTCGGGGACTCAGCAGGGCCCGCCCCTGGGACCAGGGGTCTGGCAGGCTCCGGGGGCAAATGGACTACGGAAGCCGAGAGGGGCCCGTCCGCGCCAAAACCCAAAACGCGCTGCGGCCTCCAGGGACACAGGGGACACAAGTGGCTGTGTGGCTTGCAGTGCCCGACCAGAGGGAGGGAGGTTGTCTGGCTGCTGAGGCGCAGCCGGTGTCAGCCCTTCGGGGAACTGCCCGTGGATGCTTCTGGAATGGGGGCTGCCAACTCAGAACCCCCGCTCCCTGTGGCTGCAGCCAGCCAGGGGGCTCCAGGGTCTGGCGGGCCTGGGGGGCTTCTTGCCTGTGTGCAGGGCTTCTACGCACAAGGTGGCACCTCATCCCGGCCCAAGGGTGGTGGCAGGAACCCAGGAGGCGCTCGGGAACTCAGCAGGGCCCTCCCCTGGGGAGGGGTCTGGCAGGCTCTGGGGGCAAATGGACTACGGAAGCCGAGAGGGGCCCGTCCGCGCCAAAACCCAAAACGCGCTGCGGCCTCCAGGGACACAGGGGACACGAGTGGCTGTGTGGCTTGCAGTGCCCGACCAGAGGGAGGGAGGTTGTCTGGCTGCTGAGGCGCAGCCGGTGTCAGCCCTTCGGGGAACTGCCCGTGGATGCTTCGGGAATGGGGGCTGCCAACTCAGAACCCCCGTTCCCTGTGGCTGCAGCCAGCCAGGGGGCTCCAGGTTCGGGCGCGCCCGCGGGCCTGGGGGGCTTCTTGCCTGTGTGCAGGGCTTCTACGCACAAGGTGGCACCTCATCCCGGACCAAGGGTGGTGGCAGGAACCCAGGAGGCGCTCGGGGACGCAGCAGGGCCCGCCCCTGGGGCCAGGGGTCTGGCAGGCTCCGGGGCAAATGGACTACGGAAGCCGAGAGGGGCCCGTCCGCGCCAAAACCCAAAACGCACTGCGGCCTCCAGGGACACAGGGGACACAAGTGGCTGTGTGGCTTGCAGTGCCCGACCAGAGGGAGGGAGGTTGTCTGGCTGCTGAGGTGCAGCCGGTGTCAGCCCTTCGGGGAACTGCCCGTGGATGCTTCGGGAATGGGGGCTGCCAACTCAGAACCCCCGTTCCCTGTGGCTGCAGCAAGCCAGGGGGCTCCAGGATCGGGAGCGCCCGCGGGTCTGGGGGGCTTCTTGCTGTGTGCAGGGCTTCTACGCACAAGTGGCACCTCATCCCGGCCCAAGGTTGGTGGCAGGAACCCAGGAGGCGCTCGGGGACTCAGCAGGGCCCGCCCCTGTGGCCAGGGGTCTGGCAGGCTCCGGGGCAAATGGACTACGGAAGCCGAGAGGGGCCCGTCCGCGCCAAAACCCAAAACGCGCTGCGGCCTCCAGGGACACAGGGGACACAAGTGGCTGTGTGGCTTGCAGTGCCCGACCAGAGGGACGGAGGTTGTCTGGCTGCTGAGGCGCAGCCGGTGTCAGCCCTTCGGGGAACTGCCCGTGGATGCTTCGGGAATGGGGGCTGCCAACTCAGAACCCCCGTTCCCTGTGGCTGCAGCCAGCCAGGGGGCTCCAGGGTCGGGCGCGCCCGCGGGCCTGGGGGGCTTCTTGCCTGTGTGCAGGGCTTCTACGCACAAGGTGGCACCTCATCCCGGCCCAAGGGTGGTGGCAGGAACCCAGGAGGCGCTCGGGGACTCAGCAGGGCCCGCCCCTGGGGCCAGGGGTCTGGCAGGCTCCGGGGCAAATGGACTACGGAAGCCGAGAGGGGCCCGTCCGCGCCAAAACCCAAAACGCGCTGCGGCCTCCAGGGACACAGGGGACACAAGTGGCTGTGTGGCTTGCAGTGCCCGACCAGAGGGAGGGAGGTTGTCTGGCTGCTGAGGCGCAGCCGGTGTCAGCCCTTCGGGGAACTGCCCATGGATGCTTCGGGAATGGGGGCTGCCAACTCAGAACCCCCGTTCCCTGTGGCTGCAGCCAGCCAGGGGGCTCCAAGGTCGGGCGCGCCCGTAGGCCTGGGGGGCTTCTTGCCTGTGTGCAGGGCTTCTACGCACAAGGTGGCACCTCATCCAGGCCCAAGGGTGGTGGCAGGAACCCAGGAGGCGCTCGGGGACTCAGCAGGGCCCGCCCCTGGGGCCAGGGGTCTGGCAGGCTCCGGGGGCAAATGGACTACGGAAGCCGAGAGGGGCCCGTCCGCGCCAAAACCCAAAACGCGCTGCGGCCTCCAGGGACACAGGGGACACAAGTGGCTGTGTGGCTTGCAGTGCCCGACCAGAGGGAGGGAGGTTGTCTGGCTGCTGAGGCGCAGCCGGTGTCAGCCCTTCGGGGAACTGCCCGTGGATGCTTCGGGAATGGGGGCTGCCAACTCAGAACCCCCGTTCCCTGTGGCTGCAGCCAGCCAGGGGGCTCCAGGGTCGGGCGGGCCTGGGGGGCTTCTTGCCTGTGTGCAGGGCTTCTACGCACAAGGTGGCACCTCATCCCGGGCCAAGGGTGGTGGCAGGAACCCAGGAGGCGCTCGGGGACTCAGCAGGGCCCGCCCCTGGGGCCAGGGGTCTGGCAGGCTCCGGGGCAAATGGACTACGGAAGCCGAGAGGGGCCCGTCCGCGCCAAAACCCAAAACGCGCTGCGGCCTCCAGGGACACAGGGGACACAAGTGGCTGTGTGGCTTGCAGTGCCCGACCAGAGGGAGGGAGGTTGTCTGGCTGCTGAGGCGCAGCCGGTGTCAGCCCTTCGGGGAACTGCCCGTGGATGCTTCGGGAATGGGGGCTGCCAACTCAGAACCCCCGTTCCCTGTGGCTGCAGCCAGCCAGGGGGCTCCAAGGTCGGGCGCGCCCGCGGGCCTGGGGGGCTTCTTGCCTGTGTGCAGGGCTTCTACGCACAAGGTGGCACCTCATCCCGGCCCAAGGGTGGTTGCAAGAACCCAGGAGGCGCTCGGGAACTCAGCAGGGCCCGTCCCTGGGGAGGGGTCTGGCAGGCTCTGGGGGCAAATGGACTACGGAAGCCGAGAGGGGCCCGTCCGCGCCAAAACCCAAAACGCGCTGCGGCCTCCAGGGACACAGGGGACACAAGTGGCTGTGTGGCTTGCAGTGCCCGACCAGAGGGAGGGAGGTTGTCTGGCTGCTGAGGCGCAGCCGGTGTCAGCCCTTCGGGGAACTGACCATGGATGCTTCGGGAATGGGGGCTGCCAACTTAGAACCCCCGTTCCCTGTGGCTGCAGCCAGCCAGGGGGCTCCAAGGTCGGGCGCGCCCGTGGGCCTGGGGGGCTTCTTGCCTGTGTGCAGGGCTTCTACGCACATGGTGGCACCTCATCCCGGCCCAAGGGTGGTGGCAGGAACCCAGGAGGCGCTCGGGGACTCAGCAGGGCCCGCCCCTGGGGCCAGGGGTCTGGCAGGCTCCGGGGGCAAATGGACTACGGAAGCCGAGAGGGGCCCGTCCGCGCCAAAACCCAAAACGCGCTGCGGCCTCCAGGGACACAGGGGACACAAGTGGCTGTGTGGCTTGCAGTGCCCGACCAGAGGGAGGGAGTTTGTCTGGCTGCTTAGGCGCAGCCGGTGTCAGCCCTTCGGGGAACTGCCCATGGATGCTTCGGGAATGGGGGCTGCCAACTCAGAACCCCCGTTCCCTGTGGCTGCAGCCAGCCAGGGGGCTCCAGGATCGGGAGCGCCCGCGGGTCTGGGGGGCTTCTTGCTGTGTGCAGGGCTTCTACGCACAAGTGGCACCTCATCCCGGCCCAAGGGTGGTGGCAGGAACCCAGGAGGCGCTCGGGGACTCAGCAGGGCCCGCCCCTGGGGCCAGGGGTCTGGCAGGCTCCGGGGCAAATGGACTACGGAAGCCGAGAGGGGCCCGTCCGCGCCAAAACCCAAAACGCGCTGCGGCCTCCAGGGACACAGGGGACACAAGTGGCTGTGTGGCTTGCAGTGCCCGACCAGAGGGAGGGAGGTTGTCTGGCTGCTGAGGCGCAGCCGGGGTCAGCCCTTCGGGGAACTGCCCATGGATGCTTCGGGAATGGGGGCTGCCACTCAGAACCCCCGTTCCCTGTGGCTGCAGCCAGCCAGGGGGCTCCAGGTTCGGGCGCGCCCGTGGGCCTGGGGGGCTTCTTGCCTGTGTGCAGGGCTTCTACGCACAAGGTGGCACCTCATCCCGGCCCAAGGGTGGTGGCAGGAACCCAGTAGGCGCTCGGGGACTCAGCAGGGCCCGCCCCTGGGGCCAGGGGTCTGGCAGGCTCCGGGGGCAAATGGACTACGGAAGCCGAGAGGGGCCCGTCCGCGCCAAAACCCAAAACGCGCTGCGGCCTCCAGGGACACAGGGGACACAAGTGGCTGTGTGGCGTGCAGTGCCCGACCAGAGGGAGGGAGGTTGTCTGGCTGCTGAGGCGCAGCCGGTGTCAGCCCTTCGGGGAACTGCCCGTGGATGCTTCGGGAATGGGGGCTGCCAACTCAGAACCCCCGTTCCCTGTGGCTGCAGCCAGCCAGGGGGCTCCAGGGTCGGGCGGGCCTGGGGGGCTTCTTGCCTGTGTGCAGGGCTTCTACGCACAAGGTGGCACCTCATCCCGGCCCAAGGGTGGTGGCAGGAACCCAGGAGGCTCTCGGGGACTCAGCAGGGCCCGCCCCTGGGGCCAGGGGTCTGGCAGGCTCCGGGGGCAAATGGACTACGGAAGCCGAGAGGGGCCCGTCCGCGCCAAAACCCAAAACGCGCTGCGGCCTCCAGGGACACAGGGGACACAAGTGGCTGTGTGGCTTGCAGTGCCCGACCAGAGGGAGGGAGGTTGTCTGGCTGCTGAGGCGCAGCCGGTGTCAGCCCTTCGGGGAACTGCCCGTGGATGCTTCGGGAATGGGGGCTGCCAACTCAGAACCCCCGTTCCCTGTGGCTGCAGCCAGCCAGGGGGCTCCAGGTTCGGGCGCGCCCGCGGGCCTGGGGGGCTTCTTGCCTGTGTGCAGGGCTTCTACGCACAAGGTGGCACCTCATCCCGGCCCAAGGGTGGTGGCAGGAACCCAGGAGGCGCTCGGGGACTCAGCAGGGCCCGCCCCTGGGGCCAGGGGTCTGGCAGGCTCCGGGGGCAAATGGACTACGGAAGCCGAGAGGGGCCCGTCCGCGCCTAAACCCAAAACGCGCTGCGGCCTCCAGGGACACAGGGGACACAAGTGGCTGTGTGGCTTGCAGTGCCCGACCAGAGGGAGGGAGGTTGTCTGGCTGCTGAGGCGCAGCCGGTGTCAGCCCTTCGGGGAACTGCCCGTGGATGCTTCAGGAATGGGGGCTGCCAACTCAGAACCCCCGTTCCCTGAGGCTACAGCCAGCCAGGGGGCTCCAGGGTCGGGTGGGCCTGGGGGGCTTCTTGCCTGTGTGCAGGGCTTCTACGCACAAGGTGGCACCTCATCCCAGCCCAAGGGTGGTGGCAGGAACTCAGGACTCGCTCGGGGACTCAGCAGGGCCCGCCCCTGGGACCAGGGGTCTGGCAGGCTCCGGGGGCAAATGGACTACGGAAGCCGAGAGGGGCCCGTCCGCGCCAAAACCCAAAACGCGCTGCGGCCTCCAGGGACACAGGGGACACAAGTGGCTGTGTGGCTTGCAGTGCCCGACCAGAGGGAGGGAGGTTGTCTGGCTGCTGAGGCGCAGCCGGTGTCAGCCCTTCGGGGAACTGCCCGTGGATGCTTCTGGAATGGGGGCTGCCAACTCAGAACCCCCGCTCCCTGTGGCTGCAGCCAGCCAGGGGGCTCCAGGGTCTGGCGGGCCTGGGGGGCTTCTTGCCTGTGTGCAGGGCTTCTACGCACAAGGTGGCACCTCATCCCGGCCCAAGGGTGGTGGCAGGAACCCAGGAGGCGCTCGGGAACTCAGCAGGGCCCTCCCCTGGGGAGGGGTCTGGCAGGCTCTGGGGGCAAATGGACTACGGAAGCCGAGAGGGGCCCGTCCGCGCCAAAACCCAAAACGCGCTGCGGCCTCCAGGGACACAGGGGACACGAGTGGCTGTGTGGCTTGCAGTGCCCGACCAGAGGGAGGGAGGTTGTCTGGCTGCTGAGGCGCAGCCGGTGTCAGCCCTTCGGGGAACTGCCCGTGGATGCTTCGGGAATGGGGGCTGCCAACTCAGAACCCCCGTTCCCTGTGGCTGCAGCCAGCCAGGGGGCTCCAGGTTCGGGCGCGCCCGCGGGCCTGGGGGGCTTCTTGCCTGTGTGCAGGGCTTCTACGCACAAGGTGGCACCTCATCCCGGACCAAGGGTGGTGGCAGGAACCCAGGAGGCGCTCGGGGACTCAGCAGGGCCCGCCCCTGGGGCCAGGGGTCTGGCAGGCTCCGGGGCAAATGGACTACGGAAGCCGAGAGGGGCCCGTCCGCGCCAAAACCCAAAACGCACTGCGGCCTCCAGGGACACAGGGGACACAAGTGGCTGTGTGGCTTGCAGTGCCCGACCAGAGGGAGGGAGGTTGTCTGGCTGCTGAGGTGCAGCCGGTGTCAGCCCTTCGGGGAACTGCCCGTGGATGCTTCGGGAATGGGGGCTGCCAACTCAGAACCCCCGTTCCCTGTGGCTGCAGCAAGCCAGGGGGCTCCAGGATCGGGAGCGCCCGCGGGTCTGGGGGGCTTCTTGCTGTGTGCAGGGCTTCTACGCACAAGTGGCACCTCATCCCGGCCCAAGGTTGGTGGCAGGAACCCAGGAGGCGCTCGGGGACTCAGCAGGGCCCGCCCCTGGGGCCAGGGGTCTGGCAGGCTCCGGGGCAAATGGACTACGGAAGCCGAGAGGGGCCCGTCCGCGCCAAAACCCAAAACGCGCTGCGGCCTCCAGGGACACAGGGGACACAAGTGGCTGTGTGGCTTGCAGTGCCCGACCAGAGGGACGGAGGTTGTCTGGCTGCTGAGGCGCAGCCGGTGTCAGCCCTTCGGGGAACTGCCCGTGGATGCTTCGGGAATGGGGGCTGCCAACTCAGAACCCCCGTTCCCTGTGGCTGCAGCCAGCCAGGGGGCTCCAGGGTCGGGCGCGCCCGCGGGCCTGGGGGGCTTCTTGCCTGTGTGCAGGGCTTCTACGCACAAGGTGGCACCTCATCCCGGCCCAAGGGTGGTGGCAGGAACCCAGGAGGCGCTCGGGGACTCAGCAGGGCCCGCCCCTGGGGCCAGGGGTCTGGCAGGCTCCGGGGCAAATGGACTACGGAAGCCGAGAGGGGCCCGTCCGCGCCAAAACCCAAAACGCGCTGCGGCCTCCAGGGACACAGGGGACACAAGTGGCTGTGTGGCTTGCAGTGCCCGACCAGAGGGAGGGAGGTTGTCTGGCTGCTGAGGCGCAGCCGGTGTCAGCCCTTCGGGGAACTGCCCATGGATGCTTCGGGAATGGGGGCTGCCAACTCAGAACCCCCGTTCCCTGTGGCTGCAGCCAGCCAGGGGGCTCCAAGGTCGGGCGCGCCCGTAGGCCTGGGGGGCTTCTTGCCTGTGTGCAGGGCTTCTACGCACAAGGTGGCACCTCATCCCGGCCCAAGGGTGGTGGCAGGAACCCAGGAGGCGCTCGGGGACTCAGCAGGGCCCGCCCCTGGGGCCAGGGGTCTGGCAGGCTCCGGGGGCAAATGGACTACGGAAGCCGAGAGGGGCCCGTCCGCGCCAAAACCCAAAACGCGCTGCGGCCTCCAGGGACACAGGGGACACAAGTGGCTGTGTGGCTTGCAGTGCCCGACCAGAGGGAGGGAGGTTGTCTGGCTGCTGAGGCGCAGCCGGTGTCAGCCCTTCGGGGAACTGCCCGTGGATGCTTCGGGAATGGGGGCTGCCAACTCAGAACCCCCGTTCCCTGTGGCTGCAGCCAGCCAGGGGGCTCCAGGGTCGGGCGGGCCTGGGGGGCTTCTTGCCTGTGTGCAGGGCTTCTACGCACAAGGTGGCACCTCATCCCGGCCCAAGGGTGGTGGCAGGAACCCAGGAGGCGCTCGGGGACTCAGCAGGGCCCGCCCCTGGGGCCAGGGGTCTGGCAGGCTCCGGGGCAAATGGACTACGGAAGCCGAGAGGGGCCCGTCCGCGCCAAAACCCAAAACGCGCTGCGGCCTCCAGGGACACAGGGGACACAAGTGGCTGTGTGGCTTGCAGTGCCCGACCAGAGGGAGGGAGGTTGTCTGGCTGCTGAGGCGCAGCCGGTGTCAGCCCTTCGGGGAACTGCCCGTGGATGCTTCGGGAATGGGGGCTGCCAACTCAGAACCCCCGTTCCCTGTGGCTGCAGCCAGCCAGGGGGCTCCAAGGTCGGGCGCGCCCGCGGGCCTGGGGGGCTTCTTGCCTGTGTGCAGGGCTTCTACGCACAAGGTGGCACCTCATCCCGGCCCAAGGGTGGTTGCAAGAACCCAGGAGGCGCTCGGGAACTCAGCAGGGCCCGTCCCTGGGGAGGGGTCTGGCAGGCTCTGGGGGAAAATGGACTACGGAAGCCGAGAGGGGCCCGTCCGCGCCAAAACCCAAAACGCGCTGCGGCCTCCAGGGACACAGGGGACACGAGTGGCTGTGTGGCTTGCAGTGCCCGACCAGAGGGAGGGAGGTTGTCTGGCTGCTGAGGCGCAGCCGGTGTCAGCCCTTCGGGGAACTGACCATGGATGCTTCGGGAATGGGGGCTGCCAACTTAGAACCCCCGTTCCCTGTGGCTGCAGCCAGCCAGGGGGCTCCAAGGTCGGGCGCGCCCGTGGGCCTGGGGGGCTTCTTGCCTGTGTGCAGGGCTTCTACGCACATGGTGGCACCTCATCCCGGCCCAAGGGTGGTGGCAGGAACCCAGGAGGCGCTCGGGGACTCAGCAGGGCCCGCCCCTGGGGCCAGGGGTCTGGCAGGCTCCGGGGGCAAATGGACTACGGAAGCCGAGAGGGGCCCGTCCGCGCCAAAACCCAAAACGCGCTGCGGCCTCCAGGGACACAGGGGACACAAGTGGCTGTGTGGCTTGCAGTGCCCGACCAGAGGGAGGGAGTTTGTCTGGCTGATTAGGCGCAGCCGGTGTCAGCCCTTCGGGGAACTGCCCATGGATGCTTCGGGAATGGGGGCTGCCAACTCAGAACCCCCGTTCCCTGTGGCTGCAGCCAGCCAGGGGGCTCCAGGATCGGGAGCGCCCGCGGGTCTGGGGGGCTTCTTGCTGTGTGCAGGGCTTCTACGCACAAGTGGCACCTCATCCCGGCCCAAGGGTGGTGGCAGGAACCCAGGAGGCGCTCGGGGACTCAGCAGGGCCCGCCCCTGGGGCCAGGGGTCTGGCAGGCTCCGGGGCAAATGGACTACGGAAGCCGAGAGGGGCCCGTCCGCGCCAAAACCCAAAACGCGCTGCGGCCTCCAGGGACACAGGGGACACAAGTGGCTGTGTGGCTTGCAGTGCCCGACCAGAGGGAGGGAGGTTGTCTGGCTGCTGAGGCGCAGCCGGGGTCAGCCCTTCGGGGAACTGCCCATGGATGCTTCGGGAATGGGGGCTGCCACTCAGAACCCCCGTTCCCTGTGGCTGCAGCCAGCCAGGGGGCTCCAGGTTCGGGCGCGCCCGTGGGCCTGGGGGGCTTCTTGCCTGTGTGCAGGGCTTCTACGCACAAGGTGGCACCTCATCCCGGCCCAAGGGTGGTGGCAGGAACCCAGGAGGCGCTCGGGGACTCAGCAGGGCCCGCCCCTGGGGCCAGGGGTCTGGCAGGCTCCGGGGGCAAATGGACTACGGAAGCCGAGAGGGGCCCGTCCGCGCCAAAACCCAAAACGCGCTGCGGCCTCCAGGGACACAGGGGACACAAGTGGCTGTGTGGCGTGCAGTGCCCGACCAGAGGGAGGGAGGTTGTCTGGCTGCTGAGGCGCAGCCGGTGTCAGCCCTTCGGGGAACTGCCCGTGGATGCTTCGGGAATGGGGGCTGCCAACTCAGAACCCCCGTTCCCTGTGGCTGCAGCCAGCCAGGGGGCTCCAGGGTCGGGCGGGCCTGGGGGGCTTCTTGCCTGTGTGCAGGGCTTCTACGCACAAGGTGGCACCTCATCCCGGCCCAAGGGTGGTGGCAGGAACCCAGGAGGCGCTCGGGGACTCAGCAGGGCCCGCCCCTGGGGCCAGGGGTCTGGCAGGCTCCGGGGCAAATGGACTACGGAAGCCGAGAGGGGCCCGTCCGCGCCAAAACCCAAAATGTGCTGCGGCCTCCAGGGACACAGGGGACACAAGTGGCTGTGTGGCTTGCAGTGCCCGACCAGAGGGAGGGAGGTTGTCTGGCTGCTGAGGCGCAGCCGGTGTCAGCCCTTCGGGGAACTGCCCGTGGATGCTTCGGGAATGGGGGCTGCCAACTCAGAACCCCCGTTCCCTGTGGCTGCAGCCAGCCAGGGGGCTCCAGGATCGGGAGCGCCCGCGGGTCTGGGGGGCTTCTTGCTGTGTGCAGGGCTTCTACGCACAAGTGGCACCTCTTCCCGGCCCAAGGGTGGTGGCAGGAACCCAGGAGGCGCTCGGGGACTCAGCAGGGCCCGCCCCTGGGGCCAGGGGTCTGGCAGGCTCCGGGGCAAATGGACTACGGAAGCCGAGAGGGGCCCGTCCGCGCCAAAACCCAAAACGCGCTGCGGCCTCCAGGGACACAGGGGACACAAGTGGCTGTGTGGCTTGCAGTGCCCGACCAGAGGGAGGGAGGTTTTCTGGCTGCTGAGGCGCAGCCGGTGTCAGCCCTTGGGGGAACTGCCCGTGGATGCTTCGGGAATGGGGGCTGCCAACTCAGAACCCCCGTTCCCTGTGGCTGCAGCCAGCCAGGGGGCTCCAGGGTCGGGCGCGCCCGCGGGCCTGGGGGGCTTCTTGCCTGTGTGCAGGGCTTCTACGCACAAGGTGGCACCTCATCCCGGCCCAAGGGTGGTGGCAGGAACCCAGGAGGCGCTCGGGGACTCAGCAGGACCCGCCCCTGGGGCCAGGGGTCTGGCAGGCTCCGGGGCAAATGGACTACGGAAGCCGAGAGGGGCCCGTCCGCGCCAAAACCCAAAACGCGCTGCGGCCTCCAGGGACACAGGGGACACAAGTGGCTGTGTGGCTTGCAGTGCCCGACCAGAGGGAGGGAGGTTGTCTGGCTGCTGAGGCGCAGCCGGTGTCAGCCCTTCGGGGAACTGCCCATGGATGCTTTGGGAATGGGGGCTGCCAACTCAGAAACCCCGTTCCCTGTGGCTGCAGCCAGCCAGGGGGCTCCAAGGTCGGGCGCGCCCGCGGGCCTGGGGGGCTTCTTGCCTGTGTGCAGGGCTTCTACGCACAAGGTGGCACCTCATCCCGGCCCAAGGGTGGTGGCAGGAACCCAGGAGGCGCTCGGGGACTCAGCAGGGCCCGCCCCTGGGGCCAGGGGTCTGGCAGGCTCCGGGGGCAAATGGACTACGGAAGCCGAGAGGGGCCCGTCCGCGCCAAAACCCAAAACGCGCTGCGGCCTCCAGGGACACAGGGGACACAAGTGGCTGTGTGGCTTGCAGTGCCCGACCAGAGGGAGGGAGGTTGTCTGGCTGCTGAGGCGCAGCCGGTGTCAGCCCTTCGGGGAACTGCCCGTGGATGCTTCGGGAATGGGGGCTGCCAACTCAGAACCCCCGTTCCCTGTGGCTGCAGCCAGCCAGGGGGCTCCAGGGTCGGGCGGGCCTGGGGGGCTTCTTGCCTGTGTGCAGGGCTTCTACGCACAAGGTGGCACCTCATCCCAGCCCAAGGGTGGTGGCAGGAACCCAGGAGGCGCTCGGGGACTCAGCAGGGCCCGCCCCTGGGGCCAGGGGTCTGGCAGGCTCCGGGGCAAATGGACTACGGAAGCCGAGAGGGGCCCGTCCGCGCCAAAACCCAAAACGCGCTGCGGCCTCCAGGGACACAGGGGACACAAGTGGCTGTGTGGCTTGTAGTGCCCGACCAGAGGGAGGGAGGTTGTCTGGCTGCTGAGGCGCAGCCGGTGTCAGCCCTTCGGGAACTGCCCGTGGATGCTTCGGGAATGGGGGCTGCCAACTCAGAACCCCCGTTCCCTGTGGCTGCAGCCAGCCAGGGGGCTCCAGGATCGGGAGCGCCCGTGGGTCTGGGGGGCTTGTTGCTGTGTGCAGGGCTTCTACGCACAAGTGGCACCTCATCCCGGCCCAAGGGTGGTGGCAGGAACCCAGGAGGCGCTCGGGGACTCAGCAGGGCCCGCCCCTGGGGCCAGGGGTCTGGCAGGCTCCGGGGCAAATGGACTACGGAAGCCTAGAGGGGCCCGTCCGCGCGAAAACCCAAAACGCGCTGCGGCCTCCAGGGACACAGGGGACACAAGTGGCTGTGTGGCTTGCAGTGCCCGACCAGAGGGAGGGAGGTTGTCTGGCTGCTGAGGCGCAGCCGGTGTCAGCCCTTCGGGGAACTGCCCGTGGATGCTTCGGGAATGGGGGCTGCCAACTCAGAACCCCCGTTCCCTGTGGCTGCAGCCAGCCAGGGGGCTCCAGGGTCGGGCGCGCCCGCGGGCCTGGGGGGCTTCTTGCCTGTGTGCAGGGCTTCTACGCACAAGGTGGCACCTCATCCCGGCCCAAGGGTGGTGGCAGGAACCCAGGAGGAACTCGGGGACTCAGCAGGACCCGCCCCTGGGGCCAGGGGTCTGGCAGGCTCCGGGGGCAAATGGACTACGGAAGCCGAGAGGGGCCCGTCCGCGCCAAAACCCAAAACGCGCTGCGGCCTCCAGGGACACAGGGGACACAAGTGGCTGTGTGGCTTGCAGTGCCCGACCAGAGGGAGGGAGGTTGTCTGGCTGCTGAGGCGCAGCCGGTGTCAGCCCTTCGGGGAACTGCCCGTGGATGCTTCGGGAATGGGGGCTGCCAACTCAGAACCCCCGTTCCCTGTGGCTGCAGCCAGCCAGGGGGCTCCAGGGTCGGGCGGGCCTGGGGGGCTTCTTGCCTGTGTGCAGGGCTTCTACGCACAAGGTGGCACCTCATCCCGGCCCAAGGGTGGTGGCAGGAACCCAGGAGGCGCTCGGGGACTCAGCAGGGCCCGCCCCTGGGGCCAGGGGTCTGGCAGGCTCCGGGGCAAATGGACTACGGAAGCCGAGAGGGGCCCGTCCGCGCCAAAACCCAAAATGCGCTGCGGCCTCCAGGGACACAGGGGACACAAGTGGCTGTGTGGCTTGTAGTGCCCGACCAGAGGGAGGGAGGTTGTCTGGCTGCTGAGGCGCAGCCGGTGTCAGCCCTTCGGGAACTGCCCGTGGATGCTTCGGGAATGGGGGCTGCCAACTCAGAACCCCCGTTCCCTGTGGCTGCAGCCAGCCAGGGGGCTCCAGGATCGGGAGCGCCCGTGGGTCTGGGGGCTTCTTGCTGTGTGCAGGGCTTCTACGCACAAGTGGCACCTCATCCCGGCCCAAGGGTGGTGGCAGGAACCCAGGAGGCGCTCGGGGACTCAGCAGGGCCCGCCCCTGGGGCCAGGGGTCTGGCAGGCTCCGGGGCAAATGGACTACGGAAGCCTAGAGGGGCCCGTCCGCGCGAAAACCCAAAACGCGCTGCGGCCTCCAGGGACACAGGGGACACAAGTGGCTGTGTGGCTTGCAGTGCCCGACCAGAGGGAGGGAGGTTGTCTGGCTGCTGAGGCGCAGCCGGTGTCAGCCCTTCGGGGAACTGCCCGTGGATGCTTCGGGAATGGGGGCTGCCAACTCAGAACCCCCGTTCCCTGTGGCTGCAGCCAGCCAGGGGGCTCCAGGGTCGGGCGCGCCCGCGGGCCTGGGGGGCTTCTTGCCTGTGTGCAGGGCTTCTACGCACAAGGTGGCACCTCATCCCGGCCCAAGGGTGGTGGCAGGAACCCAGGAGGCGCTCGGGGACTCAGCAGGGCCCGCCCCTGGGGCCAGGGGTCTGGCAGGCTCCGGGGCAAATGGACTACGGAAGCCGAGAGGGGCCCGTCCGCGCCAAAACCCAAAATGCGCTGCGGCCTCCAGGGACACAGGGGACACAAGTGGCTGTGTGGCTTGCAGTGCCCGACCAGAGGGAGGGAGGTTGTCTGGCTGCTGAGGCGCAGCCGGTGTCAGCCCTTCGGGGAACTGCCCGTGGATGCTTCGGGAATGGGGGCTGCCAACTCAGAACCCCCGTTCCCTGTGGCTGCAGCCAGCCAGGGGGCTCCAGGATCGGGAGCGCCCGCGGGTCTGGGGGGCTTCTTGCTGTGTGCAGGGCTTCTACGCACAAGTGGCACCTCTTCCCGGCCCAAGGGTGGTGGCAGGAACCCAGGAGGCGCTCGGGGACTCAGCAGGGCCCGCCCCTGGGGCCAGGGGTCTGGCAGGCTCCGGGGCAAATGGACTACGGAAGCCGAGAGGGGCCCGTCCGCGCCAAAACCCAAAACGCGCTGCGGCCTCCAGGGACACAGGGGACACAAGTGGCTGTGTGGCTTGCAGTGCCCGACCAGAGGGAGGGAGGTTTTCTGGCTGCTGAGGCGCAGCCGGTGTCAGCCCTTGGGGGAACTGCCCGTGGATGCTTCGGGAATGGGGGCTGCCAACTCAGAACCCCCGTTCCCTGTGGCTGCAGCCAGCCAGGGGGCTCCAGGGTCGGGCGCGCCCGCGGGCCTGGGGGGCTTCTTGCCTGTGTGCAGGGCTTCTACGCACAAGGTGGCACCTCATCCCGGCCCAAGGGTGGTGGCAGGAACCCAGGAGGCGCTCGGGGACTCAGCAGGACCCGCCCCTGGGGCCAGGGGTCTGGCAGGCTCCGGGGCAAATGGACTACGGAAGCCGAGAGGGGCCCGTCCGCGCCAAAACCCAAAACGCGCTGCGGCCTCCAGGGACACAGGGGACACAAGTGGCTGTGTGGCTTGCAGTGCCCGACCAGAGGGAGGGAGGTTGTCTGGCTGCTGAGGCGCAGCCGGTGTCAGCCCTTCGGGGAACTGCCCATGGATGCTTCGGGAATGGGGGCTGCCAACTCAGAAACCCCGTTCCCTGTGGCTGCAGCCAGCCAGGGGGCTCCAAGGTCGGGCGCGCCCGCGGGCCTGGGGGGCTTCTTGCCTGTGTGCAGGGCTTCTACGCACAAGGTGGCACCTCATCCCGGCCCAAGGGTGGTGGCAGGAACCCAGGAGGCGCTCGGGGACTCAGCAGGGCCCGCCCCTGGGGCCAGGGGTCTGGCAGGCTCCGGGGGCAAATGGACTACGGAAGCCGAGAGGGGCCCGTCCGCGCCAAAACCCAAAACGCGATGCGGCCTCCAGGGACACAGGGGACACAAGTGGCTGTGTGGCTTGCAGTGCCCGACCAGAGGGAGGGAGGTTGTCTGGCTGCTGAGGCGCAGCCGGTGTCAGCCCTTCGGGGAACTGCCCGTGGATGCTTCGGGAATGGGGGCTGCCAACTCAGAACCCCCGTTCCCTGTGGCTGCAGCCAGCCAGGGGGCTCCAGGGTCGGGCGGGCCTGGGGGGCTTCTTGCCTGTGTGCAGGGCTTCTACGCACAAGGTGGCACCTCATCCCGGCCCAAGGGTGGTGGCAGGAACCCAGGAGGCGCTCGGGGACTCAGCAGGGCCCGCCCCTGGGGCCAGGGGTCTGGCAGGCTCCGGGGCAAATGGACTACGGAAGCCGAGAGGGGCCCGTCCGCGCCAAAACCCAAAACGCGCTGCGGCCTCCAGGGACACAGGGGACACAAGTGGCTGTGTGGCTTGTAGTGCCCGACCAGAGGGAGGGAGGTTGTCTGGCTGCTGAGGCGCAGCCGGTGTCAGCCCTTCGGGAACTGCCCGTGGATGCTTCGGGAATGGGGGCTGCCAACTCAGAACCCCCGTTCCCTGTGGCTGCAGCCAGCCAGGGGGCTCCAGGATCGGGAGCGCCCGTGGGTCTGGGGGGCTTGTTGCTGTGTGCAGGGCTTCTACGCACAAGTGGCACCTCATCCCGGCCCAAGGGTGGTGGCAGGAACCCAGGAGGCGCTCGGGGACTCAGCAGGGCCCGCCCCTGGGGCCAGGGGTCTGGCAGGCTCCGGGGCAAATGGACTACGGAAGCCTAGAGGGGCCCGTCCGCGCGAAAACCCAAAACGCGCTGCGGCCTCCAGGGACACAGGGGACACAAGTGGCTGTGTGGCTTGCAGTGCCCGACCAGAGGGAGGGAGGTTGTCTGGCTGCTGAGGCGCAGCCGGTGTCAGCCCTTCGGGGAACTGCCCGTGGATGCTTCGGGAATGGGGGCTGCCAACTCAGAACCCCCGTTCCCTGTGGCTGCAGCCAGCCAGGGGGCTCCAGGATCGGGAGCGCCCGTGGGTCTGGGGGGCTTGTTGCTGTGTGCAGGGCTTCTACGCACAAGTGGCACCTCATCCCGGCCCAAGGGTGGTGGCAGGAACCCAGGAGGCGCTCGGGGACTCAGCAGGGCCCGCCCCTGGGGCCAGGGGTCTGGCAGGCTCCGGGGCAAATGGACTACGGAAGCCTAGAGGGGCCCGTCCGCGCGAAAACCCAAAACGCGCTGCGGCCTCCAGGGACACAGGGGACACAAGTGGCTGTGTGGCTTGCAGTGCCCGACCAGAGGGAGGGAGGTTGTCTGGCTGCTGAGGCGCAGCCGGTGTCAGCCCTTCGGGGAACTGCCCGTGGATGCTTCGGGAATGGGGGCTGCCAACTCAGAACCCCCGTTCCCTGTGGCTGCAGCCAGCCAGGGGGCTCCAGGGTCGGGCGCGCCCGCGGGCCTGGGGGGCTTCTTGCCTGTGTGCAGGGCTTCTACGCACAAGGTGGCACCTCATCCCGGCCCAAGGGTGGTGGCAGGAACCCAGGAGGTGCTCGGGGACTCAGCAGGGCCCGCCCCTGGGGCCAGGGGTCTGGCAGGCTCCGGGGCAAATGGACTACGGAAGCCGAGAGGGGCCCGTCCGCGCCAAAACCCAAAACGCGCTGCGGCCTCCAGGGACACAGGGGACACAAGTGGCTGTGTGGCTTGCAGTGCCCGACCAGAGGGAGGGAGGTTGTCTGGCTGCTGAGGCGCAGCCGGTGTCAGCCCTTCGGGGAACTGCCCGTGGATGCTTCGGGAATGGGGGCTGCCAACTCAGAACCCCCGTTCCCTGTGGCTGCAGCCAGCCAGGGGGCTCCAGGGTCTGGCGCGCCCGCGGGCCTGGGGGGCTTCTTGCCTGTGTGCAGGGCTTCTACGCACAAGGTGGCACCGCATCCCGGCCCAAGGGTGGTGGCAGGAACCCAGGAGGTGCTCGGGGACTCAGCAGGGCCCGCCCCTGGGGCCAGGGGTCTGGCAGGCTCTGGGGGCAAATGGACTACGGAAGCCGAGAGGGGCCCGTCCGCGCCAAAACCCAAAACGCGCTGCGGCCTCCAGGGACACAGGGGACACAAGTGGCTGTGTGGCTTGCAGTGCCCGACCAGAGGGAGGGAGGTTGTCTGGCTGCTGAGGCGCAGCCGGTGTCAGCCCTTCGGGGAACTGCCCGTGGATGCTTCGGGAATGGGGGCTGCCAACTCAGAACCCCCGTTCCCTGTGGCTGCAGCCAGCCAGGGGGCTCCAGGGTCTGGCGCGCCCGCGGGCCTGGGGGGCTTCTTGCCTGTGTGCAGGGCTTCTACGCACAAGGTGGCACCTCATCCCGGCCCAAGGGTGGTGGCAGGAACCCAGGAGGCTCTCGGGGACTCAGCAGGGCCCGCCCCTGGGGCCAGGGGTCTGGCAGGCTCCGGGGGCAAATGGACTACGGAAGCCGAGAGGGGCCCGTCCGCGCCAAAACCCAAAACGCGCTGCGGCCTCCAGGGACACAGGGGACACAAGTGGCTGTGTGGCTTGCAGTGCCCGACCAGAGGGAGGGAGGTTGTCTGGCTGCTGAGGCACAGCCGGTGTCAGCCCTTCGGGGAACTGCCCGTGGATGCTTCGGGAATGGGGGCTGCCAACTCAGAACCCCCGTTCCCTGAGGCTGCAGCCAGCCAGGGGGCTCCAGGGTCGGGTGGGCCTGGGGGGCTTCTTGCCTGTGTGCAGGGCTTCTACGCACAAGGTGGCACCTCATCCCAGCCCAAGGGTGGTGGCAGGAACTCAGGAGGCGCTCGGGGACTCAGCAGGGCCCGCCCCTGGGACCAGGGTTCTGGCAGGCTCCGGGGGCAAATGGACTACGGAAGCCGAGAGGGGCCCGTCCGCGCCAAAACCCAAAACGCGCTGCGGCCTCCAGGGACACAGGGGACACAAGTGGCTGTGTGGCTTGCAGTGCCCGACCAGAGGGAGGGAGGTTGTCTGGCTGCTGAGGCGCAGCCGGTGTCAGCCCTTCGGGGAACTGCCGGTGGATGCTTCGGGAATGGGGGCTGCCAACTCAGAACCCCCGCTCCCTGTGGCTGCAGCCAGCCAGGGGGCTCCAGGGTCTGGCGGGCCTGGGGGGCTTCTTGCCTGTGTGCAGGGCTTCTACGCACAAGGTGGCACCTCATCCCGGCCCAAGGGTGGTGGCAGGAACCCAGGAGGCGCTCGGGAACTCAGCAGGGCCCTCCCCTGGGGAGGGGTCTGGCAGGCTCTGGGGGCAAATGGACTACGGAAGCCGAGAGGGGCCCGTCCGCGCCAAAACCCAAAACGCGCTGCGGCCTCCAGGGACACAGGGGACACGAGTGGCTGTGTGGCTTGCAGTGCCCGACCAGAGGGAGGGAGGTTGTCTGGCTGCTGAGGCGCAGCCGGTGTCAGCCCTTCGGGGAACTGCCCGTGGATGCTTCGGGAATGGGGGCTGCCAACTCAGAACCCCCGTTCCCTGTGGCTGCAGCCAGCCAGGGGGCTCCAGGGTCGGGCGCGCCCGCGGGCCTGGGGGGCTTCTTGCCTGTGTGCAGGGCTTCTACGCACAAGGTGGCACCTCATCCCGGACCAAGGGTGGTGGCAGGAACCCAGGAGGCGCTCGGGGACTCAGCAGGGCCCGCCCCTGGGGCCAGGGGTCTGGCAGGCTCCGGGGCAAATGGACTACGGAAGCCGAGAGGGGCCCGTCCGTGCCAAAACCCAAAACGCACTGCGGCCTCCAGGGACACAGGGGACACAAGTGGCTGTGTGGCTTGCAGTACCCGACCAGAGGGAAGGAAGTTGTCTGGCTGCTGAGGCGCAGCCCGTGTCTGCCCTTCGGGGAACTGCCCGTGGATGCTTCGGGAATGGGGGCTGCCAACTCAGAACCCCCATTCCCTGTGGCTGCAGCCAGCCAGGGGGCTCCAGGGTCTGGCAGGCCTGGGGGGCTTCTTGCCTGTGTGCAGGGCTTCTACGCACAAGGTGGCACCTCATCCCGGCCCAAGGGTGGTGGCAGGAACCCAGGAGGCTCTCGGGGACTCAGCAGGGCCCGCCCCTGGGGCCAGGGGTCTGGCAGGCTCCGGGGCAAATGGACTACGGAAGCCGAGAGGGGCCCGTCCGCGCCAAAACCCAAAACGCGCTGCGGCCTCCAGGGACACAGGGGACACAAGTGGCTGTGTGGCTTGCAGTGCCCGACCAGAGGGAGGGAGGTTGTCTGGCTGCTGAGGCGCAGCCGGTGTCAGCCCTTCGGGGAACTGCCCGTGGATGCTTCGGGAATGGGGGCTGCCAACTCAGAACCCCCGTTCCCTGTGGCTGCAGCCAGCCAGGGGGCTCCAGGGTCGGGCGCGCCCGCGGGCCTGGGGGGCTTCTTGCCTGTGTGCAGGGCTTCTACGCACAAGGTGGCACCTCATCCCGGCCCAAGGGTGGTGGCAGGAACCCAGGAGGTGCTCGGGGACTCAGCAGGGCCCGCCCCTGGGGCCAGGGGTCTGGCAGGCTCTGGGGGCAAATGGACTACGGAAGCCGAGAGGGGCCCGTCCGCGCCAAAACCCAAAACGCGCTGCGGCCTCCAGGGACACAGGGGACACAAGTGGCTGTGTGGCTTGCAGTGCCCGACCAGAGGGAGGGAGGTTGTCTGGCTGCTGAGGCGCAGCCGGTGTCAGCCCTTCGGGGAACTGCCCGTGGATGCTTCGGGAATGGGGGCTGCCAACTCAGAACCCCCGTTCCCTGTGGCTGCAGCCAGCCAGGGGGCTCCAGGGTCTGGCGCGCCCGCGGGCCTGGGGGGCTTCTTGCCTGTGTGCAGGGCTTCTACGCACAAGGTGGCACCTCATCCCGGCCCAAGGGTGGTGGCAGGAACCCAGGAGGTGCTCGGGGACTCAGCAGGGCCCGCCCCTGGGGCCAGGGGTCTGGCAGGCTCTGGGGGCAAATGGACTACGGAAGCCGAGAGGGGCCCGTCCGCGCCAAAACCCAAAACGCGCTGCGGCCTCCAGGGACACAGGGGACACAAGTGGCTGTGTGGCTTGCAGTGCCCGACCAGAGGGAGGGAGGTTGTCTGGCTGCTGAGGCGCAGCCGGTGTCAGCCCTTCGGGGAACTGCCCGTGGATGCTTCGGGAATGGGGGCTGCCAACTCAGAACCCCCGTTCCCTGTGGCTGCAGCCAGCCAGGGGGCTCCAGGGTCTGGCGCGCCCGCGGGCCTGGGGGGCTTCTTGCCTGTGTGCAGGGCTTCTACGCACAAGGTGGCACCTCATCCCGGCCCAAGGGTGGTGGCAGGAACCCAGGAGGCTCTCGGGGACTCAGCAGGGCCCGCCCCTGGGGCCAGGGGTCTGGCAGGCTCCGGGGGCAAATGGACTACGGAAGCCGAGAGGGGCCCGTCCGCGCCAAAACCCAAAACGCGCTGCGGCCTCCAGGGACACAGGGGACACAAGTGGCTGTGTGGCTTGCAGTGCCCGACCAGAGGGAGGGAGGTTGTCTGGCTGCTGAGGCACAGCCGGTGTCAGCCCTTCGGGGAACTGCCCGTGGATGCTTCGGGAATGGGGGCTGCCAACTCAGAACCCCCGTTCCCTGAGGCTGCAGCCAGCCAGGGGGCTCCAGGGTCGGGTGGGCCTGGGGGGCTTCTTGCCTGTGTGCAGGGCTTCTACGCACAAGGTGGCACCTCATCCCAGCCCAAGGGTGGTGGCAGGAACTCAGGAGGCGCTCGGGGACTCAGCAGGGCCCGCCCCTGGGACCAGGGTTCTGGCAGGCTCCGGGGGCAAATGGACTACGGAAGCCGAGAGGGGCCCGTCCGCGCCAAAACCCAAAACGCGCTGCGGCCTCCAGGGACACAGGGGACACAAGTGGCTGTGTGGCTTGCAGTGCCCGACCAGAGGGAGGGAGGTTGTCTGGCTGCTGAGGCGCAGCCGGTGTCAGCCCTTCGGGGAACTGCCCGTGGATGCTTCGGGAATGGGGGCTGCCAACTCAGAACCCCCGCTCCCTGTGGCTGCAGCCAGCCAGGGGGCTCCAGGGTCTGGCGGGCCTGGGGGGCTTCTTGCCTGTGTGCAGGGCTTCTACGCACAAGGTGGCACCTCATCCCGGCCCAAGGGTGGTGGCAGGAACCCAGGAGGCGCTCGGGAACTCAGCAGGGCCCTCCCCTGGGGAGGGGTCTGGCAGGCTCTGGGGGCAAATGGACTACGGAAGCCGAGAGGGGCCCGTCCGCGCCAAAACCCAAAACGCGCTGCGGCCTCCAGGGACACAGGGGACACGAGTGGCTGTGTGGCTTGCAGTGCCCGACCAGAGGGAGGGAGGTTGTCTGGCTGCTGAGGCGCAGCCGGTGTCAGCCCTTCGGGGAACTGCCCGTGGATGCTTCGGGAATGGGGGCTGCCAACTCAGAACCCCCGTTCCCTGTGGCTGCAGCCAGCCAGGGGGCTCCAGGGTCGGGAGCGCCCGCGGGCCTGGGGGGCTTCTTGCCTGTGTGCAGGGCTTCTACGCACAAGGTGGCACCTCATCCCGGACCAAGGGTGGTGGCAGGAACCCAGGAGGCGCTCGGGGACTCAGCAGGGCCCGCCCCTGGGGCCAGGGGTCTGGCAGGCTCCGGGGCAAATGGACTACGGAAGCCGAGAGGGGCCCGTCCGCGCCAAAACCCAAAACGCACTGCGGCCTCCAGGGACACAGGGGACACAAGTGGCTGTGTGGCTTGCAGTACCCGACCAGAGGGAAGGAAGTTGTCTGGCTGCTGAGGCGCAGCCCGTGTCTGCCCTTCGGGGAACTGCCCGTGGATGCTTCGGGAATGGGGGCTGCCAACTCAGAACCCCCATTCCCTGTGGCTGCAGCCAGCCAGGGGGCTCCAGGGTCTGGCAGGCCTGGGGGGCTTCTTGCCTGTGTGCAGGGCTTCTACGCACAAGGTGGCACCTCATCCCGGCCCAAGGGTGGTGGCAGGAACCCAGGAGGCTCTCGGGGACTCAGCAGGGCCCGCCCCTGGGGCCAGGGGTCTGGCAGGCTCCGGGGCAAATGGACTACGGAAGCCGAGAGGGGCCCGTCCGCGCCAAAACCCAAAACGCGCTGCGGCCTCCAGGGACACAGGGGACACAAGTGGCTGTGTGGCTTGCAGTGCCCGACCAGAGGGAGGGAGGTTGTCTGGCTGCTGAGGCGCAGCCGGTGTCAGCCCTTCGGGGAACTGCCCGTGGATGCTTCGGGAATGGGGGCTGCCAACTCAGAACCCCCGTTCCCTGTGGCTGCAGCCAGCCAGGGGGCTCCAGGGTCGGGCGCGCCCGCGGGCCTGGGGGGCTTCTTGCCTGTGTGCAGGGCTTCTACGCACAAGGTGGCACCTCATCCCGGCCCAAGGGTGGTGGCAGGAACCCAGGAGGTGCTCGGGGACTCAGCAGGGCCCGCCCCTGGGGCCAGGGGTCTGGCAGGCTCTGGGGGCAAATGGACTACGGAAGCCGAGAGGGGCCCGTCCGCGCCAAAACCCAAAACGCGCTGCGGCCTCCAGGGACACAGGGGACACAAGTGGCTGTGTGGCTTGCAGTGCCCGACCAGAGGGAGGGAGGTTGTCTGGCTGCTGAGGCGCAGCCGGTGTCAGCCCTTCGGGGAACTGCCCGTGGATGCTTCGGGAATGGGGGCTGCCAACTCAGAACCCCCGTTCCCTGTGGCTGCAGCCAGCCAGGGGGCTCCAGGGTCTGGCGCGCCCGCGGGCCTGGGGGGCTTCTTGCCTGTGTGCAGGGCTTCTACGCACAAGGTGGCACCTCATCCCGGCCCAAGGGTGGTGGCAGGAACCCAGGAGGCTCTCGGGGACTCAGCAGGGCCCGCCCCTGGGGCCAGGGGTCTGGCAGGCTCCGGGGGCAAATGGACTACGGAAGCCGAGAGGGGCCCGTCCGCGCCAAAACCCAAAACGCGCTGCGGCCTCCAGGGACACAGGGGACACAAGTGGCTGTGTGGCTTGCAGTGCCCGACCAGAGGGAGGGAGGTTGTCTGGCTGCTGAGGCACAGCCGGTGTCAGCCCTTCGGGGAACTGCCCGTGGATGCTTCGGGAATGGGGGCTGCCAACTCAGAACCCCCGTTCCCTGAGGCTGCAGCCAGCCAGGGGGCTACAGGGTCGGGTGGGCCTGGGGGGCTTCTTGCCTGTGTGCAGGGCTTCTACGCACAAGGTGGCACCTCATCCCAGCCCAAGGGTGGTGGCAGGAACTCAGGAGGCGCTCGGGGACTCAGCAGGGCCCGCCCCTGGGACCAGGGTTCTGGCAGGCTCCGGGGGCAAATGGACTACGGAAGCCGAGAGGGGCCCGTCCGCGCCAAAACCCAAAACGCGCTGCGGCCTCCAGGGACACAGGGGACACAAGTGGCTGTGTGGCTTGCAGTGCCCGACCAGAGGGAGGGAGGTTGTCTGGCTGCTGAGGCGCAGCCGGTGTCAGCCCTTCGGGGAACTGCCCGTGGATGCTTCTGGAATGGGGGCTGCCAACTCAGAACCCCCGCTCCCTGTGGCTGCAGCCAGCCAGGGGGCTCCAGGGTCTGGCGGGCCTGGGGGGCTTCTTGCCTGTGTGCAGGGCTTCTACGCACAAGGTGGCACCTCATCCCGGCCCAAGGGTGGTGGCAGGAACCCAGGAGGCGCTCGGGAACTCAGCAGGGCCCTCCCCTGGGGAGGGGTCTGGCAGGCTCTGGGGGCAAATGGACTACGGAAGCCGAGAGGGGCCCGTCCGCGCCAAAACCCAAAACGCGCTGCGGCCTCCAGGGACACAGGGGACACGAGTGGCTGTGTGGCTTGCAGTGCCCGACCAGAGGGAGGGAGGTTGTCTGGCTGCTGAGGCGCAGCCGGTGTCAGCCCTTCGGGGAACTGCCCGTGGATGCTTCGGGAATGGGGGCTGCCAACTCAGAACCCCCGTTCCCTGTGGCTGCAGCCAGCCAGGGGGCTCCAGGGTCGGGCGCGCCCGCGGGCCTGGGGGGCTTCTTGCCTGTGTGCAGGGCTTCTACGCACAAGGTGGCACCTCATCCCGGACCAAGGGTGGTGGCAGGAACCCAGGAGGCGCTCGGGGACTCAGCAGGGCCCGCCCCTGGGGCCAGGGGTCTGGCAGGCTCCGGGGCAAATGGACTACGGAAGCCGAGAGGGGCCCGTCCGCGCCAAAACCCAAAACGCACTGCGGCCTCCAGGGACACAGGGGACACAAGTGGCTGTGTGGCTTGCAGTACCCGACCAGAGGGAAGGAAGTTGTCTGGCTGCTGAGGCGCAGCCCGTGTCTGCCCTTCGGGGAACTGCCCGTGGATGCTTCGGGAATGGGGGCTGCCAACTCAGAACCCCCATTCCCTGTGGCTGCAGCCAGCCAGGGGGCTCCAGGGTCTGGCAGGCCTGGGGGGCTTCTTGCCTGTGTGCAGGGCTTCTACGCACAAGGTGGCACCTCATCCCGGCCCAAGGGTGGTGGCAGGAACCCAGGAGGCTCTCGGGGACTCAGCAGGGCCCGCCCCTGGGGCCAGGGGTCTGGCAGGCTCCGGGGCAAATGGACTACGGAAGCCGAGAGGGGCCCGTCCGCGCCAAAACCCAAAACGCGCTGCGGCCTCCAGGGACACAGGGGACACAAGTGGCTGTGTGGCTTGCAGTGCCCGACCAGAGGGAGGGAGGTTGTCTGTCTGCTGAGGCGCAGCCGGTGTCAGCCCTTCGGGGATCTGCCCGTGGATGCTTCGGGAATGGGGGCTGCCAACTCAGAACCCCCACTCCCTGTGGCTGCAGCCTGCCAGGGGGCTCCAGGGTCGGGCGCGCCCTCCGGCCTGGGGGGCTTCTTGCCTGTGTGCAGGGCTTCTACGCACAAGGTGGCACCTCATCCCGGCCCAAGGGTGGTGGCAGGAACCCAGGAGGCGCTCGGGGACTCAGCAGGACCCGCCCCTGGGGCCAGGGGTCTGGCAGGCTCTGGGGGTAAATGGACTACGGAAGCCGAGAGGGGCCCGTCCGCGCCAAAACCCAAAACGCGCTGCGGCCTCCAGGGACACAGGGGACACGAGTGGCTGTGTGGCTTGCAGTGCCCGACCAGAGGGAGGGAGGTTGTCTGTCTGCTGAGGCGCAGCCGGTGTCAGCCCTTCGGGGAACTGCCCTTGGATGCTTCGGGAATGGGGGCTGCCAACTCAGAACCCCCGTTCCCTGTGGCTACAGCCAGCCAGGGGGCTCGAGGATCGGGAGCGCCCGCGGGTCTGGGGGGCTTCTTGCTGTGTGCAGGGCTTCTACGCACAAGGTGGCACCTCATCCCGGCCCAAGGGTGGTGGCAGGAACCCAGGAGGCTCTCGGGGACTCAGCAGGGCCCGCCCCTGGGGCCAGGGGTCTGGCAGGCTCCGGGGCAAATGGACTACGGAAGCCGAGAGGGGCCCGTCCGCGCCAAAACCCAAAACGCGCTGCGGCCTCCAGGGACACAGGGGACACAAGTGGCTGTGTGGCTTGCAGTGCCCGACCAGAGGGAGGGAGGTTGTCTGGCTGCTGAGGCGCAGCCAGTGTCAGCCCTTCGGGGAACTGCCCGTGGATGCTTCGGGAATGGGGGCTGCCAACTCAGAACCCCCGCTCCCTGTGGCTGCAGCCAGCCAGGGGGCTCCAGGATCGGGAGCGCCCGCGGGTCTGGGGGGCTTCTTGCTGTGTGCAGGGCTTCTACGCACAAGTGGCACCTCATCCCGGCCCAAGGGTGGTGGCAGGAACCCAGGAGGCGCTCGGGGACTCAGCAGGGCCCGCCCCTGGGGCCAGGGGTCTGGCAGGCTCCGGGGCAAATGGACTACGGAAGCCGAGAGGGGCCCGTCCGCGCCAAAACCCAAAACGCGCTGCGGCCTCCAGGGACACAGGGGACACAAGTGGCTGTGTGGCTTGCAGTGCCCGACCAGAGGGAGGGAGGTTGTCTGGCTGCTGAGGCGCAGCCGGTGTCAGCCCTTCGGGGAACTGCCCGTGGATGCTTCGGGAATGGGGGCTGCCAACTCAGAACCCCCGTTCCCTGTGGCTGCAGCCAGCCAGGGGGCTCCAGGGTCTGGCGCGCCCGCGGGCCTGGGGGGCTTCTTGCCTGTGTGCAGGGCTTCTACGCACAAGGTGGCACCTCATCCCGGCCCAAGGGTGGTGGCAGGAACCCAGGAGGTGCTCGGGGACTCAGCAGGGCCCGCCCCTGGGGCCAGGGGTCTGGCAGGCTCTGGGGGCAAATGGACTACGGAAGCCGAGAGGGGCCCGTCCGCGCCAAAACCCAAAACGCGCTGCGGCCTCCAGGGACACAGGGGACACAAGTGGCTGTGTGGCTTGCAGTGCCCGACCAGAGGGAGGGAGGTTGTCTGGCTGCTGAGGCGCAGCCGGTGTCAGCCCTTCGGGGAACTGCCCGTGGATGCTTCGGGAATGGGGGCTGCCAACTCAGAACCCCCGTTCCCTGTGGCTGCAGCCAGCCAGGGGGCTCCAGGGTCTGGCGCGCCCGCGGGCCTGGGGGGCTTCTTGCCTGTGTGCAGGGCTTCTACGCACAAGGTGGCACCTCATCCCGGCCCAAGGGTGGTGGCAGGAACCCAGGAGGCTCTCGGGGACTCAGCAGGGCCCGCCCCTGGGGCCAGGGGTCTGGCAGGCTCCGGGGGCAAATGGACTACGGAAGCCGAGAGGGGCCCGTCCGCGCCAAAACCCAAAACGCGCTGCGGCCTCCAGGGACACAGGGGACACAAGTGGCTGTGTGGCTTGCAGTGCCCGACCAGAGGGAGGGAGGTTGTCTGGCTGCTGAGGCACAGCCGGTGTCAGCCCTTCGGGGAACTGCCCGTGGATGCTTCGGGAATGGGGGCTGCCAACTCAGAACCCCCGTTCCCTGAGGCTGCAGCCAGCCAGGGGGCTCCAGGGTCGGGTGGGCCTGGGGGGCTTCTTGCCTGTGTGCAGGGCTTCTACGCACAAGGTGGCACCTCATCCCAGCCCAAGGGTGGTGGCAGGAACTCAGGAGGCGCTCGGGGACTCAGCAGGGCCCGCCCCTGGGACCAGGGTTCTGGCAGGCTCCGGGGGCAAATGGACTACGGAAGCCGAGAGGGGCCCGTCCGCGCCAAAACCCAAAACGCGCTGCGGCCTCCAGGGACACAGGGGACACAAGTGGCTGTGTGGCTTGCAGTGCCCGACCAGAGGGAGGGAGGTTGTCTGGCTGCTGAGGCGCAGCCGGTGTCAGCCCTTCGGGGAACTGCCCGTGGATGCTTCGGGAATGGGGGCTGCCAACTCAGAACCCCCGCTCCCTGTGGCTGCAGCCAGCCAGGGGGCTCCAGGGTCTGGCGGGCCTGGGGGGCTTCTTGCCTGTGTGCAGGGCTTCTACGCACAAGGTGGCACCTCATCCCGGCCCAAGGGTGGTGGCAGGAACCCAGGAGGCGCTCGGGAACTCAGCAGGGCCCTCCCCTGGGGAGGGGTCTGGCAGGCTCTGGGGGCAAATGGACTACGGAAGCCGAGAGGGGCCCGTCCGCGCCAAAACCCAAAACGCGCTGCGGCCTCCAGGGACACAGGGGACACGAGTGGCTGTGTGGCTTGCAGTGCCCGACCAGAGGGAGGGAGGTTGTCTGGCTGCTGAGGCGCAGCCGGTGTCAGCCCTTCGGGGAACTGCCCGTGGATGCTTCGGGAATGGGGGCTGCCAACTCAGAACCCCCGTTCCCTGTGGCTGCAGCCAGCCAGGGGGCTCCAGGGTCGGGAGCGCCCGCGGGCCTGGGGGGCTTCTTGCCTGTGTGCAGGGCTTCTACGCACAAGGTGGCACCTCATCCCGGACCAAGGGTGGTGGCAGGAACCCAGGAGGCGCTCGGGGACTCAGCAGGGCCCGCCCCTGGGGCCAGGGGTCTGGCAGGCTCCGGGGCAAATGGACTACGGAAGCCGAGAGGGGCCCGTCCGCGCCAAAACCCAAAACGCGCTGCGGCCTCCAGGGACACAGGGGACACAAGTGGCTGTGTGGCTTGCAGTGCCCGACCAGAGGGAGGGAGGTTGTCTGGCTGCTGAGGCGCAGCCGGTGTCAGCCCTTCGGGGAACTGCCCGTGGATGCTTCGGGAATGGGGGCTGCCAACTCAGAACCCCCGTTCCCTGTGGCTGCAGCCAGCCAGGGGGCTCCAGGGTCGGGCGCGCCCGCGGGCCTGGGGGGCTTCTTGCCTGTGTGCAGGGCTTCTACGCACAAGGTGGCACCTCATCCCGGCCCAAGGGTGGTGGCAGGAACCCAGGAGGTGCTCGGGGACTCAGCAGGGCCCGCCCCTGGGGCCAGGGGTCTGGCAGGCTCTGGGGGCAAATGGACTACGGAAGCCGAGAGGGGCCCGTCCGCGCCAAAACCCAAAACGCGCTGCGGCCTCCAGGGACACAGGGGACACAAGTGGCTGTGTGGCTTGCAGTGCCCGACCAGAGGGAGGGAGGTTGTCTGGCTGCTGAGGCGCAGCCGGTGTCAGCCCTTCGGGGAACTGCCCGTGGATGCTTCGGGAATGGGGGCTGCCAACTCAGAACCCCCGTTCCCTGTGGCTGCAGCCAGCCAGGGGGCTCCAGGGTCTGGCGCGCCCGCGGGCCTGGGGGGCTTCTTGCCTGTGTGCAGGGCTTCTACGCACAAGGTGGCACCTCATCCCGGCCCAAGGGTGGTGGCAGGAACCCAGGAGGCTCTCGGGGACTCAGCAGGGCCCGCCCCTGGGGCCAGGGGTCTGGCAGGCTCCGGGGGCAAATGGACTACGGAAGCCGAGAGGGGCCCGTCCGCGCCAAAACCCAAAACGCGCTGCGGCCTCCAGGGACACAGGGGACACAAGTGGCTGTGTGGCTTGCAGTGCCCGACCAGAGGGAGGGAGGTTGTCTGGCTGCTGAGGCACAGCCGGTGTCAGCCCTTCGGGGAACTGCCCGTGGATGCTTCGGGAATGGGGGCTGCCAACTCAGAACCCCCGTTCCCTGAGGCTGCAGCCAGCCAGGGGTCTCCAGGGTCGGGTGGGCCTGGGGGGCTTCTTGCCTGTGTGCAGGGCTTCTACGCACAAGGTGGCACCTCATCCCAGCCCAAGGGTGGTGGCAGGAACTCAGGAGGCGCTCGGGGACTCAGCAGGGCCCGCCCCTGGGACCAGGGTTCTGGCAGGCTCCGGGGGCAAATGGACTACGGAAGCCGAGAGGGGCCCGTCCGCGCCAAAACCCAAAACGCGCTGCGGCCTCCAGGGACACAGGGGACACAAGTGGCTGTGTGGCTTGCAGTGCCCGACCAGAGGGAGGGAGGTTGTCTGGCTGCTGAGGCGCAGCCGGTGTCAGCCCTTCGGGGAACTGCCCGTGGATGCTTCTGGAATGGGGGCTGCCAACTCAGAACCCCCGCTCCCTGTGGCTGCAGCCAGCCAGGGGGCTCCAGGGTCTGGCGGGCCTGGGGGGCTTCTTGCCTGTGTGCAGGGCTTCTACGCACAAGGTGGCACCTCATCCCGGCCCAAGGGTGGTGGCAGGAACCCAGGAGGCGCTCGGGAACTCAGCAGGGCCCTCCCCTGGGGAGGGGTCTGGCAGGCTCTGGGGGCAAATGGACTACGGAAGCCGAGAGGGGCCCGTCCGCGCCAAAACCCAAAACGCGCTGCGGCCTCCAGGGACACAGGGGACACGAGTGGCTGTGTGGCTTGCAGTGCCCGACCAGAGGGAGGGAGGTTGTCTGGCTGCTGAGGCGCAGCCGGTGTCAGCCCTTCGGGGAACTGCCCGTGGATGCTTCGGGAATGGGGGCTGCCAACTCAGAACCCCCGTTCCCTGTGGCTGCAGCCAGCCAGGGGGCTCCAGGGTCGGGCGCGCCCGCGGGCCTGGGGGGCTTCTTGCCTGTGTGCAGGGCTTCTACGCACAAGGTGGCACCTCATCCCGGACCAAGGGTGGTGGCAGGAACCCAGGAGGCGCTCGGGGACTCAGCAGGGCCCGCCCCTGGGGCCAGGGGTCTGGCAGGCTCCGGGGCAAATGGACTACGGAAGCCGAGAGGGGCCCGTCCGCGCCAAAACCCAAAACGCACTGCGGCCTCCAGGGACACAGGGGACACAAGTGGCTGTGTGGCTTGCAGTGCCCGACCAGAGGGAAGGAAGTTGTCTGGCTGCTGAGGCGCAGCCCGTGTCTGCCCTTCGGGGAACTGCCCGTGGATGCTTCGGGAATGGGGGCTGCCAACTCAGAACCCCCATTCCCTGTGGCTGCAGCCAGCCAGGGGGCTCCAGGGTCTGGCAGGCCTGGGGGGCTTCTTGCCTGTGTGCAGGGCTTCTACGCACAAGGTGGCACCTCATCCCGGCCCAAGGGTGGTGGCAGGAACCCAGGAGGCTCTCGGGGACTCAGCAGGGCCCGCCCCTGGGGCCAGGGGTCTGGCAGGCTCCGGGGCAAATGGACTACGGAAGCCGAGAGGGGCCCGTCCGCGCCAAAACCCAAAACGCGCTGCGGCCTCCAGGGACACAGGGGACACAAGTGGCTGTGTGGCTTGCAGTGCCCGACCAGAGGGAGGGAGGTTGTCTGTCTGCTGAGGCGCAGCCGGTGTCAGCCCTTCGGGGATCTGCCCGTGGATGCTTCGGGAATGGGGGCTGCCAACTCAGAACCCCCACTCCCTGTGGCTGCAGCCTGCCAGGGGGCTCCAGGGTCGGGCGCGCCCGCCGGCCTGGGGGGCTTCTTGCCTGTGTGCAGGGCTTCTACGCACAAGGTGGCACCTCATCCCGGCCCAAGGGTGGTGGCAGGAACCCAGGAGGCGCTCGGGGACTCAGCAGGGCCCTCCCCTGGGGCCAGGGGTCTGGCAGGCTCTGGGGGCAAATGGACTACGGAAGCCGAGAGGGGCCCGTCCGCGCCAAAACCCAAAACGCGCTGCGGCCTCCAGGGACACAGGGGACACGAGTGGCTGTGTGGCTTGCAGTGCCCGACCAGAGGGAGGGAGGTTGTCTGTCTGCTGAGGCGCAGCCGGTGTCAGCCCTTCGGGGAACTGCCCTTGGATGCTTCGGGAATGGGGGCTGCCAACTCAGAACCCCCGTTCCCTGTGGCTACAGCCAGCCAGGGGGCTCGAGGATCGGGAGCGCCCGCGGGTCTGGGGGGCTTCTTGCTGTGTGCAGGGCTTCTACGCACAAGGTGGCACCTCATCCCGGCCCAAGGGTGGTGGCAGGAACCCAGGAGGCTCTCGGGGACTCAGCAGGGCCCGCCCCTGGGGCCAGGGGTCTGGCAGGCTCCGGGGCAAATGGACTACGGAAGCCGAGAGGGGCCCGTCCGCGCCAAAACCCAAAACGCGCTGCGGCCTCCAGGGACACAGGGGACACAAGTGGCTGTGTGGCTTGCAGTGCCCGACCAGAGGGAGGGAGGTTGTCTGGCTGCTGAGGCGCAGCCGGTGTCAGCCCTTCGGGGAACTGCCCGTGGATGCTTCGGGAATGGGGGCTGCCAACTCAGAACCCCCGTTCCCTGTGGCTGCAGCCAGCCAGGGGGCTCCAGGGTCGGGCGGGCCTGGGGGGCTCCTTGCCTGTGTTCAGGGCTTCTACGCACAAGGTGGCACCTCATCCCGGCCCAAGGGTGGTGGCAGGAACCCAGGAGGCTCTCGGGGACTCAGCAGGGCCCGCCCCTGGGGCCAGGGGTCTGGCAGGCTCCGGGGCAAATGGACTACGGAAGCCGAGAGGGGCCCGTCCGCGCCAAAACCCAAAACGCGCTGCGGCCTCCAGGGACACAGGGGACACAAGTGGCTGTGTGGCTTGCAGTGCCCGACCAGAGGGAGGGAGGTTGTCTGGCTGCTGAGGCGCAGCCGGTGTCAGCCCTTCGGGGAACTGCCCGTGGATGCTTCGGGAATGGGGGCTGCCAACTCAGAACCCCCGTTCCCTGTGGCTGCAGCCAGCCAGGGGGCTCCAGGGTCGGGCGCGCCCGCGGGCCTGGGGGGCTTCTTGCCTGTGTGCAGGGCTTCTACGCACAAGGTGGCACCTCATCCCGGCCCAAGGGTGGTGGCAGGAACCCAGGAGGCGCTCGGGGACTCAGCAGGGCCCGCCCCTGGGGCCAGGGGTCTGGCAGGCTCTGGGGGCAAATGGACTACGGAAGCCGAGAGGGGCCCGTCCGCGCCAAAACCCAAAACGCGCTGCGGCCTCCAGGGACACAGGGGACACAAGTGGCTGTGTGGCTTGCAGTGCCCGACCAGAGGGAAGGAAGTTGTCTGGCTGCTGAGGCGCAGCCCGTGTCTGCCCTTCGGGGAACTGCCCGTGGATGCTTCGGGAATGGGGGCTGCCAACTCAGAACCCCCGTTCCCTGTGGCTGCAGCCAGCCAGGGGGCTCCAGGGTCTGGCAGGCCTGGGGGGCTTCTTGCCTGTGTGCAGGGCTTCTACGCACAAGGTGGCACCTCATCCCGGCCCAAGGGTGGTGGCAGGAACCCAGGAGGTGCTCGGGGACTCAGCAGGGCCCGCCCCTGGGGCCAGGGGTCTGGCAGGCTCCGGGGCAAATGGACTACGGAAGCCGAGAGGGGCCCGTCCGCGCCAAAACCCAAAACGCGCTGCGGCCTCCAGGGACACAGGGGACACAAGTGGCTGTGTGGCTTGCAGTGCCCGACCAGAGGGAGGGAGGTTGTCTGGCTGCTGAGGCGCAGCCGGTGTCAGCCCTTCGGGGATCTGCCCGTGGATGCTTCGGGAATGGGGGCTGCCAACTCAGAACCCCCGTTCCCTGTGGCTGCAGCCAGCCAGGGGCCTCCAGGGTCGGGCGCGCCCGCGGGCCTGGGGGGCTTCTTGCCTGTGTGCAGGGCTTCTACGCACAAGGTGGCACCTCATCCCGGACCAAGGGTGGTGGCAGGAACCCAGGAGGCGCTCGGGGACTCAGCAGGGCCCGCCCCTGGGGAGGGGTCTGGCAGGCTCCGGGGCAAATGGACTACGGAAGCCTAGAGGGGCCCGTCCGCGCCAAAACCCAAAACGCGCTGCGGCCTCCAGGGACACAGGGGACACAAGTGGCTGTGTGGCTTGCAGTGCCCGACCAGAGGGAGGGAGGTTGTCTGGCTGCTGAGGCGCAGCCGGTGTCAGCCCTTCGGGGAACTGCCCGTGGATGCTTCGGGAATGGGGGCTGCCAACTCAGAACCCCCGTTCCCTGTGGCTGCAGCCAGCCAGGGGGCTCCAGGGTCGGGCGCGCCCGCGGGCCTGGGGGGCTTCTTGCCTGTGTCCAGGGCTTCTACGCACAAGGTGGCACCTCATCCCGGCCCAAGGGTGGTGGCAGGAACCCAGGAGGTGCTCGGGGACTCAGCAGGGCCCGCCCCTGGGGCCAGGGGTCTGGCAGGCTCCGGGGGCAAATGGACTACGGAAGCCGAGAGGGGCCCGTCCGCGCCAAAACCCAAAACGCGCTGCGGCCTCCAGGGACACAGGGGACACAAGTGGCTGTGTGGCTTGCAGTGCCCGACCAGAGGGAGGGAGGTTGTCTGGCTGCTGAGGCGCAGCCGGTGTCAGCCCTTCGGGGAACTGCCCGTGGATGCTTCGGGAATGGGGGCTGCCAACTCAGAACCCCCGTTCCCTGTGGCTGCAGCCAGCCAGGGGGCTCCAGGGTCTGGCGGGCCTGGGGGGCTTCTTGCCTGTGTGCAGGGCTTCTACGCACAAGGTGGCACCTCATCCCGGCCCAAGGGTGGTGGCAGGAACCCAGGAGGCTCTCGGGGACTCAGCAGGGCCCGCCCCTGGGGCCAGGGGTCTGGCAGGCTCCGGGGCAAATGGACTACGGAAGCCGAGAGGGGCCCGTCCGCGCCAAAACCCAAAACGCGCTGCGGCCTCCAGGGACACAGGGGACACAAGTGGCTGTGTGGCTTGCAGTGCCCGACCAGAGGGAGGGAGGTTGTCTGGCTGCTGAGGCGCAGCCGGTGTCAGCCCTTCGGGGAACTGCCCGTGGATGCTTCGGGAATGGGGGCTGCCAACTCAGAACCCCCGTTCCCTGTGGCTGCAGCCAGCCAGGGGGCTCCAGGGTCGGGCGCACCCGCGGGCCTGGGGGGCTTCTTGCCTGTGTGCAGGGCTTCTACGCACAAGGTGGCACCTCATCCCGGCCCAAGGGTGGTGGCAGGAACCCAGGAGGTGCTCGGGGACTCAGCAGGGCCCGCCCCTGGGGCCAGGGGTCTGGCAGGCTCTGGGGGCAAATGGACTACGGAAGCCGAGAGGGGCCCGTCCGCGCCAAAACCCAAAACGCGCTGCGGCCTCCAGGGACACAGGGGACACAAGTGGCTGTGTGGCTTGCAGTGCCCGACCAGAGGGAGGGAGGTTGTCTGGCTGCTGAGGCGCAGCCGGTGTCAGCCCTTCGGGGAACTGCCCGTGGATGCTTCGGGAATGGGGGCTGCCAACTCAGAACCCCCGTTCCCTGTGGCTGCAGCCAGCCAGGGGGCTCCAGGGTCTGGCGCGCCCGCGGGCCTGGGGGGCTTCTTGCCTGTGTGCAGGGCTTCTACGCACAAGGTGGCACCTCATCCCGGCCCAAGGGTGGTGGCAGGAACCCAGGAGGCTCTCGGGGACTCAGCAGGGCCCGCCCCTGGGGCCAGGGGTCTGGCAGGCTCCGGGGGCAAATGGACTACGGAAGCCGAGAGGGGCCCGTCCGCGCCAAAACCCAAAACGCGCTGCGGCCTCCAGGGACACAGGGGACACAAGTGGCTGTGTGGCTTGCAGTGCCCGACCAGAGGGAGGGAGGTTGTCTGGCTGCTGAGGCACAGCCGGTGTCAGCCCTTCGGGGAACTGCCCGTGGATGCTTCGGGAATGGGGGCTGCCAACTCAGAACCCCCGTTCCCTGAGGCTGCAGCCAGCCAGGGGGCTCCAGGGTCGGGTGGGCCTGGGGGGCTTCTTGCCTGTGTGCAGGGCTTCTACGCACAAGGTGGCACCTCATCCCAGCCCAAGGGTGGTGGCAGGAACTCAGGAGGCGCTCGGGGACTCAGCAGGGCCCGCCCCTGGGACCAGGGTTCTGGCAGGCTCCGGGGGCAAATGGACTACGGAAGCCGAGAGGGGCCCGTCCGCGCCAAAACCCAAAACGCGCTGCGGCCTCCAGGGACACAGGGGACACAAGTGGCTGTGTGGCTTGCAGTGCCCGACCAGAGGGAGGGAGGTTGTCTGGCTGCTGAGGCGCAGCCGGTGTCAGCCCTTCGGGGAACTGCCCGTGGATGCTTCTGGAATGGGGGCTGCCAACTCAGAACCCCCGCTCCCTGTGGCTGCAGCCAGCCAGGGGGCTCCAGGGTCTGGCGGGCCTGGGGGGCTTCTTGCCTGTGTGCAGGGCTTCTACGCACAAGGTGGCACCTCATCCCGGCCCAAGGGTGGTGGCAGGAACCCAGGAGGCGGTCGGGAACTCAGCAGGGCCCTCCCCTGGGGAGGGGTCTGGCAGGCTCTGGGGGCAAATGGACTACGGAAGCCGAGAGGGGCCCGTCCGCGCCAAAACCCAAAACGCGCTGCCTCCTCCAGGGACACAGGGGACACGAGTGGCTGTGTGGCTTGCAGTGCCCGACCAGAGGGAGGGAGGTTGTCTGGCTGCTGAGGCGCAGCCGGTGTCAGCCCTTCGGGGAACTGCCCGTGGATGCTTCGGGAATGGGGGCTGCCAACTCAGAACCCCCGTTCCCTGTGGCTGCAGCCAGCCAGGGGGCTCCAGGGTCGGGCGCGCCCGCGGGCCTGGGGGGCTTCTTGCCTGTGTGCAGGGCTTCTACGCACAAGGTGGCACCTCATCCCGGACCAAGGGTGGTGGCAGGAACCCAGGAGGCGCTCGGGGACTCAGCAGGGCCCGCCCCTGGGGCCAGCGGTCTGGCAGGCTCCGGGGCAAATGGACTACGGAAGCCGAGAGGGGCCCGTCCGCGCCAAAACCCAAAACGCACTGCGGCCTCCAGGGACACAGGGGACACAAGTGGCTGTGTGGCTTGCAGTACCCGACCAGAGGGAAGGAAGTTGTCTGGCTGCTGAGGCGCAGCCCGTGTCTGCCCTTCGGGGAACTGCCCGTGGATGCTTCGGGAATGGGGGCTGCCAACTCAGAACCCCCATTCCCTTTGGCTGCAGCCAGCCAGGGGGCTCCAGGGTCTGGCAGGCCTGGGGGGCTTCTTGCCTGTGTGCAGGGCTTCTACGCACAAGGTGGCACCTCATCCCGGCCCAAGGGTGGTGGCAGGAACCCAGGAGGCTCTCGGGGACTCAGCAGGGCCCGCCCCTGGGGCCAGGGGTCTGGCAGGCTCCGGGGCAAATGGACTACGGAAGCCGAGAGGGGCCCGTCCGCGCCAAAACCCAAAACGCGCTGCGGCCTCCAGGGACACAGGGGACACAAGTGGCTGTGTGGCTTGCAGTGCCCGACCAGAGGGAGGGAGGTTGTCTGTCTGCTGAGGCGCAGCCGGTGTCAGCCCTTCGGGGATCTGCCCGTGGATGCTTCGGGAATGGGGGCTGCCAACTCAGAACCCCCACTCCCTGTGGCTGCAGCCAGCCAGGGGGCTCCAGGGTCGGGCGCGCCCGCGGGCCTGGGGGGCTTCTTGCCTGTGTCCAGGGCTTCTACGCACAAGGTGGCACCTCATCCCGGCCCAAGGGTGGTGGCAGGAACCCAGGAGGTGCTCGGGGACTCAGCAGGGCCCGCCCCTGGGGCCAGGGGTCTGGCAGGCTCCGGGGGCAAATGGACTACGGAAGCCGAGAGGGGCCCGTCCGCGCCAAAACCCAAAACGCGCTGCGGCCTCCAGGGACACAGGGGACACAAGTGGCTGTGTGGCTTGCAGTGCCCGACCAGAGGGAGGGAGGTTGTCTGGCTGCTGAGGCGCAGCCGGTGTCAGCCCTTCGGGGAACTGCCCGTGGATGCTTCGGGAATGGGGGCTGCCAACTCAGAACCCCCGTTCCCTGTGGCTGCAGCCAGCCAGGGGGCTCCAGGGTCTGGCGGGCCTGGGGGGCTTCTTGCCTGTGTGCAGGGCTTCTACGCACAAGGTGGCACCTCATCCCGGCCCAAGGGTGGTGGCAGGAACCCAGGAGGCTCTCGGGGACTCAGCAGGGCCCGCCCCTGTGGCCAGGGGTCTGGCAGGCTCCGGGGCAAATAGACTACGGAAGCCGAGAGGGGCCCGTCCGCGCCAAAACCCAAAACGCGCTGCGGCCTCCAGGGACACAGGGGACACAAGTGGCTGTGTGGCTTGCAGTGCCCGACCAGAGGGAGGGAGGTTGTCTGGCTGCTGAGGCGCAGCCGGTGTCAGCCCTTCGGGGAACTGCCCGTGGATACTTCGGGAATGGGGGCTGCCAACTCAGAACCCCCGTTCCCTGTGGCTGCAGCCAGCCAGGGGGCTCCAGGATCGGGAGCGCCCGAGGGTCTGGGGGGCTTCTTGCTGTGTGCAGGGCTTCTACGCACAAGTGACACCTCATCCCGGCCCAAGGGTGGTGGCAGGAACCCAGGAGGCGCTCGGGGACTCAGCAGGACCCGCCCCTGGGGCCGGGGGTCTGGCAGGCTCCGGGGCAAATGGACTACGGAAGCCGAGAGGGGCCCGTCCGCGCCAAAACCCAAAACGCGCTGCGGCCTCCAGGGACACAGGGGACACAAGTGGCTGTGTGGCTTGCAGTGCCCGACCAGAGGGAGGGAGGTTGTCTGGCTGCTGAGGCGCAGCCGGTGTCAGCCCTTCGGGGAACTGCCCGTGGATACTTCGGGAATGGGGGCTGCCAACTCAGAACCCCCGTTCCCTGTGGCTGCAGCCAGCCAGGGGCCTCCAGGGTCGGGCGCGCCCGCGGGCCTGGGGGGCTTCTTGCCTGTGTGCAGGGCTTCTACGCACAAGGTGGCACCTCATCCCGGCCCAAGGGTGGTGGCAGGAACCCAGGAGGCGCTCGGGGACTCAGCAGGGCCCGCCCCTGGGGCCAGGGGTCTGGCAGGCTCCGGGGGCAAATGGACTACGGAAGCCGAGAGGGGCCCGTCCGCGCCTAAACCCAAAACGCGCTGCGGCCTCCAGGGACACAGGGGACACAAGTGGCTGTGTGGCTTGCAGTGCCCGACCAGAGGGGAGGAAGTTGTCTGGCTGCTGAGGCGCAGCCCGTGTCTGCCCTTCGGGGAACTGCCCGTGGATGCTTCGGGAATGGGGGCTGCCAACTCAGAACCCCCGTTCCCTGTGGCTGCAGCCAGCCAGGGGGCTCCAGGGTCTGGCAGGCCTGGGGGGCTTCTTGCCTGTGTGCAGGGCTTCTACGCACAAGGTGGCACCTCATCCCGGCCCAAGGGTGGTGGCAGGAACCCAGGAGGCTCTCGGGGACTCAGCAGGGCCCGCCCCTGGGGCCAGGGGTCTGGCAGGCTCCGGGGCAAATGGACTACGGAAGCCGAGAGGGGCCCGTCCGCGCCAAAACCCAAAACGCGCTGCGGCCTCCAGGGACACAGGGGACACAAGTGGCTGTGTGGCTTGCAGTGCCCGACCAGAGGGAGGGAGGTTGTCTGTCTGCTGAGGCGCAGCCGGTGTCAGCCCTTCGGGGATCTGCCCGTGGATGCTTCGGGAATGGGGGCTGCCAACTCAGAACCCCCACTCCCTGTGGCTGCAGCCAGCCAGGGGGCTCCAGGGTCGGGCGCGCCCGCGGGCCTGGGGGGCTTCTTGCCTGTGTCCAGGGCTTCTACGCACAAGGTGGCACCTCATCCCGGCCCAAGGGTGGTGGCAGGAACCCAGGAGGTGCTCGGGGACTCAGCAGGGCCCGCCCCTGGGGCCAGGGGTCTGGCAGGCTCCGGGGGCAAATGGACTACGGAAGCCGAGAGGGGCCCGTCCGCGCCAAAACCCAAAACGCGCTGCGGCCTCCAGGGACACAGGGGACACAAGTGGCTGTGTGGCTTGCAGTGCCCGACCAGAGGGAGGGAGGTTGTCTGGCTGCTGAGGCGCAGCCGGTGTCAGCCCTTCGGGGAACTGCCCGTGGATGCTTCGGGAATGGGGGCTGCCAACTCAGAACCCCCGTTCCCTGTGGCTGCAGCCAGCCAGGGGGCTCCAGGGTCTGGCGGGCCTGGGGGGCTTCTTGCCTGTGTGCAGGGCTTCTACGCACAAGGTGGCACCTCATCCCGGCCCAAGGGTGGTGGCAGGAACCCAGGAGGCTCTCGGGGACTCAGCAGGGCCCGCCCCTGTGGCCAGGGGTCTGGCAGGCTCCGGGGCAAATAGACTACGGAAGCCGAGAGGGGCCCGTCCGCGCCAAAACCCAAAACGCGCTGCGGCCTCCAGGGACACAGGGGACACAAGTGGCTGTGTGGCTTGCAGTGCCCGACCAGAGGGAGGGAGGTTGTCTGGCTGCTGAGGCGCAGCCGGTGTCAGCCCTTCGGGGAACTGCCCGTGGATACTTCGGGAATGGGGGCTGCCAACTCAGAACCCCCGTTCCCTGTGGCTGCAGCCAGCCAGGGGGCTCCAGGATCGGGAGCGCCCGAGGGTCTGGGGGGCTTCTTGCTGTGTGCAGGGCTTCTACGCACAAGTGACACCTCATCCCGGCCCAAGGGTGGTGGCAGGAACCCAGGAGGCGCTCGGGGACTCAGCAGGACCCGCCCCTGGGGCCGGGGGTCTGGCAGGCTCCGGGGCAAATGGACTACGGAAGCCGAGAGGGGCCCGTCCGCGCCAAAACCCAAAACGCGCTGCGGCCTCCAGGGACACAGGGGACACAAGTGGCTGTGTGGCTTGCAGTGCCCGACCAGAGGGAGGGAGGTTGTCTGGCTGCTGAGGCGCAGCCGGTGTCAGCCCTTCGGGGAACTGCCCGTGGATACTTCGGGAATGGGGGCTGCCAACTCAGAACCCCCGTTCCCTGTGGCTGCAGCCAGCCAGGGGCCTCCAGGGTCGGGCGCGCCCGCGGGCCTGGGGGGCTTCTTGCCTGTGTGCAGGGCTTCTACGCACAAGGTGGCACCTCATCCCGGCCCAAGGGTGGTGGCAGGAACCCAGGAGGCGCTCGGGGACTCAGCAGGGCCCGCCCCTGGGGCCAGGGGTCTGGCAGGCTCCGGGGGCAAATGGACTACGGAAGCCGAGAGGGGCCCGTCCGCGCCTAAACCCAAAACGCGCTGCGGCCTCCAGGGACACAGGGGACACAAGTGGCTGTGTGGCTTGCAGTGCCCGACCAGAGGGGAGGAAGTTGTCTGGCTGCTGAGGCGCAGCCCGTGTCTGCCCTTCGGGGAACTGCCCGTGGATGCTTCGGGAATGGGGGCTGCCAACTCAGAACCCCCGTTCCCTGTGGCTGCAGCCAGCCAGGGGGCTCCAGGGTCGGGCGGGCCTGGGGGGCTCCTTGCCTGTGTGCAGGGCTTCTACGCACAAGGTGGCACCTCATCCCGGCCCAAGGGTGGTGGCAGGAACCCAGGAGGCTCTCGGGGACTCAGCAGGGCCCGCCCCTGGGGCCAGGGGTCTGGCAGGCTCCGGGGCAAATGGACTACGGAAGCCGAGAGGGGCCCGTCCGCGCCAAAACCCAAAATGCGCTGCGGCCTCCAGGGACACAGGGGACACAAGTGGCTGTGTGGCTTGCAGTGCCCGACCAGAGGGAGGGAGGTTGTCTGGCTGCTGAGGCGCAGCCGGTGTCAGCCCTTCGGGGAACTGCCCGTGGATGCTTCGGGAATGGGGGCTGCCAACTCAGAACCCCCGTTCCCTGTGGCTGCAGCCAGCCAGGGGGCTCCAGGGTCGGGCGCGCCCGCGGGCCTGGGGGGCTTCTTGCCTGTGTGCAGGGCTTCTACGCACAAGGTGGCACCTCATCCCGGACCAAGGGTGGTGGCAGGAACCCAGGAGGCGCTCGGGGACTCAGCAGGGCCCGCCCCTGGGGCCAGGGGTCTGGCAGGCTCTGGGGGCAAATGGACTACGGAAGCCGAGAGGGGCCCGTCCGCGCCAAAACCCAAAACGCGCTGCGGCCTCCAGGGACACAGGGGACACAAGTGGCTGTGTGGCTTGCAGTGCCCGACCAGAGGGAAGGAAGTTGTCTGGCTGCTGAGGCGCAGCCCGTGTCTGCCCTTCGGGGAACTGCCCGTGGATGCTTCGGGAATGGGGGCTGCCAACTCAGAACCCCCGTTCCCTGTGGCTGCAGCCAGCCAGGGGGCTCCAGGGTCTGGCAGGCCTGGGGGGCTTCTTGCCTGTGTGCAGGGCTTCTACGCACAAGGTGGCACCTCATCCCGGCCCAAGGGTGGTGGCAGGAACCCAGGAGGTGCTCGGGGACTCAGCAGGGCCCGCCCCTGGGGCCAGGGGTCTGGCAGGCTCCGGGGCAAATGGACTACAGAAGCCGAGAGGGGCCCGTCCGCGCCAAAACCCAAAACGCGCTGCGGCCTCCAGGGACACAGGGGACACAAGTGGCTGTGTGGCTTGCAGTGCCCGACCAGAGGGAGGGAGGTTGTCTGGCTGCTGAGGCGCAGCCGGTGTCTGCCCTTCGGGGATCTGCCCGTGGATGCTTCGGGAATGGGGGCTGCCAACTCAGAACCCCCGTTCCCTGTGGCTGCAGCCAGCCAGGGGGCTCCAGGTTCGGGCGCGCCCGCGGGCCTGGGGGGCTTCTTGCCTGTGTGCAGGGCTTCTACGCACAAGGTGGCACCTCATCCCGGACCAAGGGTGGTGGCAGGAACCCAGGAGGCGCTCGGGGACTCAGGAGGGCCCGCCCCTGGGGCCAGGGGTCTGGCAGGCTCTGGGGGCAAATGGACTACGGAAGCCGAGAGGGGCCCGTCCGCGCCAAAACCCAAAACGCGCTGCGGCCTCCAGGGACACAGGGGACAAAAGTGGCTGTGTGGCTTGCAGTGCCCGACCAGAGGGAAGGAAGTTGTCTGGCTGCTGAGGCGCAGCCCGTGTCTGCCCTTCGGGGAACTGCCCGTGGATGCTTCGGGAATGGGGGCTGCCAACTCAGAACCCCCGTTCCCTGTGGCTGCAGCCAGCCAGGGGGCTCCAGGGTCTGGCAGGCCTGGGGGGCTTCTTGCCTGTGTGCAGGGCTTCTACGCACAAGGTGGCACCTCATCCCGGCCCAAGGGTGGTGGCAGGAACCCAGGAGGTGCTCGGGGACTCAGCAGGGCCCGCCCCTGGGGCCAGGGGTCTGGCAGGCTCCGGGGCAAATGGACTACGGAAGCCGAGAGGGGCCCGTCCGCGCCAAAACCCAAAACGCGCTGCGGCCTCCAGGGACACAGGGGACACAAGTGGCTGTGTGGCTTGCAGTGCCCGACCAGAGGGAGGGAGGTTGTCTGGCTGCTGAGGCGCAGCCGGTTTCAGCCCTTCGGGGATCTGCCCGTGGATGCTTCGGGAATGGGGGCTGCCAACTCAGAACCCCCGTTCCCTGTGGCTGTAGCCAGCCAGGGGGCTCCAGGATCGGGAGCGCCCGCGGGTCTGGGGGGCTTCTTGCTGTGTGCAGGGCTTCTACGCACAAGTGGCACCTCATCCCGGCCCAAGGGTGGTTGCAAGAACCCAGGAGGCGCTCGGGAACTCAGCAGGGCCCGTCCCTGGGGAGGGGTCTGGCAGGCTCTGGGGGCAAATGGACTACGGAAGCCGAGAGGGGCCCGTCCGCGCCAAAACCCAAAACGCGCTTTGGCCTCCAGGGACACAGGGGACACAAGTGGCTGTGTGGCTTGCAGTGCCCGACCAGAGGGAGGGAGGTTGTCTGGCTGCTGAGGCGCAGCCGGTGTCAGCCCTTCGGGGAACTGCCCGTGGATGCTTCGGGAATGGGGGCTGCCAACTCAGAACCCCTGTTCCCTGTGGCTGCAGCCAGCCAGGGGGCTCCAGGGTCGGGCGCGCCCGCGGGCCTGGGGGGCTTCTTGCCTGTGTGCAGGGCTTCTACGCACAAGGTGGCACCTCATCCCGGCCCAAGGGTGGTGGCAGGAACCCAGGAGGCTCTCGGGGACTCAGCAGGGCCCGCCCCTGGGGCCAGGGGTCTGGCAGGCTCCGGGGCAAATGGACTACAGAAGCCGAGAGGGGCCCGTCTGCGCCAAAACCCAAAACGCGCTGCGGCCTCCAGGGACACAGGGGACACAAGTGGCTGTGTGGCTTGTAGTGCCCGACCAGAGGGAGGGAGGTTGTCTGGCTGCTGAGGCGCAGCCGGTGTCAGCCCTTCGGGGAACTGCCCGTGGATGCTTCGGGAATGGGGGCTGCCAACTCAGAACCCCCGTTCCCTGTGGCTGCAGCAAGCCAGGGGGCTCCAGGATCGGGAGCGCCCGCGGGTCTGGGGGGCTTCTTGCTGTGTGCAGGGCTTCTACGCACAAGTGGCAACACATCCCGGCCCAAGGGTGGTGGCAGGAACCCAGGAGGCGCTCGGGGACTCAGCAGGGCCCGCCCCTGGGGCCAGGGGTCTGGCAGGCTCCGGGGCAAATGGACTACGGAAGCCGAGAGGGGCCCGTCCGCGCCAAAACCCAAAACGCGCTGCGGCCTCCAGGGACACAGGGGACACAAGTGGCTGTGTGGCTTGCAGTGCCCGACCAGAGGGACGGAGGTTGTCTGGCTGCTGAGGCGCAGCCGGTGTCAGCCCTTCGGGGAACTGCCCATGGATGCTTCGGGAATGGGGGCTGCCAACTCAGAACCCCCGTTCCCTGTGGCTGCAGCCAGCCAGGGGGCTCCAGGGTCGGGCGCGCCCGCGGGCCTGGGGGGCTTCTTGCCTGTGTGCAGGGCTTCTACGCACAAGGTGGCACCTCATCCCGGCCCAAGGGTGGTGGCAGGAACCCAGGAGGCTCTCGGGGACTCAGCAGGGCCCGCCCCTGTGGCCAGGGGTCTGGCAGGCTCCGGGGCAAATGGACTACGGAAGCCGAGAGGGGCCCGTCCGCGCCAAAACCCAAAACGCGCTGCGGCCTCCAGCGACACAGGGGACACAAGTGGCTGTGTGGCTTGCAGTGCCCGACCAGAGGGAGGGAGGTTGTCTGGCTGCTGAGGCGCAGCCGGTGTCAGCCCTTCGGGGAACTGCCCATGGATGCTTCGGGAATGGGGGCTGCCAACTCAGAACCCCCGTTCCCTGTGGCTGCAGCCAGCCAGGGGGCTCCAAGGTCGGGCGCGCCCGTGGGCCTGGGGGGCTTCTTGCCTGTGTGCAGGGCTTCTACGCACAAGGTGGCACCTCATCCCGGCCCAAGGGTGGTGGCAGGAACCCAGGAGGCGCTCGGGGACTCAGCAGGGCCCGCCCCTGGGGCCAGGGGTCTGGCAGGCTCCGGGGCAAATGGACTACAGAAGCCGAGAGGGGCCCGTCTGCGCCAAAACCCAAAACGCGCTGCGGCCTCCAGGGACACAGGGGACACAAGTGGCTGTGTGGCTTGCAGTGTCCGACCAGAGGGAGGGAGGTTGTCTGGCTGCTGAGGCGCAGCCGGTGTCAGCCCTTCGGGGAACTGCCCGTGGATGCTTCGGGAATGGGGGCTGCCAACTCAGAACCCCCGTTCCCTGTGGCTGCAGCCAGCCAGGGGGCTCCAGGGTCGGGCGGGCCTGGGGGGCTTCTTGCCTGTGTGCAGGGCTTCTACGCGCAAGGTGGCACCTCATCCCGGCCCAAGGGTGGTGGCAGGAACCCAGGAGGCGCTCGGGGACTCAGCAGGGCCCGCCCCTGGGGCCAGGGGTCTGGCAGGCTCCGGGGCAAATGGACTACGGAAGCCGAGAGGGGCCCGTCCGCGCCAAAACCCAAAACGCGCTGCGGCCTCCAGGGACACAGGGGACACACGTGGCTGTGTGGCTTGCAGTGCCCGACCAGAGGGAGGGAGGTTGTCTGGCTGCTGAGGCGCAGCCGGTGTCAGCCCTTCGGGGAACTGCCCGTGGATGCTTCGGGAATGGGGGCTGCCAACTCAGAACCCCCGTTCCCTGTGGCTGCAGCCAGCCAGGGGGCTCCAGGGTCGGGCGGGCCTGGGGGGCTTCTTGCCTGTGTGCAGGGCTTCTACGCACAAGGTGGCACCTCATCCCGGCCCAAGGGTGGTGGCAGGAACCCAGGAGGCGCTCGGGGACTCAGCAGGGCCCGCCCCTGGGGCCAGGGGTCTGGCAGGCTCCGGGGCAAATGGACTACGGAAGCCGAGAGGGGCCCGTCCGCGCCAAAACCCAAAACGCGCTGCGGCCTCCAGGGACACAGGGGACACACGTGGCTGTGTGGCTTGCAGTGCCCGACCAGAGGGAGGGAGGTTGTCTGGCTGCTGAGGCGCAGCCGGTGTCAGCCCTTCGGGGAACTGCCCGTGGATGCTTCGGGAATGGGGGCTGCCAACTCAGAACCCCCGTTCCCTGTGGCTGCAGCCAGCCAGGGGGCTCCAGGGTCGTGCGGGCCTGGGGGGCTTCTTGCCTGTGTGCAGGGCTTCTACGCACAAGGTGGCACCTCATCCCGGCCCAAGGGTGGTGGCAGGAACCCAGGAGGCGCTCGGGGACTCAGCAGGGCCCGCCCCTGGGGCCAGGGGTCTGGCAGGCTCCGGGGCAAATGGACTACGGAAGCCGAGAGGGGCCCGTCCGCGCCAAAACCCAAAACGCGCTGCGGCCTCCAGGGACACAGGGGACACACGTGGCTGTGTGGCTTGCAGTGCCCGACCAGAGGGAGGGAGGTTGTCTGGCTGCTGAGGCGCAGCCGGTGTCAGCCCTTCGGGGAACTGCCCGTGGATGCTTCGGGAATGGGGGCTGCCAACTCAGAACCCCCGTTCCCTGTGGCTGCAGCCAGCCAGGGGGCTCCAGGGTCGGGCGGGCCTGGGGGGCTTCTTGCCTGTGTGCAGGGCTTCTACGCACAAGGTGGCACCTCATCCCGGCCCAAGGGTGGTGGCAGGAACCCAGGAGGCGCTCGGGGACTCAGCAGGGCCCGCCCCTGGGGCCAGGGGTCTGGCAGGCTCCGGGGCAAATGGACTACGGAAGCCGAGAGGGGCCCGTCCGCGCCAAAACCCAAAACGCGCTGCGGCCTCCAGGGACACAGGGGACACACGTGGCTGTGTGGCTTGCAGTGCCCGACCAGAGGGAGGGAGGTTGTCTGGCTGCTGAGGCGCAGCCGGTGTCAGCCCTTCGGGGAACTGCCCGTGGATGCTTCGGGAATGGGGGCTGCCAACTCAGAACCCCCGTTCCCTGTGGCTGCAGCCAGCCAGGGGGCTCCAGGGTCGGGCGGGCCTGGGGGGCTTCTTGCCTGTGTGCAGGGCTTCTACGCACAAGGTGGCACCTCATCCCGGCCCAAGGGTGGTTGCAAGAACCCAGGAGGCGCTCGGGAACTCAGCAGGGCCCGTCCCTGGGGAGGGGTCTGGCAGGCTCTGGGGGCAAATGGACTACGGAAGCCGAGAGGGGCCCGTCCGCGCCAAAACCCAAAACGCGCTGCGGCCTCCAGGGACACAGGGGACACAAGTGGCTGTGTGGCTTGCAGTGCCCGACCAGAGGGAGGGAGGTTGTCTGGCTGCTGAGGCGCAGCCGGTGTCAGCCCTTCGGGGAACTGCCCGTGGATGCTTCGGGAATGGGGGCTGCCAACTCAGAACCCCCGTTCCCTGTGGCTGCAGCCAGCCAGGGGGCTCCAGGGTCGGGCGCGCCCGCGGGCCTGGGGGGCTTCTTGCCTGTGTGCAGGGCTTCTACGCACAAGGTGGCACCTCATCCCGGCCCAAGGGTGGTTGCAAGAACCCAGGAGGCGCTCGGGAACTCAGCAGGGCCCGTCCCTGGGGAGGGGTCTGGCAGGCTCTGGGGGCAAATGGACTACGGAAGCCGAGAGGGGCCCGTCCGCGCCAAAACCCAAAACGCGCTGCGGCCTCCAGGGACACAGGGGACACAAGTGGCTGTGTGGCTTGCAGTGCCCGACCAGAGGGAGGGAGGTTGTCTGGCTGCTGAGGCGCAGCCGGTGTCAGCCCTTCGGGGAACTGCCCGTGGATGCTTCGGGAATGGGGGCTGCCAACTCAGAACCCCCGTTCCCTGTGGCTGCAGCCAGCCAGGGGGCTCCAGGGTCGGGCGCGCCCGCGGGCCTGGGGGGCTTCTTGCCTGTGTGCAGGGCTTCTACGCACAAGGTGGCACCTCATCCCGGCCCAAGGGTGGTGGCAGGAACCCAGGAGGCGCTCGGGGACTCAGCAGGGCCCGCCCCTGGGGCCAGGGGTCTGGCAGGCTCCGGGGCAAATGGACTACGGAAGCCGAGAGGGGCCCGTCCGCGCCAAAACCCAAAACGCGCTGCGGCCTCCAGGGACACAGGGGACACACGTGGCTGTGTGGCTTGCAGTGCCCGACCAGAGGGAGGGAGGTTGTCTGGCTGCTGAGGCGCAGCCGGTGTCAGCCCTTCGGGGAACTGCCCGTGGATGCTTCGGGAATGGGGGCTGCCAACTCAGAACCCCCGTTCCCTGTGGCTGCAGCCAGCCAGGGGGCTCCAGGGTCGGGCGGGCCTGGGGGGCTTCTTGCCTGTGTGCAGGGCTTCTACGCACAAGGTGGCACCTCATCCCGGCCCAAGGGTGGTGGCAGGAACCCAGGAGGCGCTCGGGGACTCAGCAGGGCCCGCCCCTGGGGCCAGGGGTCTGGCAGGCTCCGGGGCAAATGGACTACGGAAGCCGAGAGGGGCCCGTCCGCGCCAAAACCCAAAACGCGCTGCGGCCTCCAGGGACACAGGGGACACACGTGGCTGTGTGGCTTGCAGTGCCCGACCAGAGGGAGGGAGGTTGTCTGGCTGCTGAGGCGCAGCCGGTGTCAGCCCTTCGGGGAACTGCCCGTGGATGCTTCGGGAATGGGGGCTGCCAACTCAGAACCCCCGTTCCCTGTGGCTGCAGCCAGCCAGGGGGCTCCAGGGTCGGGCGGGCCTGGGGGGCTTCTTGCCTGTGTGCAGGGCTTCTACGCACAAGGTGGCACCTCATCCCGGCCCAAGGGTGGTTGCAAGAACCCAGGAGGCGCTCGGGAACTCAGCAGGGCCCGTCCCTGGGGAGGGGTCTGGCAGGCTCTGGGGGCAAATGGACTACGGAAGCCGAGAGGGGCCCGTCCGCGCCAAAACCCAAAACGCGCTGCGGCCTCCAGGGACACAGGGGACACAAGTGGCTGTGTGGCTTGCAGTGCCCGACCAGAGGGAGGGAGGTTGTCTGGCTGCTGAGGCGCAGCCGGTGTCAGCCCTTCGGGGAACTGCCCGTGGATGCTTCGGGAATGGGGGCTGCCAACTCAGAACCCCCGTTCCCTGTGGCTGCAGCCAGCCAGGGGGCTCCAGGGTCGGGCGCGCCCGCGGGCCTGGGGGGCTTCTTGCCTGTGTGCAGGGCTTCTACGCACAAGGTGGCACCTCATCCCGGCCCAAGGGTGGTTGCAAGAACCCAGGAGGCGCTCGGGAACTCAGCAGGGCCCGTCCCTGGGGAGGGGTCTGGCAGGCTCTGGGGGCAAATGGACTACGGAAGCCGAGAGGGGCCCGTCCGCGCCAAAACCCAAAACGCGCTGCGGCCTCCAGGGACACAGGGGACACAAGTGGCTGTGTGGCTTGCAGTGCCCGACCAGAGGGAGGGAGGTTGTCTGGCTGCTGAGGCGCAGCCGGTGTCAGCCCTTCGGGGAACTGCCCGTGGATGCTTCGGGAATGGGGGCTGCCAACTCAGAACCCCCGTTCCCTGTGGCTGCAGCCAGCCAGGGGGCTCCAGGGTCGGGCGCGCCCGCGGGCCTGGGGGGCTTCTTGCCTGTGTGCAGGGCTTCTACGCACAAGGTGGCACCTCATCCCGGCCCAAGGGTGGTGGCAGGAACCCAGGAGGCGCTCGGGGACTCAGCAGGGCCCGCCCCTGGGGCCAGGGGTCTGGCAGGCTCCGGGGCAAATGGACTACGGAAGCCGAGAGGGGCCCGTCCGCGCCAAAACCCAAAACGCGCTGCGGCCTCCAGGGACACAGGGGACACACGTGGCTGTGTGGCTTGCAGTGCCCGACCAGAGGGAGGGAGGTTGTCTGGCTGCTGAGGCGCAGCCGGTGTCAGCCCTTCGGGGAACTGCCCGTGGATGCTTCGGGAATGGGGGCTGCCAACTCAGAACCCCCGTTCCCTGTGGCTGCAGCCAGCCAGGGGGCTCCAGGGTCGGGCGGGCCTGGGGGGCTTCTTGCCTGTGTGCAGGGCTTCTACGCACAAGGTGGCACCTCATCCCGGCCCAAGGGTGGTGGCAGGAACCCAGGAGGCGCTCGGGGACTCAGCAGGGCCCGCCCCTGGGGCCAGGGGTCTGGCAGGCTCCGGGGCAAATGGACTACGGAAGCCGAGAGGGGCCCGTCCGCGCCAAAACCCAAAACGCGCTGCGGCCTCCAGGGACACAGGGGACACACGTGGCTGTGTGGCTTGCAGTGCCCGACCAGAGGGAGGGAGGTTGTCTGGCTGCTGAGGCGCAGCCGGTGTCAGCCCTTCGGGGAACTGCCCGTGGATGCTTCGGGAATGGGGGCTGCCAACTCAGAACCCCCGTTCCCTGTGGCTGCAGCCAGCCAGGGGGCTCCAGGGTCGGGCGCGCCCGCGGGCCTGGGGGGCTTCTTGCCTGTGTGCAGGGCTTCTACGCACAAGGTGGCACCTCATCCCGGCCCAAGGGTGGTGGCAGGAACCCAGGAGGCTCTCGGGGACTCAGCAGGGCCCGCCCCTGGGGCCAGGGGTCTGGCAGGCTCCGGGGCAAATGGACTACAGAAGCCGAGAGTGGCCCGTCTGCGCCAAAACCCAAAACGCGCTGCGGCCTCCAGGGACACAGGGGACACAAGTGGCTGTGTGGCTTGCAGTGCCCGACCAGAGGGAGGGAGGTTGTCTGGCTGCTGAGGCGCAGCCGGTGTCAGCCCTTCGGGGAACTGCCCGTGGATGCTTCGGGAATGGGGGCTGCCAACTCAGAACCCCCGTTCCCTGTGGCTGCAGCAAGCCAGGGGGCTCCAGGATCGGGAGCGCCCGCGGGTCTGGGGGGCTTCTTGCTGTGTGCAGGGCTTCTACGCACAAGTGGCAACTCATCCCGGCCCAAGGGTGGTGGCAGGAACCCAGGAGGCGCTCGGGGACTCAGCAGGGCCCGCCCCTGGGGCCAGGGGTCTGGCAGGCTCCGGGGCAAATGGACTACGGAAGCCGAGAGGGGCCCGTCCGCGCCAAAACCCAAAACGCGCTGCGGCCTCCAGGGACACAGGGGACACAAGTGGCTGTGTGGCTTGCAGTGCCCGACCAGAGGGACGGAGGTTGTCTGGCTGCTGAGGCGCAGCCGGTGTCAGCCCTTCGGGGAACTGCCCGTGGATGCTTCGGGAATGGGGGCTGCCAACTCAGAACCCCCGTTCCCTGTGGCTGCAGCCAGCCAGGGGGCTCCAGGGTCGGGCGCGCCCGCGGGCCTGGGGGGTTTCTTGCCTGTGTGCAGGGCTTCTACGCACAAGGTGGCACCTCATCCCGGCCCAAGGGTGGTGGCAGGAACCCAGGAGGCTCTCGGGGACTCAGCAGGGCCCGCCCCTGGGGCCAGGGGTCTGGCAGGCTCCGGGGCAAATGGACTACGGAAGCCGAGAGGGGCCCGTCCGCGCCAAAACCCAAAACGCGCTGCGGCCTCCAGGGACACAGGGGACACAAGTGGCTGTGTGGCTTGCAGTGCCCGACCAGAGGGAGGGAGGTTGTCTGGCTGCTGAGGCGCAGCCGGTGTCAGCCCTTCGGGGAACTGCCCATGGATGCTTCGGGAATGGGGGCTGCCAACTCAGAACCCCCGTTCCCTGTGGCTGCAGCCAGCCAGGGGGCTCCAGGGTCGGGCGGGCCTGGGGGGCTTCTTGCCTGTGTGCAGGGCTTCTACGCACAAGGTGGCACCTCATCCCGGCCCAAGGGTGGTGGCAGGAACCCAGGAGGCGCTCGGGGACTCAGCAGGGCCCGCCCCTGGGGCCAGGGGTCTGGCAGGCTCCGGGGCAAATGGACTACGGAAGCCGAGAGGGGCCCGTCCGCGCCAAAACCCAAAACGCGCTGCGGCCTCCAGGGACACAGGGGACACACGTGGCTGTGTGGCTTGCAGTGCCCGACCAGAGGGAGGGAGGTTGTCTGGCTGCTGAGGCGCAGCCGGTGTCAGCCCTTCGGGGAACTGCCCGTGGATGCTTCGGGAATGGGGGCTGCCAACTCAGAACCCCCGTTCCCTGTGGCTGCAGCCAGCCAGGGGGCTCCAGGGTCGGGCGCGCCCGCGGGCCTGGGGGGCTTCTTGCCTGTGTGCAGGGCTTCTACGCACAAGGTGGCACCTCATCCCGGCCCAAGGGTGGTGGCAGGAACCCAGGAGGCTCTCGGGGACTCAGCAGGGCCCGCCCCTGGGGCCAGGGGTCTGGCAGGCTCCGGGGCAAATGGACTACAGAAGCCGAGAGTGGCCCGTCTGCGCCAAAACCCAAAACGCGCTGCGGCCTCCAGGGACACAGGGGACACAAGTGGCTGTGTGGCTTGCAGTGCCCGACCAGAGGGAGGGAGGTTGTCTGGCTGCTGAGGCGCAGCCGGTGTCAGCCCTTCGGGGAACTGCCCGTGGATGCTTCGGGAATGGGGGCTGCCAACTCAGAACCCCCGTTCCCTGTGGCTGCAGCAAGCCAGGGGGCTCCAGGATCGGGAGCGCCCGCGGGTCTGGGGGGCTTCTTGCTGTGTGCAGGGCTTCTACGCACAAGTGGCAACTCATCCCGGCCCAAGGGTGGTGGCAGGAACCCAGGAGGCGCTCGGGGACTCAGCAGGGCCCGCCCCTGGGGCCAGGGGTCTGGCAGGCTCCGGGGCAAATGGACTACGGAAGCCGAGAGGGGCCCGTCCGCGCCAAAACCCAAAACGCGCTGCGGCCTCCAGGGACACAGGGGACACAAGTGGCTGTGTGGCTTGCAGTGCCCGACCAGAGGGACGGAGGTTGTCTGGCTGCTGAGGCGCAGCCGGTGTCAGCCCTTCGGGGAACTGCCCGTGGATGCTTCGGGAATGGGGGCTGCCAACTCAGAACCCCCGTTCCCTGTGGCTGCAGCCAGCCAGGGGGCTCCAGGGTCGGGCGCGCCCGCGGGCCTGGGGGGTTTCTTGCCTGTGTGCAGGGCTTCTACGCACAAGGTGGCACCTCATCCCGGCCCAAGGGTGGTGGCAGGAACCCAGGAGGCTCTCGGGGACTCAGCAGGGCCCGCCCCTGGGGCCAGGGGTCTGGCAGGCTCCGGGGCAAATGGACTACGGAAGCCGAGAGGGGCCCGTCCGCGCCAAAACCCAAAACGCGCTGCGGCCTCCAGGGACACAGGGGACACAAGTGGCTGTGTGGCTTGCAGTGCCCGACCAGAGGGAGGGAGGTTGTCTGGCTGCTGAGGCGCAGCCGGTGTCAGCCCTTCGGGGAACTGCCCATGGATGCTTCGGGAATGGGGGCTGCCAACTCAGAACCCCCGTTCCCTGTGGCTGCAGCCAGCCAGGGGGCTCCAAGGTCGGGCGCGCCCGTGGGCCTGGGGGGCTTCTTGCCTGTGTGCAGGGCTTCTACGCACAAGGTGGCACCTCATCCCGGCCCAAGGGTGGTGGCAGGAACCCAGGAGGCGCTCGGGGACTCAGCAGGGCCCGCCCCTGGGGCCAGGGGTCTGGCAGGCTCCGGGGGCAAATGGACTACGGAAGCCGAGAGGGGCCCGTCCGCGCCAAAACCCAAAACGCGCTGCGGCCTCCAGGGACACAGGGGACACAAGTGGCTGTGTGGCTTGCAGTGCCCGACCAGAGGGAGGGAGGTTGTCTGGCTGCTGAGGCGCAGCCGGTGTCAGCCCTTCGGGGAACTGCCCGTGGATGCTTCGGGAATGGGGGCTGCCAACTCAGAACCCCCGTTCCCTGTGGCTGCAGCCAGCCAGGGGGCTCCAGGGTCGGGCGGGCCTGGGGGGCTTCTTGCCTGTGTGCAGGGCTTCTACGCACAAGGTGGCACCTCATCCCGGCCCAAGGGTGGTGGCAGGAACCCAGGAGGCGCTCGGGGACTCAGCAGGGCCCGCCCCTGGGGCCAGGGGTCTGGCAGGCTCCGGGGCAAATGGACTACGGAAGCCGAGAGGGGCCCGTCCGCGCCAAAACCCAAAACGCGCTGCGGCCTCCAGGGACACAGGGGACACACGTGGCTGTGTGGCTTGCAGTGCCCGACCAGAGGGAGGGAGGTTGTCTGGCTGCTGAGGCGCAGCCGGTGTCAGCCCTTCGGGGAACTGCCTGTGGATGCTTCGGGAATGGGGGCTGCCAACTCAGAACCCCCGTTCCCTGTGGCTGCAGCCAGCCAGGGGGCTCCAAGGTCGGGCGCGCCCGTGGGCCTGGGGGGCTTCTTGCCTGTGTGCAGGGCTTCTACGCACAAGGTGGCACCTCATCCCGGCCTAAGGGTGGTGGCAGGAACCCAGGAGGCGCTCGGGGACTCAGCAGGGCCCGCCCCTGGGGCCAGGGGTCTGGCAGGCTCCGGGGCAAATGGACTACGGAAGCCGAGAGGGGCCCGTCCGCGCCAAAACCCAAAACGCGCTGCGGCCTCCAGGGACACAGGGGACACACGTGGCTGTGTGGCTTGCAGTGCCCGACCAGAGGGAGGGAGGTTGTCTGGCTGCTGAGGCGCAGCCGGTGTCAGCCCTTCGGGGAACTGCCCGTGGATGCTTCGGGAATGGGGGCTGCCAACTCAGAACCCCCGTTCCCTGTGGCTGCAGCCAGCCAGGGGGCTCCAGGGTCGGGCGGGCCTGGGGGGCTTCTTGCCTGTGTGCAGGGCTTCTACGCACAAGGTGGCACCTCATCCCGGCCCAAGGGTGGTGGCAGGAACCCAGGAGGCGCTCGGGGACTCAGCAGGGTCCGCCCCTGGGGCCAGGGGTCTGGCAGGCTCCGGGGCAAATGGACTACGGAAGCCGAGAGGGGCCCGTCCGCGCCAAAACCCAAAACGCGCTGCGGCCTCCAGGGACACAGGGGACACACGTGGCTGTGTGGCTTGCAGTGCCCGACCAGAGGGAGGGAGGTTGTCTGGCTGCTGAGGCGCAGCCGGTGTCAGCCCTTCGGGGAACTGCCCGTGGATGCTTCGGGAATGGGGGCTGCCAACTCAGAACCCCCGTTCCCTGTGGCTGCAGCCAGCCAGGGGGCTCCAGGGTCGGGCGGGCCTGGGGGGCTTCTTGCCTGTGTGCAGGGCTTCTACGCACAAGGTGGCACCTCATCCCGGCCCAAGGGTGGTGGCAGGAACCCAGGAGGCGCTCGGGGACTCAGCAGGGCCCGCCCCTGGGGCCAGGGTTCTGGCAGGCTCCGGGGCAAATGGACTACGGAAGCCGAGAGGGGCCCGTCCGCGCCAAAACCCAAAACGCGCTGCGGCCTCCAGGGACACAGGGGACACACGTGGCTGTGTGGCTTGCAGTGCCCGACCAGAGGGAGGGAGGTTGTCTGGCTGCTGAGGCGCAGCCGGTGTCAGCCCTTCGGGGAACTGCCCGTGGATGCTTCGGGAATGGGGGCTGCCAACTCAGAACCCCCGTTCCCTGTGGCTGCAGCCAGCCAGGGGGCTCCAGGGTCGGGCGGGCCTGGGGGGCTTCTTGCCTGTGTGCAGGGCTTCTACGCACAAGGTGGCACCTCATCCCGGCCCAAGGGTGGTGGCAGGAACCCAGGAGGCGCTCGGGGACTCAGCAGGGCCCGCCCCTGGGGCCAGGGGTCTGGCAGGCTCCGGGGCAAATGGACTACGGAAGCCGAGAGGGGCCCGTCCGCGCCAAAACCCAAAATGCGCTGCGGCCTCCAGGGACACAGGGGACACACGTGGCTGTGTGGCTTGCAGTGCCCGACCAGAGGGAGGGAGGTTGTCTGGCTGCTGAGGCGCAGCCGGTGTCAGCCCTTCGGGGAACTGCCCGTGGATGCTTCGGGAATGGGGGCTGCCAACTCAGAACCCCCGTTCCCTGTGGCTGCAGCCAGCCAGGGGGCTCCAGGGTCGGGCGGGCCTGGGGGGCTTCTTGCCTGTGTGCAGGGCTTCTACGCACAAGGTGGCACCTCATCCCGGCCCAAGGGTGGTTGCAAGAACCCAGGAGGCGCTCGGGAACTCAGCAGGGCCCGTCCCTGGGGAGGGGTCTGGCAGGCTCTGGGGGCAAATGGACTACGGAAGCCGAGAGGGGCCCGTCCGCGCCAAAACCCAAAACGCGCTGCGGCCTCCAGGGACACAGGGGACACAAGTGGCTGTGTGGCTTGCAGTGCCCGACCAGAGGGAGGGAGGTTGTCTGGCTGCTGAGGCGCAGCCGGTGTCAGCCCTTCGGGGAACTGCCCGTGGATGCTTCGGGAATGGGGGCTGCCAACTCAGAACCCCCGTTCCCTGTGGCTGCAGCCAGCCAGGGGGCTCCAGGGTCGGGCGCGCCCGCGGGCCTGGGGGGCTTCTTGCCTGTGTGCAGGGCTTCTACGCACAAGGTGGCACCTCATCCCGGCCCAAGGGTGGTTGCAAGAACCCAGGAGGCGCTCGGGAACTCAGCAGGGCCCGTCCCTGGGGAGGGGTCTGGCAGGCTCTGGGGGCAAATGGACTACGGAAGCCGAGAGGGGCCCGTCCGCGCCAAAACCCAAAACGCGCTGCGGCCTCCAGGGACACAGGGGACACAAGTGGCTGTGTGGCTTGCAGTGCCCGACCAGAGGGAGGGAGGTTGTCTGGCTGCTGAGGCGCAGCCGGTGTCAGCCCTTCGGGGAACTGCCCGTGGATGCTTCGGGAATGGGGGCTGCCAACTCAGAACCCCCGTTCCCTGTGGCTGCAGCCAGCCAGGGGGCTCCAGGGTCGGGCGCGCCCGCGGGCCTGGGGGGCTTCTTGCCTGTGTGCAGGGCTTCTACGCACAAGGTGGCACCTCATCCCGGCCCAAGGGTGGTGGCAGGAACCCAGGAGGCGCTCGGGGACTCAGCAGGGCCCGCCCCTGGGGCCAGGGGTCTGGCAGGCTCCGGGGCAAATGGACTACGGAAGCCGAGAGGGGCCCGTCCGCGCCAAAACCCAAAACGCGCTGCGGCCTCCAGGGACACAGGGGACACACGTGGCTGTGTGGCTTGCAGTGCCCGACCAGAGGGAGGGAGGTTGTCTGGCTGCTGAGGCGCAGCCGGTGTCAGCCCTTCGGGGAACTGCCCGTGGATGCTTCGGGAATGGGGGCTGCCAACTCAGAACCCCCGTTCCCTGTGGCTGCAGCCAGCCAGGGGGCTCCAGGGTCGGGCGGGCCTGGGGGGCTTCTTGCCTGTGTGCAGGGCTTCTACGCACAAGGTGGCACCTCATCCCGGCCCAAGGGTGGTGGCAGGAACCCAGGAGGCGCTCGGGGACTCAGCAGGGCCCGCCCCTGGGGCCAGGGGTCTGGCAGGCTCCGGGGCAAATGGACTACGGAAGCCGAGAGGGGCCCGTCCGCGCCAAAACCCAAAACGCGCTGCGGCCTCCAGGGACACAGGGGACACACGTGGCTGTGTGGCTTGCAGTGCCCGACCAGAGGGAGGGAGGTTGTCTGGCTGCTGAGGCGCAGCCGGTGTCAGCCCTTCGGGGAACTGCCCGTGGATGCTTCGGGAATGGGGGCTGCCAACTCAGAACCCCCGTTCCCTGTGGCTGCAGCCAGCCAGGGGGCTCCAGGGTCGGGCGGGCCTGGGGGGCTTCTTGCCTGTGTGCAGGGCTTCTACGCACAAGGTGGCACCTCATCCCGGCCCAAGGGTGGTGGCAGGAACCCAGGAGGCGCTCGGGGACTCAGCAGGGCCCGCCCCTGGGGCCAGGGGTCTGGCAGGCTCCGGGGCAAATGGACTACGGAAGCCGAGAGGGGCCCGTCCGCGCCAAAACCCAAAACGCGCTGTGGCCTCCAGGGACACAGGGGACACACGTGGCTGTGTGGCTTGCAGTGCCCGACCAGAGGGAGGGAGGTTGTCTGGCTGCTGAGGCGCAGCCGGTGTCAGCCCTTCGGGGAACTGCCCGTGGATGCTTCGGGAATGGGGGCTGCCAACTCAGAACCCCCGTTCCCTGTGGCTGCAGCCAGCCAGGGGGCTCCAGGGTCGGGCGCGCCCGCGGGCCTGGGGGGCTTCTTGCCTGTGTGCAGGGCTTCTACGCACAAGGTGGCACCTCATCCCGGCCCAAGGGTGGTGGCAGGAACCCAGGAGGCTCTCGGGGACTCAGCAGGGCCCGCCCCTGGGGCCAGGGGTCTGGCAGGCTCCGGGGCAAATGGACTACAGAAGCCGAGAGTGGCCCGTCTGCGCCAAAACCCAAAACGCGCTGCGGCCTCCAGGGACACAGGGGACACAAGTGGCTGTGTGGCTTGCAGTGCCCGACCAGAGGGAGGGAGGTTGTCTGGCTGCTGAGGCGCAGCCGGTGTCAGCCCTTCGGGGAACTGCCCGTGGATGCTTCGGGAATGGGGGCTGCCAACTCAGAACCCCCGTTCCCTGTGGCTGCAGCAAGCCAGGGGGCTCCAGGATCGGGAGCGCCCGCGGGTCTGGGGGGCTTCTTGCTGTGTGCAGGGCTTCTACGCACAAGTGGCAACTCATCCCGGCCCAAGGGTGGTGGCAGGAACCCAGGAGGCGCTCGGGGACTCAGCAGGGCCCGCCCCTGGGGCCAGGGGTCTGGCAGGCTCCGGGGCAAATGGACTACGGAAGCCGAGAGGGGCCCGTCCGCGCCAAAACCCAAAACGCGCTGCGGCCTCCAGGGACACAGGGGACACAAGTGGCTGTGTGGCTTGCAGTGCCCGACCAGAGGGACGGAGGTTGTCTGGCTGCTGAGGCGCAGCCGGTGTCAGCCCTTCGGGGAACTGCCCGTGGATGCTTCGGGAATGGGGGCTGCCAACTCAGAACCCCCGTTCCCTGTGGCTGCAGCCAGCCAGGGGGCTCCAGGGTCGGGCGCGCCCGCGGGCCTGGGGGGCTTCTTGCCTGTGTGCAGGGCTTCTACGCACAAGGTGGCACCTCATCCCGGCCCAAGGGTGGTGGCAGGAACCCAGGAGGCTCTCGGGGACTCAGCAGGGCCCGCCCCTGGGGCCAGGGGTCTGGCAGGCTCCGGGGCAAATGGACTACGGAAGCCGAGAGGGGCCCGTCCGCGCCAAAACCCAAAACGCGCTGCGGCCTCCAGGGACACAGGGGACACAAGTGGCTGTGTGGCTTGCAGTGCCCGACCAGAGGGAGGGAGGTTGTCTGGCTGCTGAGGCGCAGCCGGTGTCAGCCCTTCGGGGAACTGCCCATGGATGCTTCGGGAATGGGGGCTGCCAACTCAGAACCCCCGTTCCCTGTGGCTGCAGCCAGCCAGGGGGCTCCAAGGTCGGGCGCGCCCGTGGGCCTGGGGGGCTTCTTGCCTGTGTGCAGGGCTTCTACGCACAAGGTGGCACCTCATCCCGGCCCAAGGGTGGTGGCAGGAACCCAGGAGGCGCTCGGGGACTCAGCAGGGCCCGCCCCTGGGGCCAGGGGTCTGGCAGGCTCCGGGGGCAAATGGACTACGGAAGCCGAGAGGGGCCCGTCCGCGCCAAAACCCAAAACGCGCTGCGGCCTCCAGGGACACAGGGGACACAAGTGGCTGTGTGGCTTGCAGTGCCCGACCAGAGGGAGGGAGGTTGTCTGGCTGCTGAGGCGCAGCCGGTGTCAGCCCTTCGGGGAACTGCCCGTGGATGCTTCGGGAATGGGGGCTGCCAACTCAGAACCCCCGTTCCCTGTGGCTGCAGCCAGCCAGGGGGCTCCAGGGTCGGGCGGGCCTGGGGGGCTTCTTGCCTGTGTGCAGGGCTTCTACGCACAAGGTGGCACCTCATCCCGGCCCAAGGGTGGTGGCAGGAACCCAGGAGGCGCTCGGGGACTCAGCAGGGCCCGCCCCTGGGGCCAGGGGTCTGGCAGGCTCCGGGGCAAATGGACTACGGAAGCCGAGAGGGGCCCGTCCGCGCCAAAACCCAAAACGCGCTGCGGCCTCCAGGGACACAGGGGACACACGTGGCTGTGTGGCTTGCAGTGCCCGACCAGAGGGAGGGAGGTTGTCTGGCTGCTGAGGCGCAGCCGGTGTCAGCCCTTCGGGGAACTGCCTGTGGATGCTTCGGGAATGGGGGCTGCCAACTCAGAACCCCCGTTCCCTGTGGCTGCAGCCAGCCAGGGGGCTCCAAGGTCGGGCGCGCCCGTGGGCCTGGGGGGCTTCTTGCCTGTGTGCAGGGCTTCTACGCACAAGGTGGCACCTCATCCCGGCCCAAGGGTGGTGGCAGGAACCCAGGAGGCGCTCGGGGACTCAGCAGGGCCCGCCCCTGGGGCCAGGGGTCTGGCAGGCTCCGGGGGCAAATGGACTACGGAAGCCGAGAGGGGCCCGTCCGCGCCAAAACCCAAAACGCGCTGCGGCCTCCAGGGACACAGGGGACACAAGTGGCTGTGTGGCTTGCAGTGCCCGACCAGAGGGAGGGAGGTTGTCTGGCTGCTGAGGCGCAGCCGGTGTCAGCCCTTCGGGGAACTGCCCGTGGATGCTTCGGGAATGGGGGCTGCCAACTCAGAACCCCCGTTCCCTGTGGCTGCAGCCAGCCAGGGGGCTCCAGGGTCGGGCGGGCCTGGGGGGCTTCTTGCCTGTGTGCAGGGCTTCTACGCGCAAGGTGGCACCTCATCCCGGCCCAAGGGTGGTGGCAGGAACCCAGGAGGCGCTCGGGGACTCAGCAGGGCCCGCCCCTGGGGCCAGGGGTCTGGCAGGCTCCGGGGCAAATGGACTACGGAAGCCGAGAGGGGCCCGTCCGCGCCAAAACCCAAAACGCGCTGCGGCCTCCAGGGACACAGGGGACACACGTGGCTGTGTGGCTTGCAGTGCCCGACCAGAGGGAGGGAGGTTGTCTGGCTGCTGAGGCGCAGCCGGTGTCAGCCCTTCGGGGAACTGCCCGTGGATGCTTCGGGAATGGGGGCTGCCAACTCAGAACCCCCGTTCCCTGTGGCTGCAGCCAGCCAGGGGGCTCCAGGGTCGGGCGGGCCTGGGGGGCTTCTTGCCTGTGTGCAGGGCTTCTACGCACAAGGTGGCACCTCATCCCGGCCCAAGGGTGGTGGCAGGAACCCAGGAGGCGCTCGGGGACTCAGCAGGGCCCGCCCCTGGGGCCAGGGGTCTGGCAGGCTCCGGGGCAAATGGACTACGGAAGCCGAGAGGGGCCCGTCCGCGCCAAAACCCAAAACGCGCTGCGGCCTCCAGGGACACAGGGGACACACGTGGCTGTGTGGCTTGCAGTGCCCGACCAGAGGGAGGGAGGTTGTCTGGCTGCTGAGGCGCAGCCGGTGTCAGCCCTTCGGGGAACTGCCCGTGGATGCTTCGGGAATGGGGGCTGCCAACTCAGAACCCCCGTTCCCTGTGGCTGCAGCCAGCCAGGGGGCTCCAGGGTCGGGCGGGCCTGGGGGGCTTCTTGCCTGTGTGCAGGGCTTCTACGCACAAGGTGGCACCTCATCCCGGCCCAAGGGTGGTGGCAGGAACCCAGGAGGCGCTCGGGGACTCAGCAGGGCCCGCCCCTGGGGCCAGGGTTCTGGCAGGCTCCGGGGCAAATGGACTACGGAAGCCGAGAGGGGCCCGTCCGCGCCAAAACCCAAAACGCGCTGCGGCCTCCAGGGACACAGGGGACACACGTGGCTGTGTGGCTTGCAGTGCCCGACCAGAGGGAGGGAGGTTGTCTGGCTGCTGAGGCGCAGCCGGTGTCAGCCCTTCGGGGAACTGCCCGTGGATGCTTCGGGAATGGGGGCTGCCAACTCAGAACCCCCGTTCCCTGTGGCTGCAGCCAGCCAGGGGGCTCCAGGGTCGGGCGGGCCTGGGGGGCTTCTTGCCTGTGTGCAGGGCTTCTACGCACAAGGTGGCACCTCATCCCGGCCCAAGGGTGGTGGCAGGAACCCAGGAGGCGCTCGGGGACTCAGCAGGGCCCGCCCCTGGGGCCAGGGGTCTGGCAGGCTCCGGGGCAAATGGACTACGGAAGCCGAGAGGGGCCCGTCCGCGCCAAAACCCAAAACGCGCTGCGGCCTCCAGGGACACAGGGGACACACGTGGCTGTGTGGCTTGCAGTGCCCGACCAGAGGGAGGGAGGTTGTCTGGCTGCTGAGGCGCAGCCGGTGTCAGCCCTTCGGGGAACTGCCCGTGGATGCTTCGGGAATGGGGGCTGCCAACTCAGAACCCCCGTTCCCTGTGGCTGCAGCCAGCCAGGGGGCTCCAGGGTCGGGCGGGCCTGGGGGGCTTCTTGCCTGTGTGCAGGGCTTCTACGCACAAGGTGGCACCTCATCCCGGCCCAAGGGTGGTTGCAAGAACCCAGGAGGCGCTCGGGAACTCAGCAGGGCCCGTCCCTGGGGAGGGGTCTGGCAGGCTCTGGGGGCAAATGGACTACGGAAGCCGAGAGGGGCCCGTCCGCGCCAAAACCCAAAACGCGCTGCGGCCTCCAGGGACACAGGGGACACAAGTGGCTGTGTGGCTTGCAGTGCCCGACCAGAGGGAGGGAGGTTGTCTGGCTGCTGAGGCGCAGCCGGTGTCAGCCCTTCGGGGAACTGCCCGTGGATGCTTCGGGAATGGGGGCTGCCAACTCAGAACCCCCGTTCCCTGTGGCTGCAGCCAGCCAGGGGGCTCCAGGGTCGGGCGCGCCCGCGGGCCTGGGGGGCTTCTTGCCTGTGTGCAGGGCTTCTACGCACAAGGTGGCACCTCATCCCGGCCCAAGGGTGGTTGCAAGAACCCAGGAGGCGCTCGGGAACTCAGCAGGGCCCGTCCCTGGGGAGGGGTCTGGCAGGCTCTGGGGGCAAATGGACTACGGAAGCCGAGAGGGGCCCGTCCGCGCCAAAACCCAAAACGCGCTGCGGCCTCCAGGGACACAGGGGACACAAGTGGCTGTGTGGCTTGCAGTGCCCGACCAGAGGGAGGGAGGTTGTCTGGCTGCTGAGGCGCAGCCGGTGTCAGCCCTTCGGGGAACTGCCCGTGGATGCTTCGGGAATGGGGGCTGCCAACTCAGAACCCCCGTTCCCTGTGGCTGCAGCCAGCCAGGGGGCTCCAGGGTCGGGCGCGCCCGCGGGCCTGGGGGGCTTCTTGCCTGTGTGCAGGGCTTCTACGCACAAGGTGGCACCTCATCCCGGCCCAAGGGTGGTGGCAGGAACCCAGGAGGCGCTCGGGGACTCAGCAGGGCCCGCCCCTGGGGCCAGGGGTCTGGCAGGCTCCGGGGCAAATGGACTACGGAAGCCGAGAGGGGCCCGTCCGCGCCAAAACCCAAAACGCGCTGCGGCCTCCAGGGACACAGGGGACACACGTGGCTGTGTGGCTTGCAGTGCCCGACCAGAGGGAGGGAGGTTGTCTGGCTGCTGAGGCGCAGCCGGTGTCAGCCCTTCGGGGAACTGCCCGTGGATGCTTCGGGAATGGGGGCTGCCAACTCAGAACCCCCGTTCCCTGTGGCTGCAGCCAGCCAGGGGGCTCCAGGGTCGGGCGGGCCTGGGGGGCTTCTTGCCTGTGTGCAGGGCTTCTACGCACAAGGTGGCACCTCATCCCGGCCCAAGGGTGGTGGCAGGAACCCAGGAGGCGCTCGGGGACTCAGCAGGGCCCGCCCCTGGGGCCAGGGGTCTGGCAGGCTCCGGGGCAAATGGACTACGGAAGCCGAGAGGGGCCCGTCCGCGCCAAAACCCAAATCGCGCTGCGGCCTCCAGGGACACAGGGGACACACGTGGCTGTGTGGCTTGCAGTGCCCGACCAGAGGGAGGGAGGTTGTCTGGCTGCTGAGGCGCAGCCGGTGTCAGCCCTTCGGGGAACTGCCCGTGGATGCTTCGGGAATGGGGGCTGCCAACTCAGAACCCCCGTTCCCTGTGGCTGCAGCCAGCCAGGGGGCTCCAGGGTCGGGCGGGCCTGGGGGGCTTCTTGCCTGTGTGCAGGGCTTCTACGCACAAGGTGGCACCTCATCCCGGCCCAAGGGTGGTGGCAGGAACCCAGGAGGCGCTCGGGGACTCAGCAGGGCCCGCCCCTGGGGCCAGGGGTCTGGCAGGCTCCGGGGCAAATGGACTACGGAAGCCGAGAGGGGCCCGTCCGCGCCAAAACCCAAAACGCGCTGTGGCCTCCAGGGACACAGGGGACACACGTGGCTGTGTGGCTTGCAGTGCCCGACCAGAGGGAGGGAGGTTGTCTGGCTGCTGAGGCGCAGCCGGTGTCAGCCCTTCGGGGAACTGCCCGTGGATGCTTCGGGAATGGGGGCTGCCAACTCAGAACCCCCGTTCCCTGTGGCTGCAGCCAGCCAGGGGGCTCCAGGGTCGGGCGCGCCCGCGGGCCTGGGGGGCTTCTTGCCTGTGTGCAGGGCTTCTACGCACAAGGTGGCACCTCATCCCGGCCCAAGGGTGGTGGCAGGAACCCAGGAGGCTCTCGGGGACTCAGCAGGGCCCGCCCCTGGGGCCAGGGGTCTGGCAGGCTCCGGGGCAAATGGACTACAGAAGCCGAGAGTGGCCCGTCTGCGCCAAAACCCAAAACGCGCTGCGGCCTCCAGGGACACAGGGGACACAAGTGGCTGTGTGGCTTGCAGTGCCCGACCAGAGGGAGGGAGGTTGTCTGGCTGCTGAGGCGCAGCCGGTGTCAGCCCTTCGGGGAACTGCCCGTGGATGCTTCGGGAATGGGGGCTGCCAACTCAGAACCCCCGTTCCCTGTGGCTGCAGCAAGCCAGGGGGCTCCAGGATCGGGAGCGCCCGCGGGTCTGGGGGGCTTCTTGCTTTGTGCAGGGCTTCTACGCACAAGTGGCAACTCATCCCGGCCCAAGGGTGGTGGCAGGAACCCAGGAGGCGCTCGGGGACTCAGCAGGGCCCGCCCCTGGGGCCAGGGGTCTGGCAGGCTCCGGGGCAAATGGACTACGGAAGCCGAGAGGGGCCCGTCCGCGCCAAAACCCAAAACGCGCTGCGGCCTCCAGGGACACAGGGGACACAAGTGGCTGTGTGGCTTGCAGTGCCCGACCAGAGGGACGGAGGTTGTCTGGCTGCTGAGGCGCAGCCGGTGTCAGCCCTTCGGGGAACTGCCCGTGGATGCTTCGGGAATGGGGGCTGCCAACTCAGAACCCCCGTTCCCTGTGGCTGCAGCCAGCCAGGGGGCTCCAGGGTCGGGCGCGCCCGCGGGCCTGGGGGGCTTCTTGCCTGTGTGCAGGGCTTCTACGCACAAGGTGGCACCTCATCCCGGCCCAAGGGTGGTGGCAGGAACCCAGGAGGCTCTCGGGGACTCAGCAGGGCCCGCCCCTGGGGCCAGGGGTCTGGCAGGCTCCGGGGCAAATGGACTACGGAAGCCGAGAGGGGCCCGTCCGCGCCAAAACCCAAAACGCGCTGCGGCCTCCAGGGACACAGGGGACACAAGTGGCTGTGTGGCTTGCAGTGCCCGACCAGAGGGAGGGAGGTTGTCTGGCTGCTGAGGCGCAGCCGGTGTCAGCCCTTCGGGGAACTGCCCATGGATGCTTCGGGAATGGGGGCTGCCAACTCAGAACCCCCGTTCCCTGTGGCTGCAGCCAGCCAGGGGGCTCCAAGGTCGGGCGCGCCCGTGGGCCTGGGGGGCTTCTTGCCTGTGTGCAGGGCTTCTACGCACAAGGTGGCACCTCATCCCGGCCCAAGGGTGGTGGCAGGAACCCAGGAGGCGCTCGGGGACTCAGCAGGGCCCGCCCCTGGGGCCAGGGGTCTGGCAGGCTCCGGGGGCAAATGGACTACGGAAGCCGAGAGGGGCCCGTCCGCGCCAAAACCCAAAACGCGCTGCGGCCTCCAGGGACACAGGGGACACAAGTGGCTGTGTGGCTTGCAGTGCCCGACCAGAGGGAGGGAGGTTGTCTGGCTGCTGAGGCGCAGCCGGTGTCAGCCCTTCGGGGAACTGCCCGTGGATGCTTCGGGAATGGGGGCTGCCAACTCAGAACCCCCGTTCCCTGTGGCTGCAGCCAGCCAGGGGGCTCCAGGGTCGGGCGGGCCTGGGGGGCTTCTTGCCTGTGTGCAGGGCTTCTACGCACAAGGTGGCACCTCATCCCGGCCCAAGGGTGGTGGCAGGAACCCAGGAGGCGCTCGGGGACTCAGCAGGGCCCGCCCCTGGGGCCAGGGGTCTGGCAGGCTCCGGGGCAAATGGACTACGGAAGCCGAGAGGGGCCCGTCCGCGCCAAAACCCAAAACGCGCTGCGGCCTCCAGGGACACAGGGGACACACGTGGCTGTGTGGCTTGCAGTGCCCGACCAGAGGGAGGGAGGTTGTCTGGCTGCTGAGGCGCAGCCGGTGTCAGCCCTTCGGGGAACTGCCTGTGGATGCTTCGGGAATGGGGGCTGCCAACTCAGAACCCCCGTTCCCTGTGGCTGCAGCCAGCCAGGGGGCTCCAAGGTCGGGCGCGCCCGTGGGCCTGGGGGGCTTCTTGCCTGTGTGCAGGGCTTCTACGCACAAGGTGGCACCTCATCCCGGCCCAAGGGTGGTGGCAGGAACCCAGGAGGCGCTCGGGGACTCAGCAGGGCCCGCCCCTGGGGCCAGGGGTCTGGCAGGCTCCGGGGCAAATGGACTACGGAAGCCGAGAGGGGCCCGTCCGCGCCAAAACCCAAAACGCGCTGTGGCCTCCAGGGACACAGGGGACACACGTGGCTGTGTGGCTTGCAGTGCCCGACCAGAGGGAGGGAGGTTGTCTGGCTGCTGAGGCGCAGCCGGTGTCAGCCCTTCGGGGAACTGCCTGTGGATGCTTCGGGAATGGGGGCTGCCAACTCAGAACCCCCGTTCCCTGTGGCTGCAGCCAGCCAGGGGGCTCCAAGGTCGGGCGCGCCCGTGGGCCTGGGGGGCTTCTTGCCTGTGTGCAGGGCTTCTACGCAGAAGGTGGCACCTCATCCCGGCCCAAGGGTGGTGGCAGGAACCCAGGAGGCGCTCGGGGACTCAGCAGGGCCCGCCCCTGGGGCCAGGGGTCTGGCAGGCTCCGGGGGCAAATGGACTACGGAAGCCGAGAGGGGCCCGTCCGCGCCAAAACCCAAAACGCGCTGCGGCCTCCAGGGACACAGGGGACACAAGTGGCTGTGTGGCTTGCAGTGCCCGACCAGAGGGAGGGAGGTTGTCTGGCTGCTTAGGCGCAGCCGGTGTCAGCCCTTCGGGGAACTGCCCGTGGATGCTTCGGGAATGGGGGCTGCCAACTCAGAACCCCCGTTCCCTGTGGCTTCAGCCAGCCAGGGGGCTCCAGGATCGGGAGCGCCCACGGGTCTGGGGGGCTTCTTGCTGTGTGCAGGGCTTCTACGCACAAGTGGCACCTCATCCCGGCCCAAGGGTGGTGGCAGGAACCCAGGAGGCGCTCGGGGACTCAGGAGGGCCCGCCCCTGGGGCCAGGGGTCTGGCAGGCTCCGGGGCAAATGGACTACGGAAGCCGAGAGGGGCCCGTCCGCGCCAAAACCCAAAACGTGCTGCGGCCTCCAGGGACACAGGGGACACAAGTGGCTGTGTGGCTTGCAGTGCCCGACCAGAGGGAGGGAGGTTGTCTGGCTGCTGAGGCGCAGCCGGTGTCAGCCCTTCGGGGAACTGCCCATGGATGCTTCGGGAATGGGGGCTGCCAACTCAGAACCCCCGTTCCCTGTGGCTGCAGCCAGCCAGGGGGCTCCAAGGTCGGGCGCGCCCGTGGGCCTGGGGGGCTTCTTGCCTGTGTGCAGGGCTTCTACGCACAAGGTGGCACCTCATCCCGGCCCAAGGGTGGTGGCAGGAACCCAGGAGGCGCTCGGGGACTCAGCAGGGCCCGCCCCTGGGGCCAGGGGTCTGGCAGGCTCCGGGGGCAAATGGACTACGGAAGCCGAGAGGGGCCCGTCCGCGCCAAAACCCAAAACGCGCTGCGGCCTCCAGGGACACAGGGGACACAAGTGGCTGTGTGGCTTGCAGTGCCCGACCAGAGGGAGGGAGGTTGTCTGGCTGCTGAGGCGCAGCCGGTGTCAGCCCTTCGGGGAACTGCCCGTGGATGCTTCGGGAATGGGGGCTGCCAACCCAGAACCCCCGTTCCCTGTGGCTGCAGCCAGCCAGGGGGCTCCAGGGTCGGGCGGGCCTGGGGGGCTTCTTGCCTGTGTGCAGGGCTTCTACGCAGAAGGTGGCACCTCATCCCGGCCCAAGGGTGGTGGCAGGAACCCAGGAGGCTCTCGGGGACTCAGCAGGGCCCGCCCCTGGGGCCAGGGGTCTGGCAGGCTCCGGGGCAAATGGACTACGGAAGCCGAGAGGGGCCCGTCCGCGCCAAAACCCAAAACGCGCTGCGGCCTCCAGGGACACAGGGGACACAAGTGGCTGTGTGGCTTGCAGTGCCCGACCAGAGGGAGGGAGGTTGTCTGGCTGCTGAGGCGCAGCCGGTGTCAGCCCTTCGGGGAACTGCCCGTGGATGCTTCGGGAATGGGGGCTGCCAACTCAGAACCCCCGCTCCCTGTGGCTGCAGCCAGCCAGGGGGCTCCAGGATCGGGAGCGCCCGCGGGTCTGGGGGGCTTCTTGCTGTGTGCAGGGCTTCTACGCACAAGTGGCACCTCATCCCGGCCCAAGGGTGGTGGCAGGAACCCAGGAGGCGCTCGGGGACTCAGCAGGGCCCGCCCCTGGGGCCAGGGGTCTGGCAGGCTCCGGGGGCAAATGGACTACGGAAGCCGAGAGGGGCCCGTCCGCGCCAAAACCCAAAACGCGCTGCGGCCTCCAAGGACACAGGGGACACAAGTGGCTGTGTGGCTTGCAGTGCCCGACCAGAGGGAGGGAGGTTGTCTGGCTGCTGAGGCGCAGCCGGTGTCAGCCCTTCGGGGAACTGCCCGTGGATGCTTCGGGAATGGGGGCTGCCAACTCAGAACCCCCGTTCCCTGTGGCTGCAGCCAGCCAGGGGGCTCCAGGGTCGGGCGGGCCTGGGGGGCTTCTTGCCTGTGTGCAGGGCTTCTACGCAGAAGGTGGCACCTCATCCCGGCCCAAGGGTGGTGGCAGGAACCCAGGAGGCTCTCGGGGACTCAGCAGGGCCCGCCCCTGGGGCCAGGGGTCTGGCAGGCTCCGGGGCAAATGGACTACGGAAGCCGAGAGGGGCCCGTCCGCGCCAAAACCCAAAACGCGCTGCGGCCTCCAGGGACACAGGGGACACAAGTGGCTGTGTGGCTTGCAGTGCCCGACCAGAGGGAGGGAGGTTGTCTGGCTGCTGAGGCGCAGCCGGTGTCAGCCCTTCGGGGAACTGCCCGTGGATGCTTCGGGAATGGGGGCTGCCAACTCAGAACCCCCGTTCCCTGTGGCTGCAGCCAGCCAGGGGGCTCCAGGGTCGGGCACGCCCGTGGGCCTGGGGGGCTTCTTGCCTGTGTGCAGGGCTTCTACGCACAAGGTGGCACCTCATCCCGGCCCAAGGGTGGTGGCAGGAACCCAGGAGGTGCTCGGGGACTCAGCAGGGCCCGCCCCTGGGGCCAGGGGTCTGGCAGGCTCCGGGGGCAAATGGACTACGGAAGCCGAGAGGGGCCCGTCCGCGCCAAAACCCAAAACGCGCTGCGGCCTCCAGGGACACAGGGGACACAAGTGGCTGTGTGGCTTGCAGTGCCCGACCAGAGGGAGGGAGGTTGTCTGGCTGCTGAGGCGCAGCCGGTGTCAGCCCTTCGGGGAACTGCCCGTGGATGCTTCGGGAATGGGGGCTGCCAACTCAGAACCCCCGTTCCCTGTGGCTGCAGCCAGCCAGGGGGCTCCAGGGTCGGGCGGGCCTGGGGGGCTTCTTGCCTGTGTGCAGGGCTTCTACGCACAAGGTGGCACCTCATCCCGGCCCAAGGGTGGTGGCAGGAACCCAGGAGGCGCTCAGGGACTCAGCAGGGCCCGCCCCTGGGGCCAGGGGTCTGGCAGGCTCCGGGGCAAATGGACTACGGAAGCCGAGAGGGGCCCGTCCGCGCCAAAACCCAAAACGCGCTGCGGCCTCCAGGGACACAGGGGACACACGTGGCTGTGTGGCTTGCAGTGCCCGACCAGAGGGAGGGAGGTTGTCTGGCTGCTGAGGCGCAGCCGGTGTCAGCCCTTCGGGGAACTGCCCGTGGATGCTTCGGGAATGGGGGCTGCCAACTCAGAACCCCCGTTCCCTGTGGCTGCAGCCAGCCAGGGGGCTCCAAGGTCGGGTGTGCCCGCGGGCCTGGGGGGCTTCTTGCCTGTGTGCAGGGCTTCTACGCACAAGGTGGCACCTCATCCCGGCCCAAGGGTGGTTGCAAGAACCCAGGAGGCGCTCGGGAACTCAGCAGGGCCCGTCCCTGGGGAGGGGTCTGGCAGGCTCTGGGGGCAAATGGACTACGGAAGCCGAGAGGGGCCCGTCCGCGCCAAAACCCAAAACGCGCTGCGGCCTCCAGGGACACAGGGGACACAAGTGGCTGTGTGGCTTGCAGTGCCCGACCAGAGGGAGGGAGGTTGTCTGGCTGCTGAGGCGCAGCCGGTGTCAGCCCTTCGGGGAACTGCCCGTGGATGCTTCGGGAATGGGGGCTGCCAACTCAGAACCCCCGTTCCCTGTGGCTGCAGCCAGCCAGGGGGCTCCAGGTTCGGGCGCGCCCGCGGGCCTGGGGGGCTTCTTGCCTGTGTGCAGGGCTTCTACGCACAAGGTGGCACCTCATCCCGGCCCAAGGGTGGTGGCAGGAACCCAGGAGGCGCTCGGGGACTCAGCAGGGCCCGCCCCTGGGGCCAGGGGTCTGGCAGGCTCCGGGGGCAAATGGACTACGGAAGCCGAGAGGGGCCCGTCCGCGCCAAAACCCAAAACGCGCTGCGGCCTCCAGGGACACAGGGGACACAAGTGGCTGTGTGGCTTGCAGTGCCCGACCAGAGGGAGGGAGGTTGTCTGGCTGCTGAGGCGCAGCCGGTGTCAGCCCTTCGGGGAACTGCCCGTGGATGCTTCGGGAATGGGGGCTGCCAACTCAGAACCCCCGTTCCCTGTGGCTGCAGCCAGCCAGGGGGCTCCAAGGTCGGGTGTGCCCGCAGGCCTGGGGGGCTTCTTGCCTGTGTGCAGGGCTTCTACGCACAAGGTGGCACCTCATCCCGGCCCAAGGGTGGTTGCAAGAACCCAGGAGGCGCTCGGGAACTCAGCAGGGCCCGTCCCTGGGGAGGGGTCTGGCAGGCTCTGGGGGCAAATGGACTACGGAAGCCGAGAGGGGCCCGTCCGCGCCAAAACCCAAAACGCGCTGCGGCCTCCAGGGACACAGGGGACACAAGTGGCTGTGTGGCTTGCAGTGCCCGACCAGAGGGAGGGAGGTTGTCTGGCTGCTGAGGCGCAGCCGGTGTCAGCCCTTCGGGGAACTGCCCATGGATGCTTCGGGAATGGGGGCTGCCAACTCAGAACCCCCGTTCCCTGTGGCTGCAGCCAGCCAGGGGGCTCCAAGGTCGGGCGCGCCCGTGGGCCTGGGGGGCTTCTTGCCTGTGTGCAGGGCTTCTACGCACAAGGTGGCACCTCATCCCGGCCCAAGGGTGGTGGCAGGAACCCAGGAGGCGCTCGGGGACTCAGCAGGGCCCGCCCCTGGGGCCAGGGGTCTGGCAGGCTCCGGGGGCAAATGGACTACGGAAGCCGAGAGGGGCCCGTCCGCGCCAAAACCCAAAACGCGCTGCGGCCTCCAGGGACACAGGGGACACAAGTGGCTGTGTGGCTTGCAGTGCCCGACCAGAGGGAGGGAGGTTGTCTGGCTGCTTAGGCGCAGCCGGTGTCAGCCCTTCGGGGAACTGCCCGTGGATGCTTCGGGAATGGGGGCTGCCAACTCAGAACCCCCGTTCCCTGTGGCTTCAGCCAGCCAGGGGGCTCCAGGATCGGGAGCGCCCACGGGTCTGGGGGGCTTCTTGCTGTGTGCAGGGCTTCTACGCACAAGTGGCACCTCATCCCGGCCCAAGGGTGGTGGCAGGAACCCAGGAGGCGCTCGGGGACTCAGGAGGGCCCGCCCCTGGGGCCAGGGGTCTGGCAGGCTCCGGGGCAAATGGACTACGGAAGCCGAGAGGGGCCCGTCCGCGCCAAAACCCAAAACGCGCTGCGGCCTCCAGGGACACAGGGGACACAAGTGGCTGTGTGGCTTGCAGTGCCCGACCAGAGGGAGGGAGGTTGTCTGGCTGCTGAGGCGCAGCCGGTGTCAGCCCTTCGGGGAACTGCCCGTGGATGCTTCGGGAATGGGGGCTGCCAACCCAGAACCCCCGTTCCCTGTGGCTGCAGCCAGCCAGGGGGCTCCAGGGTCTGGCGGGCCTGGGGGGCTTCTTGCCTGTGTGCAGGGCTTCTACGCACAAGGTGGCACCTCATCCCGGCCCAAGGGTGGTGGCAGGAACCCAGGAGGCTCTCGGGGACTCAGCAGGGCCCGCCCCTGGGGCCAGGGGTCTGGCAGGCTCCGGGGCAAATGGACTACGGAAGCCGAGAGGGGCCCGTCCGCGCCAAAACCCAAAACGCGCTGCGGCCTCCAGGGACACAGGGGACACAAGTGGCTGTGTGGCTTGCAGTGCCCGACCAGAGGGAGGGAGGTTGTCTGGCTGCTGAGGCGCAGCCGGTGTCAGCCCTTCGGGGAACTGCCCGTGGATGCTTCGGGAATGGGGGCTGCCAACTCAGAACCCCCGCTCCCTGTGGCTGCAGCCAGCCAGGGGGCTCCAGGATCGGGAGCGCCCGCGGGTCTGGGGGGCTTCTTGCTGTGTGCAGGGCTTCTACGCACAAGTGGCACCTCATCCCGGCCCAAGGGTGGTGGCAGGAACCCAGGAGGCGCTCGGGGACTCAGCAGGGCCCGCCCCTGGGGCCAGGGGTCTGGCAGGCTCCGGGGGCAAATGGACTACGGAAGCCGAGAGGGGCCCGTCCGCGCCAAAACCCAAAACGCGCTGCGGCCTCCAGGGACACAGGGGACACAAGTGGCTGTGTGGCTTGCAGTGCCCGACCAGAGGGAGGGAGGTTGTCTGGCTGCTGAGGCGCAGCCGGTGTCAGCCCTTCGGGGAACTGCCCGTGGATGCTTCGGGAATGGGGGCTGCCAACTCAGAACCCCCGTTCCCTGTGGCTGCAGCCAGCCAGGGGGCTCCAGGGTCGGGCGGGCCTGGGGGGCTTCTTGCCTGTGTGCAGGGCTTCTACGCAGAAGGTGGCACCTCATCCCGGCCCAAGGGTGGTGGCAGGAACCCAGGAGGCTCTCGGGGACTCAGCAGGGCCCGCCCCTGGGGCCAGGGGTCTGGCAGGCTCCGGGGCAAATGGACTACGGAAGCCGAGAGGGGCCCGTCCGCGCCAAAACCCAAAACGCGCTGCGGCCTCCAGGGACACAGGGGACACAAGTGGCTGTGTGGCTTGCAGTGCCCGACCAGAGGGAGGGAGGTTGTCTGGCTGCTGAGGCGCAGCCGGTGTCAGCCCTTCGGGGAACTGCCCGTGTATGCTTCGGGAATGGGGGCTGCCAACTCAGAACCCCCGTTCCCTGTGGCTGCAGCCAGCCAGGGGGCTCCAGGGTCGGGCACGCCCGCGGGCCTGGGGGGCTTCTTGCCTGTGTGCAGGGCTTCTACGCACAAGGTGGAACCTCATCCCGGCCCAAGGGTGGTGGCAGGAACCCAGGAGGTGCTCGGGGACTCAGCAGGGCCCGCCCCTGGGGCCAGGGGTCTGGCAGGCTCCGGGGGCAAATGGACTACGGAAGCCGAGAGGGGCCCGTCCGCGCCAAAACCCAAAACGCGCTGCGGCCTCCAGGGACACAGGGGACACAAGTGGCTGTGTGGCTTGCAGTGCCCGACCAGAGGGAGGGAGGTTGTCTGGCTGCTGAGGCGCAGCCGGTGTCAGCCCTTCGGGGAACTGCCCATGGATGCTTCGGGAATGGGGGCTGCCAACTCAGAACCCCCGTTCCCTGTGGCTGCAGCCAGCCAGGGGGCTCCAGGGTCGGGCGGGCCTGGGGGGCTTCTTGCCTGTGTGCAGGGCTTCTACGCACAAGGTGGCACCTCATCCCGGCCCAAGGGTGGTGGCAGGAACCCAGGAGGCGCTCGGGGACTCAGCAGGGCCCGCCCCTGGGGCCAGGGGTCTGGCAGGCTCCGGGGCAAATGGACTACGGAAGCCGAGAGGGGCCTGTCCGCGCCAAAACCCAAAACGCGCTGCGGCCTCCAGGGACACAGGGGACACACGTGGCTGTGTGGCTTGCAGTGCCCGACCAGAGGGAGGGAGGTTGTCTGGCTGCTGAGGCGCAGCCGGTGTCAGCCCTTCGGGGAACTGCCCGTGGATGCTTCGGGAATGGGGGCTGCCAACTCAGAACCCCCGTTCCCTGTGGCTGCAGCCAGCCAGGGGGCTCCAAGGTCGGGTGTGCCCGCGGGCCTGGGGGGCTTCTTGCCTGTGTGCAGGGCTTCTACGCACAAGGTGGCACCTCATCCCGGCCCAAGGGTGGTTGCAAGAACCCAGGAGGCGCTCGGGAACTCAGCAGGGCCCGTCCCTGGGGAGGGGTCTGGCAGGCTCTGGGGGCAAATGGCTACGGAAGCCGAGAGGGGCCCGTCCGCGCCAAAACCCAAAACGCGCTGCGGCCTCCAGGGACACAGGGGACACAAGTGGCTGTGTGGCTTGCAGTGCCCGACCAGAGGGAGGGAGGTTGTCTGGCTGCTGAGGCGCAGCCGGTGTCAGCCCTTCGGGGAACTGCCCGTGGATGCTTCGGGAATGGGGGCTGCCAACTCAGAACCCCCGTTCCCTGTGGCTGCAGCCAGCCAGGGGGCTCCAGGGTCGGGCGCGCCCGCGGGCCTGGGGGGCTTCTTGCCTGTGTGCAGGGCTTCTACGCACAAGGTGGCACCTCATCCCGGCCCAAGGGTGGTGGCAGGAACCCAGGAGGCTCTCGGGGACTCAGCAGGGCCCGCCCCTGGGGCCAGGGGTCTGGCAGGCTCCGGGGCAAATGGACTACAGAAGCCGAGAGTGGCCCGGCTGCGCCAAAACCCAAAACGCGCTGCGGCCTCCAGGGACACAGGGGACACAAGTGGCTGTGTGGCTTGCAGTGCCCGACCAGAGGGAGGGAGGTTGTCTGGCTGCTGAGGCGCAGCCGGTGTCAGCCCTTCGGGGAACTGCCCGTGGATGCTTCGGGAATGGGGGCTGCCAACTCAGAACCCCCGTTCCCTGTGGCTGCAGCAAGCCAGGGGGCTCCAGGATCGGGAGCGCCCGCGGGTCTGGGGGGCTTCTTGCTGTGTGCAGGGCTTCTACGCACAAGTGGCAACTCATCCCGGCCAAAGGGTGGTGGCAGGAACCCAGGAGGCGCTCGGGGACTCAGCAGGGCCCGCCCCTGGGGCCAGGGGTCTGGCAGGCTCTGGGGCAAATGGACTACGGAAGCCGAGAGGGGCCCGTCCGCGCCAAAACCCAAAACGCGCTGCGGCCTCCAGGGACACAGGGGACACAAGTGGCTGTGTGGCTTGCAGTGCCCGACCAGAGGGACGGAGGTTGTCTGGCTGCTGAGGCGCAGCCGGTGTCAGCCCTTCGGGGAACTGCCCGTGGATGCTTCGGGAATGGGGGCTGCCAACTCAGAACCCCCGTTCCCTGTGGCTGCAGCCAGCCAGGGGGCTCCAGGGTCGGGCACGCCCGCGGGCCTGGGGGGCTTCTTGCCTGTGTGCAGGGCTTCTACGCACAAGGTGGCACCTCATCCCGGCCCAAGGGTGGTGGCAGGAACCCAGGAGGCTCTCGGGGACTCAGCAGGGCCCGCCCCTGGGGCCAGGGGTCTGGCAGGCTCCGGGGCAAATGGACTACGGAAGCCGAGAGGGGCCCGTCCGCGCCAAAACCCAAAACGCGCTGCGGCCTCCAGGGACACAGGGGACACAAGTGGCTGTGTGGCTTGCAGTGCCCGACCAGAGGGAGGGAGGTTGTCTGGCTGCTGAGGCGCAGCCGGTGTCAGCCCTTCGGGGAACTGCCCATGGATGCTTCGGGAATGGGGGCTGCCAACTCAGAACCCCCGTTCCCTGTGGCTGCAGCCAGCCAGGGGGCTCCAAGGTCGGGCGCGCCCGTGGGCCTGGGGGGCTTCTTGCCTGTGTGCAGGGCTTCTACGCACAAGGTGGCACCTCATTCCGGCCCAAGGGTGGTGGCAGGAACCCAGGAGGCGCTCGGGGACTCAGCAGGGCCCGCCCCTGGGGCCAGGGGTCTGGCAGGCTCCGGGGGCAAATGGACTACGGAAGCCGAGAGGGGCCCGTCCGCGCCAAAACCCAAAACGCGCTGCGGCCTCCAGGGACACAGGGGACACAAGTGGCTGTGTGGCTTGCAGTGCCCGACCAGAGGGAGGGAGGTTGTCTGGCTGCTGAGGCGCAGCCGGTGTCAGCCCTTCGGGGAACTGCCCGTGGATGCTTCGGGAATGGGGGCTGCCAACTCAGAACCCCCGTTCCCTGTGGCTGCAGCCAGCCAGGGGGCTCCAGGGTCGGGCGGGCCTGGGGGGCTTCTTGCCTGTGTGCAGGGCTTCTACGCACAAGGTGGCACCTCATCCCGGCCCAAGGGTGGTGGCAGGAACCCAGGAGGCGCTCGGGGACTCAGCAGGGCCCGCCCCTGGGGCCAGGGGTCTGGCAGGCTCCGGGGCAAATGGACTACGGAAGCCGAGAGGGGCCCGTCCGCGCCAAAACCCAAAACGCGCTGCGGCCTCCAGGGACACAGGGGACACACGTGGCTGTGTGGCTTGCAGTGCCCGACCAGAGGGAGGGAGGTTGTCTGGCTGCTGAGGCGCAGCCGGTGTCAGCCCTTCGGGGAACTGCCCGTGGATGCTTCGGGAATGGGGGCTGCCAACTCAGAACCCCCGTTCCCTGTGGCTGCAGCCAGCCAGGGGGCTCCAAGGTCGGGTGTGCCCGCGGGCCTGGGGGGCTTCTTGCCTGTGTGCAGGGCTTCTACGCACAAGGTGGCACCTCATCCCGGCCCAAGGGTGGTTGCAAGAACCCAGGAGGCGCTCGGGAACTCAGCAGGGCCCGTCCCTGGGGAGGGGTCTGGCAGGCTCTGGGGGCAAATGGACTACGGAAGCCGAGAGGGGCCCGTCCGCGCCAAAACCCAAAACGCGCTGCGGCCTCCAGGGACACAGGGGACACAAGTGGCTGTGTGGCTTGCAGTGCCCGACCAGAGGGAGGGAGGTTGTCTGGCTGCTGAGGCGCAGCCGGTGTCAGCCCTTCGGGGAACTGCCCATGGATGCTTCGGGAATGGGGGCTGCCAACTCAGAACCCCCGTTCCCTGTGGCTTCAGCCAGCCAGGGGGCTCCAGGATCGGGAGCGCCCACGGGTCTGGGGGGCTTCTTGCTGTGTGCAGGGCTTCTACGCACAAGGTGGCACCTCATCCCGGCCCAAGGGTGGTGGCAGGAACCCAGGAGGCGCTCGGGGACTCAGGAGGGCCCGCCCCTGGGGCCAGGGGTCTGGCAGGCTCCGGGGCAAATGGACTACGGAAGCCGAGAGGGGCCCGTCCGCGCCAAAACCCAAAACGCGCTGCGGCCTCCAGGGACACAGGGGACACAAGTGGCTGTGTGGCTTGCAGTGCCCGACCAGAGGGAGGGAGGTTGTCTGGCTGCTGAGGCGCAGCCGGTGTCAGCCCTTCGGGGAACTGCCCATGGATGCTTCGGGAATGGGGGCTGCCAACTCAGAACCCCCGTTCCCTGTGGCTGCAGCCAGCCAGGGGGCTCCAAGGTCTGGCGCGCCCGTGGGCCTGGGGGGCTTCTTGCCTGTGTGCAGGGCTTCTACGCACAAGGTGTCACCTCATCCCGGCCCAAGGGTGGTGGCAGGAACCCAGGAGGCGCTCGGGGACTCAGCAGGGCCCACCCCTGGGGCCAGGGGTCTGGCAGGCTCCGGGGGCAAATGGACTACGGAAGCCGAGAGGGGCCCGTCCGCGCCAAAACCCAAAACGCGCTGCGGCCTCCAGGGACACAGGGGACACAAGTGGCTGTGTGGCTTGCAGTGCCCGACCAGAGGGAGGGAGGTTGTCTGGCTGCTGAGGCGCAGCCGGTGTCAGCCCTTCGGGGAACTGCCCGTGGATGCTTCGGGAATGGGGGCTGCCAACTCAGAACCCCCGTTCCCTGTGGCTGCAGCCAGCCAGGGGGCTCCAAGGTCGGGTGTGCCCGCGGGCCTGGGGGGCTTCTTGCCTGTGTGCAGGGCTTCTACGCACAAGGTGGCACCTCATCCCGGCCCAAGGGTGGTTGCAAGAACCCAGGAGGCGCTCGGGAACTCAGCAGGGCCCGTCCCTGGGGAGGGGTCTGGCAGGCTCTGGGGGCAAATGGACTACGGAAGCCGAGAGGGGCCCGTCCGCGCCAAAACCCAAAACGCGCTGCGGCCTCCAGGGACACAGGGGACACAAGTGGCTGTGTGGCTTGCAGTGCCCGACCAGAGGGAGGGAGGTTGGCTGCTGAGGCGCAGCCGGTGTCAGCCCTTCGGGGAACTGCCCGTGGATGCTTCGGGAATGGGGGCTGCCAACTCAGAACCCCCGTTCCCTGTGGCTGCAGCCAGCCAGGGGGCTCCAGGGTCGGGCGCGCCCGCGGGCCTGGGGGGCTTCTTGCCTGTGTGCAGGGCTTCTACGCACAAGGTGGCACCTCATCCCGGCCCAAGGGTGGTGGCAGGAACCCAGGAGGCTCTCGGGGACTCAGCAGGGCCCGCCCCTGGGGCCAGGGGTCTGGCAGGCTCCGGGGCAAATGGACTACGGAAGCCGAGAGGGGCCCGTCCGCGCCAAAACCCAAAACGCGCTGCGGCCTCCAGGGACACAGGGGACACAAGTGGCTGTGTGGCTTGCAGTGCCCGACCAGAGGGAGGGAGGTTGTCTGGCTGCTGAGGCGCAGCCGGTGTCAGCCCTTCGGGGAACTGCCCATGGATGCTTCGGGAATGGGGGCTGCCAACTCAGAACCCCCGTTCCCTGTGGCTGCAGCCAGCCAGGGGGCTCCAAGGTCGGGCGCGCCCGTGGGCCTGGGGGGCTTCTTGCCTGTGTGCAGGGCTTCTACGCACAAGGTGGCACCTCATCCCGGCCCAAGGGTGGTGGCAGGAACCCAGGAGGCGCTCGGGGACTCAGCAGGGCCCGCCCCTGGGGCCAGGGGTCTGGCAGGCTCCGGGGGCAAATGGACTACGGAAGCCGAGAGGGGCCCGTCCGCGCCAAAACCAAAAACGCGCTGCGGCCTCCAGGGACACAGGGGACACAAGTGGCTGTGTGGCTTGCAGTGCCCGACCAGAGGGAGGGAGGTTGTCTGGCTGCTGAGGCGCAGCCGGTGTCAGCCCTTCGGGGAACTGCCCGTGGATGCTTCGGGAATGGGGGCTGCCAACCCAGAACCCCCGTTCCCTGTGGCTGCAGCCAGCCAGGGGGCTCCAGGGTCGGGCGGGCCTGGGGGTTTCTTGCCTGTGTGCAGGGCTTCTACGCACAAGGTGGCACCTCATCCCGGCCCAAGGGTGGTGGCAGGAACCCAGGAGGCTCTCGGGGACTCAGCAGGGCCCGCCCCTGGGGCCAGGGGTCTGGCAGGCTCCGGGGCAAATGGACTACGGAAGCCGAGAGGGGCCCGTCCGCGCCAAAACCCAAAACGCGCTGCGGCCTCCAGGGACACAGGGGACACAAGTGGCTGTGTGGCTTGCAGTGCCCGACCAGAGGGAGGGAGGTTGTCTGGCTGCTGAGGCGCAGCCGGTGTCAGCCCTTCGGGGAACTGCCCGTGGATGCTTCGGGAATGGGGGCTGCCAACTCAGAACCCCCGCTCCCTGTGGCTGCAGCCAGCCAGGGGGCTCCAGGATCGGGAGCGCCCGCGGGTCTGGGGGGCTTCTTGCTGTGTGCAGGGCTTCTACGCACAAGTGGCACCTCATCCCGGCCCAAGGGTGGTGGCAGGAACCCAGGAGGCGCTCGGGGACTCAGCAGGGCCCGCCCCTGGGGCCAGGGGTCTGGCAGGCTCCGGGGGCAAATGGACTACGGAAGCCGAGAGGGGCCCGTCCGCGCCAAAACCCAAAACGCGCTGCGGCCTCCAGGGACACAGGGGACACAAGTGGCTGTGTGGCTTGCAGTGCCCGACCAGAGGGAGGGAGGTTGTCTGGCTGCTGAGGCGCAGCCGGTGTCAGCCCTTCGGGGAACTGCCCGTGGATGCTTCGGGAATGGGGGCTGCCAACTCAGAACCCCCGTTCCCTGTGGCTGCAGCCAGCCAGGGGGCTCCAGGGTCGGGCGGGCCTGGGGGGCTTCTTGCCTGTGTGCAGGGCTTCTACGCAGAAGGTGGCACCTCATCCCGGCCCAAGGGTGGTGGCAGGAACCCAGGAGGCTCTCGGGGACTCAGCAGGGCCCGCCCCTGGGGCCAGGGGTCTGGCAGGCTCCGGGGCAAATGGACTACGGAAGCCGAGAGGGGCCCGTCCGCGCCAAAACCCAAAACGCGCTGCGGCCTCCAGGGACACAGGGGACACAAGTGGCTGTGTGGCTTGCAGTGCCCGACCAGAGGGAGGGAGGTTGTCTGGCTGCTGAGGCGCAGCCGGTGTCAGCCCTTCGGGGAACTGCCCGTGGATGCTTCGGGAATGGGGGCTGCCAACTCAGAACCCCCGTTCCCTGTGGCTGCAGCCAGCCAGGGGGCTCCAGGGTCAGGCACGCCCGCGGGCCTGGGGGGCTTCTTGCCTGTGTGCAGGGCTTCTACGCACAAGGTGGAACCTCATCCCGGCCCAAGGGTGGTGGCAGGAACCCAGGAGGTGCTCGGGGACTCAGCAGGGCCCGCCCCTGGGGCCAGGGGTCTGGCAGGCTCCGGGGGCAAATGGACTACGGAAGCCGAGAGGGGCCCGTCCGCGCCAAAACCCAAAACGCGCTGCGGCCTCCAGGGACACAGGGGACACAAGTGGCTGTGTGGCTTGCAGTGCCCGACCAGAGGGAGGGAGGTTGTCTGGCTGCTGAGGCGCAGCCGGTGTCAGCCCTTCGGGGAACTGCCCGTGGATGCTTCGGGAATGGGGGCTGCCAACTCAGAACCCCCGTTCCCTGTGGCTGCAGCCAGCCAGGGGGCTCCAGGGTCGGGCGGGCCTGGGGGGCTTCTTGCCTGTGTGCAGGGCTTCTACGCACAAGGTGGCACCTCATCCCGGCCCAAGGGTGGTGGCAGGAACCCAGGAGGCGCTCGGGGACTCAGCAGGGCCCGCCCCTGGGGCCAGGGGTCTGGCAGGCTCCGGGGCAAATGGACTACGGAAGCCGAGAGGGGCCCGTCCGCGCCAAAACCCAAAACGCGCTGCGGCCTCCAGGGACACAGGGGACACACGTGGCTGTGTGGCTTGCAGTGCCCGACCAGAGGGAGGGAGGTTGTCTGGCTGCTGAGGCGCAGCCGGTGTCAGCCCTTCGGGGAACTGCCCGTGGATGCTTCGGGAATGGGGGCTGCCAACTCAGAACCCCCGTTCCCTGTGGCTGCAGCCAGCCAGGGGGCTCCAAGGTCGGGTGTGCCCGCGGGCCTGGGGGGCTTCTTGCCTGTGTGCAGGGCTTCTACGCACAAGGTGGCACCTCATCCCGGCCCAAGGGTGGTTGCAAGAACCCAGGAGGCGCTCGGGAACTCAGCAGGGCCCGTCCCTGGGGAGGGGTCTGGCAGGCTCTGGGGGCAAATGGACTACGGAAGCCGAGAGGGGCCCGTCCGCGCCAAAACCCAAAACGCGCTGCGGCCTCCAGGGACACAGGGGACACAAGTGGCTGTGTGGCTTGCAGTGCCCGACCAGAGGGAGGGAGGTTGTCTGGCTGCTGAGGCGCAGCCGGTGTCAGCCCTTCGGGGAACTGCCCATGGATGCTTCGGGAATGGGGGCTGCCAACTCAGAACCCCCGTTCCCTGTGGCTGCAGCCAGCCAGGGGGCTCCAAGGTCGGGCGCGCCCGTGGGCCTGGGGGGCTTCTTGCCTGTGTGCAGGGCTTCTACGCAGAAGGTGGCACCTCATCCCGGCCCAAGGGTGGTGGCAGGAACCCAGGAGGCGCTCGGGGACTCAGCAGGGCCCGCCCCTGGGGCCAGGGGTCTGGCAGGCTCCGGGGGCAAATGGACTACGGAAGCCGAGAGGGGCCCGTCCGCGCCAAAACCCAAAACGCGCTGCGGCCTCCAGGGACACAGGGGACACAAGTGGCTGTGTGGCTTGCAGTGCCCGACCAGAGGGAGGGAGGTTGTCTGGCTGCTTAGGCGCAGCCGGTGTCAGCCCTTCGGGGAACTGCCCGTGGATGCTTCGGGAATGGGGGCTGCCAACTCAGAACCCCCGTTCCCTGTGGCTTCAGCCAGCCAGGGGGCTCCAGGATCGGGAGCGCCCACGGGTCTGGGGGGCTTCTTGCTGTGTGCAGGGCTTCTACGCACAAGTGGCACCTCATCCCGGCCCAAGGGTGGTGGCAGGAACCCAGGAGGCGCTCGGGGACTCAGGAGGGCCCGCCCCTGGGGCCAGGGGTCTGGCAGGCTCCGGGGCAAATGGACTACGGAAGCCGAGAGGGGCCCGTCCGCGCCAAAACCCAAAACGCGCTGCGGCCTCCAGGGACACAGGGGACACAAGTGGCTGTGTGGCTTGCAGTGCCCGACCAGAGGGAGGGAGGTTGTCTGGCTGCTGAGGCGCAGCCGGTGTCAGCCCTTCGGGGAACTGCCCGTGGATGCTTCGGGAATGGGGGCTGCCAACTCAGAACCCCCGTTCCCTGTGGCTGCAGCCAGCCAGGGGGCTCCAAGGTCGGGCGCGCCCGTGGGCCTGGGGGGCTTCTTGCCTGTGTGCAGGGCTTCTACGCACAAGGTGGCACCTCATCCCGGCCCAAGGGTGGTGGCAGGAACCCAGGAGGCGCTCGGGGACTCAGCAGGGCCCGCACCTGGGGCCAGGGGTCTGGCAGGCTCCGGGGGCAAATGGACTACGGAAGCCGAGAGGGGCCCGTCCGCGCCAAAACCCAAAACGCGCTGCGGCCTCCAGGGACACAGGGGACACAAGTGGCTGTGTGGCTTGCAGTGCCCGACCAGAGGGAGGGAGGTTGTCTGGCTGCTGAGGCGCAGCCGGTGTCAGCCCTTCGGGGAACTGCCCGTGGATGCTTCGGGAATGGGGGCTGCCAACTCAGAACCCCCGTTCCCTGTGGCTGCAGCCAGCCAGGGGGCTCCAGGGTCGGGCGCGCCCGCGGGCCTGGGGGGCTTCTTGCCTGTGTGCAGGGCTTCTACGCACAAGGTGGCACCTCATCCCGGCCCAAGGGTGGTGGCAGGAACCCAGGAGGCTCTCGGGGACTCAGCAGGGCCCGCCCCTGGGGCCAGGGGTCTGGCAGGCTCCGGGGCAAATGGACTACGGAAGCCGAGAGGGGCCCGTCCGCGCCAAAACCCAAAACGCGCTGCGGCCTCCAGGGACACAGGGGACACAAGTGGCTGTGTGGCTTGCAGTGCCCGACCAGAGGGAGGGAGGTTGTCTGGCTGCTGAGGCGCAGCCGGTGTCAGCCCTTCGGGGAACTGCCCATGGATGCTTCGGGAATGGGGGCTGCCAACTCAGAACCCCCGTTCCCTGTGGCTGCAGCCAGCCAGGGGGCTCCAAGGTCGGGCGCGCCCGTGGGCCTGGGGGGCTTCTTGCCTGTGTGCAGGGCTTCTACGCACAAGGTGGCACCTCATCCCGGCCCAAGGGTGGTGGCAGGAACCCAGGAGGCGCTCGGGGACTCAGCAGGGCCCGCCCCTGGGGCCAGGGGTCTGGCAGGCTCCGGGGGCAAATGGACTACGGAAGCCGAGAGGGGCCCGTCCGCGCCAAAACCCAAAACGCGCTGCGGCCTCCAGGGACACAGGGGACACAAGTGGCTGTGTGGCTTGCAGTGCCCGACCAGAGGGAGGGAGGTTGTCTGGCTGCTGAGGCGCAGCCGGTGTCAGCCCTTCGGGGAACTGCCCGTGGATGCTTCGGGAATGGGGGCTGCCAACTCAGAACCCCCGTTCCCTGTGGCTGCAGCCAGCCAGGGGGCTCCAGGGTCGGGCGGGCCTGGGGGGCTTCTTGCCTGTGTGCAGGGCTTCTACGCACAAGGTGGCACCTCATCCCGGCCCAAGGGTGGTGGCAGGAACCCAGGAGGCGCTCGGGGACTCAGCAGGGCCCGCCCCTGGGGCCAGGGGTCTGGCAGGCTCCGGGGCAAATGGACTACGGAAGCCGAGAGGGGCCCGTCCGCGCCAAAACCCAAAACGCGCTGCGGCCTCCAGGGACACAGGGGACACACGTGGCTGTGTGGCTTGCAGTGCCCGACCAGAGGGAGGGAGGTTGTCTGGCTGCTGAGGCGCAGCCGGTGTCAGCCCTTCGGGGAACTTCCCGTGGATGCTTCGGGAATGGGGGCTGCCAACTCAGAACCCCCGTTCCCTGTGGCTGCAGCCAGCCAGGGGGCTCCAAGGTCGGGTGTGCCCGCGGGCCTGGGGGGCTTCTTGCCTGTGTGCAGGGCTTCTACGCACAAGGTGGCACCTCATCCCGGCCCAAGGGTGGTTGCAAGAACCCAGGAGGCGCTCGGGAACTCAGCAGGGCCCGTCCCTGGGGAGGGGTCTGGCAGGCTCTGGGGGCAAATGGACTACGGAAGCCGAGAGGGGCCCGTCCGCGCCAAAACCCAAAACGCGCTGCGGCCTCCAGGGACACAGGGGACACAAGTGGCTGTGTGGCTTGCAGTGCCCGACCAGAGGGAGGGAGGTTGTCTGGCTGCTGAGGCGCAGCCGGTGTCAGCCCTTCGGGGAACTGCCCATGGATGCTTCGGGAATGGGGGCTGCCAACTTAGAACCCCCGTTCCCTGTGGCTGCAGCCAGCCAGGGGGCTTCAAGGTCGGGCGCGCCCGTGGGCCTGGGGGGCTTCTTGCCTGTGTGCAGGGCTTCTACGCACAAGGCGGCACCTCATCCCGGCCCAAGGGTGGTGGCAGGAACCCAGGAGGCGCTCGGGGACTCAGCAGGGCCCGCCCCTGGGGCCAGGGGTCTGGCAGGCTCCGGGGGCAAATGGACTACGGAAGCCGAGAGGGGCCCGTCCGCGCCAAAACCCAAAACGCGCTGCGGCCTCCAGGGACACAGGGGACACAAGTGGCTGTGTGGCTTGCAGTGCCCGACCAGAGGGAGGGAGGTTGTCTGGCTGCTTAGGCGCAGCCGGTGTCAGCCCTTCGGGGAACTGCCCGTGGATGCTTCGGGAATGGGGGCTGCCAACTCAGAACCCCCGTTCCCTGTGGCTTCAGCCAGCCAGGGAGCTCCAGGATCGGGAGCGCCCACGGGTCTGGGGGGCTTCTTGCTGTGTGCAGGGCTTCTACGCACAAGTGGCACCTCATCCCGGCCCAAGGGTGGTGGCAGGAACCCAGGAGGCGCTCGGGGACTCAGGAGGGCCCGCCCCTGGGGCCAGGGGTCTGGCAGGCTCCGGGGCAAATGGACTACGGAAGCCGAGAGGGGCCCGTCCGCGCCAAAACCCAAAACGCGCTGCGGCCTCCAGGGACACAGGGGACACAAGTGGCTGTGTGGCTTGCAGTGCCCGACCAGAGGGAGGGAGGTTGTCTGGCTGCTGAGGCGCAGCCGGTGTCAGCCCTTCGGGGAACTGCCCATGGATGCTTCGGGAATGGGGGCTGCCAACTCAGAACCCCCGTTCCCTGTGGCTGCAGCCAGCCAGGGGGCTCCAAGGTCGGGAGTGCCCGTGGGCCTGGGGGGCTTCTTGCCTGTGTGCAGGGCTTCTACGCACAAGGTGGCACCTCATCCCGGCCCAAGGGTGGTGGCAGGAACCCAGGAGGCGCTCGGGGACTCAGCAGGGCCCGCCCCTGGGGCCAGGGGTCTGGCAGGCTCCGGGGGCAATGGACTACGGAAGCCGAGAGGGGCCCGTCCGCGCCAAAACCCAAAACGCGCTGCGGCCTCCAGGGACACAGGGGACACAAGTGGCTGTGTGGCTTGCAGTGCCCGACCAGAGGGAGGGAGGTTGTCTGGCTGCTGAGGCGCAGCCGGTGTCAGCCCTTCGGGGAACTGCCCGTGGATGCTTCGGGAATGGGGGCTGCCAACCCAGAACCCCCGTTCCCTGTGGCTGCAGCCAGCCAGGGGGCTCCAGGGTCGGGCGGGCCTGGGGGGCTTCTTGCCTGTGTGCAGGGCTTCTACGCACAAGGTGGCACCTCATCCCGGCCCAAGGGTGGTGGCAGGAACCCAGGAGGCTCTCGGGGACTCAGCAGGGCCCGCCCCTGGGGCCAGGGGTCTGGCAGGCTCCGGGGCAAATGGACTACGGAAGCCGAGAGGGGCCCGTCCGCGCCAAAACCCAAAACGCGCTGCGGCCTCCAGGGACACAGGGGACACAAGTGGCTGTGTGGCTTGCAGTGCCCGACCAGAGGGAGGGAGGTTGTCTGGCTGCTGAGGCGCAGCCGGTGTCAGCCCTTCGGGGAACTGCCCGTGGATGCTTCGGGAATGGGGGCTGCCAACTCAGAACCCCCGTTCCCTGTGGCTGCAGCCAGCCAGGGGGCTCCAGGGTCGGGCACGCCCGCGGGCCTGGGGGGCTTCTTGCCTGTGTGCAGGGCTTCTACGCACAAGGTGGCACCTCATCCCGGCCCAAGGGTGGTGGCAGGAACCCAGGAGGTGCTCGGGGACTCAGCAGGGCCCGCCCCTGGGGCCAGGGGTCTGGCAGGCTCCGGGGGCAAATGGACTACGGAAGCCGAGAGGGGCCCGTCCACGCCAAAACCCAAAACGCGCTGCGGCCTCCAGGGACACAGGGGACACAAGTGGCTGTGTGGCTTGCAGTGCCCGACCAGAGGGAGGGAGGTTGTCTGGCTGCTGAGGCGCAGCCGGTGTCAGCCCTTCGGGGAACTGCCCATGGATGCTTCGGGAATGGGGGCTGCCAACTTAGAACCCCCGTTCCCTGTGGCTGCAGCCAGCCAGGGGGCTCCAAGGTCGGGCGCGCCCGTGGGCCTGGGGGGCTTCTTGCCTGTGTGCAGGGCTTCTACGCACAAGGTGGCACCTCATCCCGGCCCAAGGGTGGTGGCAGGAACCCAGGAGGCGCTCGGGGACTCAGCAGGGCCCGCCCCTGGGGCCAGGGGTCTGGCAGGCTCCGGGGGCAAATGGACTACGGAAGCCGAGAGGGGCCCGTCCGCGCCAAAACCCAAAACGCGCTGCGGCCTCCAGGGACACAGGGGACACAAGTGGCTGTGTGGCTTGCAGTGCCCGACCAGAGGGAGGGAGGTTGTCTGGCTGCTTAGGCGCAGCCGGTGTCAGCCCTTCGGGGAACTGCCCGTGGATGCTTCGGGAATGGGGGCTGCCAACTCAGAACCCCCGTTCCCTGTGGCTTCAGCCAGCCAGGGGGCTCCAGGATCGGGAGCGCCCACGGGTCTGGGGGGCTTCTTGCTGTGTGCAGGGCTTCTACGCACAAGTGGCACCTCATCCCGGCCCAAGGGTGGTGGCAGGAACCCAGGAGGCGCTCGGGGACTCAGGAGGGCCCGCCCCTGGGGCCAGGGGTCTGGCAGGCTCCGGGGCAAATGGACTACGGAAGCCGAGAGGGGCCCGTCCGCGCCAAAACCCAAAACGCGCTGCGGCCTCCAGGGACACAGGGGACACAAGTGGCTGTGTGGCTTGCAGTGCCCGACCAGAGGGAGGGAGTTTGTCTGGCTGCTGAGGCGCAGCCGGTGTCAGCCCTTCGGGGAACTGCCCATGGATGCTTCGGGAATGGGGGCTGCCAACTCAGAACCCCCGTTCCCTGTGGCTGCAGCCAGCCAGGGGGCTCCAAGGTCGGGCGCGCCCGTGGGCCTGGGGGGCTTCTTGCCTGTGTGCAGGGCTTCTACGCACAAGGTGGCACCTCATCCCGGCCCAAGGGTGGTGGCAGGAACCCAGGAGGCGCTCGGGGACTCAGCAGGGCCCGCCCCTGGGGCCAGGGGTCTGGCAGGCTCCGGGGGCAAATGGACTACGGAAGCCGAGAGGGGCCCGTCCGTGCCTAAACCCAAAACGCGCTGCGGCCTCCAGGGACACAGGGGACACAAGTGGCTGTGTGGCTTGCAGTGCCCGACCAGAGGGAGGGAGGTTGTCTGGCTGCTTAGGCGCAGCCGGTGTCAGCCCTTCGGGGAACTGCCCGTGGATGCTTCGGGAATGGGGGCTGCCAACTCAGAACCCCCGTTCCCTGTGGCTGCAGCCAGCCAGGGGGCTCCAGGGTCGGGCGGCCTGGGGGGCTTCTTGCCTGTGTGCAGGGCTTCTACGCAGAAGGTGGCACCTCATCCCGGCCCAAGGGTGGTGGCAGGAACCCAGGAGGCTCTCGGGGACTCAGCAGGGCCCGCCCCTGGGGCCAGGGGTCTGGCAGGCTCCGGGGCAAATGGACTACGGAAGCCGAGAGGGGCCCGTCCGCGCCAAAACCCAAAACGCGCTGCGGCCTCCAGGGACACAGGGGACACAAGTGGCTGTGTGGCTTGCAGTGCCCGACCAGAGGGAGGGAGGTTGTCTGGCTGCTGAGGCGCAGCCGGTGTCAGCCCTTCGGGGAACTGCCCGTGGATGCTTCGGGAATGGGGGCTGCCAACTCAGAACCCCCGTTCCCTGTGGCTGCAGCCAGCCAGGGGGCTCCAGGGTCGGGCACGCCCGCGGGCCTGGGGGGCTTCTTGCCTGTGTGCAGGGCTTCTACGCACAAGGTGGAACCTCATCCCGGCCCAAGGGTGGTGGCAGGAACCCAGGAGGTGCTCGGGGACTCAGCAGGGCCCGCCCCTGGGGCCAGGGGTCTGGCAGGCTCCGGGGGCAAATGGACTACGGAAGCCGAGAGGGGCCCGTCCGCGCCAAAACCCAAAACGCGCTGCGGCCTCCAGGGACACAGGGGACACAAGTGGCTGTGTGGCTTGCAGTGCCCGACCAGAGGGAGGGAGGTTGTCTGGCTGCTGAGGCGCAGCCGGTGTCAGCCCTTCGGGGAACTGCCCGTGGATGCTTCGGGAATGGGGGCTGCCAACCCAGAACCCCCGTTCCCTGTGGCTGCAGCCAGCCAGGGGGCTCCAGGGTCGGGCGGGCCTGGGGGGCTTCTTGCCTGTGTGCAGGGCTTCTACGCAGAAGGTGGCACCTCATCCCGGCCCAAGGGTGGTGGCAGGAACCCAGGAGGCTCTCGGGGACTCAGCAGGGCCCGCCCCTGGGGCCAGGGGTCTGGCAGGCTCCGGGGCAAATGGACTACGGAAGCCGAGAGGGGCCCGTCCGCGCCAAAACCCAAAACGCGCTGCGGCCTCCAGGGACACAGGGGACACAAGTGGCTGTGTGGCTTGCAGTGCCCGACCAGAGGGAGGGAGGTTGTCTGGCTGCTGAGGCGCAGCCGGTGTCAGCCCTTCGGGGAACTGCCCGTGGATGCTTCGGGAATGGGGGCTGCCAACTCAGAACCCCCGTTCCCTGTGGCTGCAGCCAGCCAGGGGGCTCCAGGGTCGGGCACGCCCGCGGGCCTGGGGGGCTTCTTGCCTGTGTGCAGGGCTTCTACGCACAAGGTGGCACCTCATCCCGGCCCAAGGGTGGTGGCAGGAACCCAGGAGGTGCTCGGGGACTCAGCAGGGCCCGCCCCTGGGGCCAGGGGTCTGGCAGGCTCCGGGGGCAAATGGACTACGGAAGCCGAGAGGGGCCCGTCCGCGCCAAAACCCAAAACGCGCTGCGGCCTCCAGGGACACAGGGGACACAAGTGGCTGTGTGGCTTGCAGTGCCCGACCAGAGGGAGGGAGGTTGTCTGGCTGCTGAGGCGCAGCCGGTGTCAGCCCTTCGGGGAACTGCCCATGGATGCTTCGGGAATGGGGGCTGCCAACTTAGAACCCCCGTTCCCTGTAGCTGCAGCCAGCCAGGGGGCTCCAAGGTCGGGCGCGCCCGTGGGCCTGGGGGGCTTCTTGCCTGTGTGCAGGGCTTCTACGCACAAGGTGGCACCTCATCCCGGCCCAAGGGTGGTGGCAGGAACCCAGGAGGCGCTCGGGGACTCAGCAGGGCCCGCCCCTGGGGCCAGGGGTCTGGCAGGCTCCGGGGGCAAATGGACTACGGAAGCCGAGAGGGGCCCGTCCGCGCCAAAACCCAAAACGCGCTGCGGCCTCCAGGGACACAGGGGACACAAGTGGCTGTGTGGCTTGCAGTGCCCGACCAGAGGGAGGGAGGTTGTCTGGCTGCTTAGGCGCAGCCGGTGTCAGCCCTTCGGGGAACTGCCCGTGGATGCTTCGGGAATGGGGGCTGCCAACTCAGAACCCCCGTTCCCTGTGGCTTCAGCCAGCCAGGGGGCTCCAGGATCGGGAGCGCCCACGGGTCTGGGGGGCTTCTTGCTGTGTGCAGGGCTTCTACGCACAAGTGGCACCTCATCCCGGCCCAAGGGTGGTGGCAGGAACCCAGGAGGCGCTCGGGGACTCAGGAGGGCCCGCCCCTGGGGCCAGGGGTCTGGCAGGCTCCGGGGCAAATGGACTACGGAAGCCGAGAGGGGCCCGTCCGCGCCAAAACCCAAAACGCGCTGCGGCCTCCAGGGACACAGGGGACACAAGTGGCTGTGTGGCTTGCAGTGCCCGACCAGAGGGAGGGAGGTTGTCTGGCTGCTGAGGCGCAGCCGGTGTCAGCCCTTCGGGGAACTGCCCATGGATGCTTCGGGAATGGGGGCTGCCAACTCAGAACCCCCGTTCCCTGTGGCTGCAGCCAGCCAGGGGGCTCCAAGGTCGGGCGCGCCCGTGGGCCTGGGGGGCTTCTTGCCTGTGTGCAGGGCTTCTACGCACAAGGTGGCACCTCATCCCGGCCCAAGGGTGGTGGCAGGAACCCAGGAGGCGCTCGGGGACTCAGCAGGGCCCGCCCCTGGGGCCAGGGGTCTGGCAGGCTCCGGGGGCAAATGGACTACGGAAGCCGAGAGGGGCCCGTCCGCGCCAAAACCCAAAACGCGCTGCGGCCTCCAGGGACACAGGGAACACAAGTGGCTGTGTGGCTTGCAGTGCCCGACCAGAGGGAGGGAGGTTGTCTGGCTGCTGAGGCGCAGCCGGTGTCAGCCCTTCGGGGAACTGCCCGTGGATGCTTCGGGAATGGGGGCTGCCAACTCAGAACCCCCGTTCCCTGTGGCTGCAGCCAGCCAGGCGGCTCCAGGGTCGGGCGGGCCTGGGGGGCTTCTTGCCTGTGTGCAGGGCTTCTACGCACAAGTGGCACCTCATCCCGGCCCAAGGGTGGTGGCAGGAACCCAGGAGGCGCTCGGGGACTCAGCAGGGCCCGCCCCTGGGGCCAGGGGTCTGGCAGGCTCCGGGGCAAATGGACTACGGAAGCCGAGAGGGGCCTGTCCGCGCCAAAACCCAAAACGCGCTGCGGCCTCCAGGGACACAGGGGACACAAGTGGCTGTGTGGCTTGCAGTGCCCGACCAGAGGGAGGGAGGTTGTCTGGCTGCTGAGGCGCAGCCGGTGTCAGCCCTTCGGGGAACTGCCCGTGGATGCTTCGGGAATGGGGGCTGCCAACTCAGAACCCCCGTTCCCTGTGGCTGCAGCCAGCCAGGGGGCTCCAGGGTCGGGCACGCCCGCGGGCCTGGGGGGCTTCTTGCCTGTGTGCAGGGCTTCTACGCACAAGGTGGAACCTCATCCCGGCCCAAAGGGTGGTGGCAGGAACCCAGGAGGTGCTCGTGGACTCAGCAGGGCCCGCCCCTGGGGCCAGGGGTCTGGCAGGCTCCGGGGGCAAATGGACTACGGAAGCCGAGAGGGGCCCGTCCGCGCCAAAACCCAAAACGCACTGCGGCCTCCAGGGACACAGGGGACACAAGTGGCTCTGTGGCTTGCAGTGCCCGACCAGAGGGAGGGAGGTTGTCTGGCTGCTGAGGCGCAGCCGGTGTCAGCCCTTCGGGGAACTGCCCGTGGATGCTTCGGGAATGGGGGCTGCCAACTCAGAACCCCCGTTCCCTGTGGCTTCAGCCAGCCAGGGGGCTCCAGGATCGGGAGCGCCCACGGGTCTGGGGGGCTTCTTGCTGTGTGCAGGGCTTCTACGCACAAGTGGCACCTCATCCCGGCCCAAGGGTGGTGGCAGGAACCCAGGAGGCGCTCGGGGACTCAGGAGGGCCCGCCCCTGGGGCCAGGGGTCTGGCAGGCTCCGGGGCAAATGGACTACGGAAGCCGAGAGGGGCCCGTCCGCGCCAAAACCCAAAACGCGCTGCGGCCTCCAGGGACACAGGGGACACAAGTGGCTGTGTGGCTTGCAGTGCCCGACCAGAGGGAGGGAGGTTGTCTGGCTGCTGAGGCGCAGCCGGTGTCAGCCCTTCGGGGAACTGCCCATGGATGCTTCGGGAATGGGGGCTGCCAACTCAGAACCCCCGTTCCCTGTGGCTGCAGCCAGCCAGGGGGCTCCAAGGTCGGGCGCGCCCGTGGGCCTGGGGGGCTTCTTGCCTGTGTGCAGGGCTTCTACGCACAAGGTGGCACCTCATCCCGGCCCAAGGGTGGTGGCAGGAACCCAGGAGGCTCTCGGGGACTCAGCAGGGCCCGCCCCTGGGGCCAGGGGTCTGGCAGGCTCCGGGGGCAAATGGACTACGGAAGCCGAGAGGGGCCCGTCCGCGCCAAAACCCAAAACGCGCTGCGGCCTCCAGGGACACAGGGGACACAAGTGGCTGTGTGGCTTGCAGTGCCCGACCAGAGGGAGGGAGGTTGTCTGGCTGCTTAGGCGCAGCCGGTGTCAGCCCTTCGGGGAACTGCCCGTGGATGCTTCGGGAATGGGGGCTGCCAACTCAGAACCCCCGTTCCCTGTGGCTTCAGCCAGCCAGGGGGCTCCAGGATCGGGAGCGCCCACGGGTCTGGGGGGCTTCTTGCTGTGTGCAGGGCTTCTACGCACAAGTGGCACCTCATCCCGGCCCAAGGGTGGTGGCAGGAACCCAGGAGGCGCTCGGGGACTCAGCAGGGCCCGCCCCTGGGGCCAGGGGTCTGGCAGGCTCCGGGGCAAATGGACTACGGAAGCCGAGAGGGGCCCGTCCGCGCCAAAACCCAAAACGCGCTGCGGCCTCCAGGGACACAGGGGACACAAGTGGCTGTGTGGCTTGCAGTGCCCGACCAGAGGGAGGGAGGTTGTCTGGCTGCTGAGGCGCAGCCGGTGTCAGCCCTTCGGGGAACTGCCCGTGGATGCTTCGGGAATGGGGGCTGCCAACTCAGAACCCCCGTTCCCTGTGGCTGCAGCCAGCCAGGGGGCTCCAGGGTCGGGCGGGCCTGGGGGGCTTCTTGCCTGTGTGCAGGGCTTCTACGCAGAAGGTGGCACCTCATCCCGGCCCAAGGGTGGTGGCAGGAACCCAGGAGGCTCTCGGGGACTCAGCAGGGCCCGCCCCTGGGGCCAGGGGTCTGGCAGGCTCCGGGGCAAATGGACTACGGAAGCCGAGAGGGGCCCGTCCGCGCCAAAACCCAAAACGCGCTGCGGCCTCCAGGGACACAGGGGACACAAGTGGCTGTGTGGCTTGCAGTGCCCGACCAGAGGGAGGGAGGTTGTCTGGCTGCTGAGGCGCAGCCGGTGTCAGCCCTTCGGGGAACTGCCCGTGGATGCTTCGGGAATGGGGGCTGCCAACTCAGAACCCCCGTTCCCTGTGGCTGCAGCCAGCCAGGGGGCTCCAGGGTCTGGCAGGCCTGGGGGGCTTCTTGCCTGTGTGCAGGGCTTCTACGCACAAGGTGGCACCTCATCCCGGCCCAAGGGTGGTGGCAGGAACCCAGGAGGTGCTCGGGGACTCAGCAGGGCCCGCCCCTGGGGCCAGGGGTCTGGCAGGCTCCGGGGCAAATGGACTACGGAAGCCGAGAGGGGCCCGTCTGCGCCAAAACCCAAAACGCGCTGCGGCCTCCAGGGACACAGGGGACACAAGTGGCTGTGTGGCTTGCAGTGCCCGACCAGAGGGAGGGAGGTTGTCTGGCTGCTGAGGCGCAGCCGGTGTCAGCCCTTCGGGGATCTGCCCGTGGATGCTTCGGGAATGGGGGCTGCCAACTCAGAACCCCCGTTCCCTGTGGCTGTAGCCAGCCAGGGGGCTCCAGGGTCGGGCGGGCCTGGGGGGCTTCTTGCCTGTGTGCAGGGCTTCTACGCACAAGGTGGCACCTCATCCCGGACCAAGGGTGGTGGCAGGAACCCAGGAGGCGCTCGGGAACTCAGCAGGGCCCTCCCCTGGGGAGGGGTCTGGCAGGCTCTGGGGGCAAATGGACTACGGAAGCCGAGAGGGGCCCGTCCGCGCCAAAACCCAAAACGCGCTGCGGCCTCCAGGGACACAGGGGACACAAGTGGCTGTGTGGCTTGCAGTGCCCGACCAGAGGGAGGGAGGTTGTCTGGCTGCTGAGGCGCAGCCGGTGTCAGCCCTTCGGGGAACTGCCCGTGGATGCTTCGGGAATGGGGGCTGCCAACTCAGAACCCCCGTTCCCTGTGGCTGCAGCCAGCCAGGGGGCTCCAGGGTCGGGCGCGCCCGCGGGCCTGGGGGGCTTCTTGCCTGTGTGCAGGGCTTCTACGCACAAGGTGGCACCTCATCCCGGCCCAAGGGTGGTGGCAGGAACCCAGGAGGCTCTCGGGGACTCAGCAGGGCCCGCCCCTGGGGCCAGGGGTCTGGCAGGCTCCGGGGCAAATGGACTACAGAAGCCGAGAGGGGCCCGTCCGCGCCAAAACCCAAAACGCGCTGCGGCCTCCAGGGACACAGGGGACACAAGTGGCTGTGTGGCTTGCAGTGCCCGACCAGAGGGAGGGAGGTTGTCTGGCTGCTGAGGCGCAGCCGGTGTCAGCCCTTCGGGGAACTGCCCGTGGATGCTTCGGGAATGGGGGCTGCCAACTCAGAACCCCCGTTCCCTGTGGCTGCAGCAAGCCAGGGGGCTCCAGGATCGGGAGCGCCCGCGGGTCTGGGGGGCTTCTTGCTGTGTGCAGGGCTTCTACGCACAAGTGGCAACTCATCCCGGCCCAAGGGTGGTGGCAGGAACCCAGGAGGCGCTCGGGGACTCAGCAGGGCCCGCCCCTGGGGCCAGGGGTCTGGCAGGCTCCGGGGCAAATGGACTACGGAAGCCGAGAGGGGCCCGTCCGCGCCAAAACCCAAAACGCGCTGCGGCCTCCAGGGACACAGGGGACACAAGTGGCTGTGTGGCTTGCAGTGCCCGACAAGAGGGACGGAGGTTGTCTGGCTGCTGAGGCGCAGCCGGTGTCAGCCCTTCGGGGAACTGCCCGTGGATGCTTCGGGAATGGGGGCTGCCAACTCAGAACCCCCGTTCCCTGTGGCTGCAGCCAGCCAGGGGGCTCCAGGGTCGGGCGCGCCCGTGGGCCTGGGGGGCTTCTTGCCTGTGTGCAGGGCTTCTACGCACAAGGTGGCACCTCATCCCGGCCCAAGGGTGGTGGCAGGAACCCAGGAGGCTCTCGGGGACTCAGCAGGGCCCGCCCCTGGGGCCAGGGGTCTGGCAGGCTCCGGGGCAAATGGACTACGGAAGCCGAGAGGGGCCCGTCCGCGCCAAAACCCAAAACGCGCTGCGGCCTCCAGGGACACAGGGGACACAAGTGGCTGTGTGGCTTGCAGTGCCCGACCAGAGGGAGGGAGGTTGTCTGGCTGCTGAGGCGCAGCCGGTGTCAGCCCTTCGGGGAACTGCCCATGGATGCTTCGGGAATGGGGGCTGCCAACTCAGAACCCCCGTTCCCTGTGGCTGCAGCCAGCCAGAGGGCTCCAAGGTCGGGCGCGCCCGTGGGCCTGGGGGGCTTCTTGCCTGTGTGCAGGGCTTCTACGCACAAGGTGGCACCTCATCCCGGCCCAAGGGTGGTGGCAGGAACCCAGGAGGCGCTCGGGGACTCAGCAGGGCCCGCCCCTGGGGCCAGGGGTCTGGCAGGCTCCGGGGGCAAATGGACTACGGAAGCCGAGAGGGGCCCGTCCGCACCAAAACCCAAAACGCGCTGCGGCCTCCAGGGACACAGGGGACACACGTGGCTGTGTGGCTTGCAGTGCCCGACCAGAGGGAGGGAGGTTGTCTGGCTGCTGAGGCGCAGCCGGTGTCAGCCCTTCGGGGAACTGCCCGTGGATGCTTCGGGAATGGGGGCTGCCAACTCAGAACCCCCGTTCCCTGTGGCTGCAGCCAGCCAGGGGGCTCCAAGGTCGGGTGTGCCCGCGGGCCTGGGGGGCTTCTTGCCTGTGTGCAGGGCTTCTACGCACAAGGTGGCACCTCATCCCGGCCCAAGGGTGGTTGCAAGAACCCAGGAGGCGCTCGGGAACTCAGCAGGGCCCGTCCCTGGGGAGGGGTCTGGCAGGCTCTGGGGGCAAATGGACTACGGAAGCCGAGAGGGGCCCGTCCGCGCCAAAACCCAAAACGCGCTGCGGCCTCCAGGGACACAGGGGACACAAGTGGCTGTGTGGCTTGCAGTGCCCGACCAGAGGGAGGGAGGTTGTCTGGCTGCTGAGGCGCAGCCGGTGTCAGCCCTTCGGGGAACTGCCCATGGATGCTTCGGGAATGGGGGCTGCCAACTTAGAACCCCCGTTCCCTGTGGCTGCAGCCAGCCAGGGGGCTCCAAGGTCGGGCGCGCCCGTGGGCCTGGGGGGCTTCTTGCCTGTGTGCAGGGCTTCTACGCACAAGGTGGCACCTCATCCCGGCCCAAGGGTGGTGGCAGGAACCCAGGAGGCGCTCGGGGACTCAGCAGGGCCCGCCCCTGGGGCCAGGGGTCTGGCAGGCTCCGGGGGCAAATGGACTACGGAAGCCGAGAGGGGCCCGTCCGCACCAAAACCCAAAACGCGCTGCGGCCTCCAGGGACACAGGGGACACAAGTGGCTGTGTGGCTTGCAGTGCCCGACCAGAGGGAGGGAGGTTGTCTGGCTGCTTAGGCGCAGCCGGTGTCAGCCCTTCGGGGAACTGCCCGTGGATGCTTCGGGAATGGGGGCTGCCAACTCAGAACCCCCGTTCCCTGTGGCTTCAGCCAGCCAGGGGGCTCCAGGATCGGGAGCGCCCACGGGTCTGGGGGGCTTCTTGCTGTGTGCAGGGCTTCTACGCACAAGTGGCACCTCATCCCGGCCCAAGGGTGGTGGCAGGAACCCAGGAGGCGCTCGGGGACTCAGGAGGGCCCGCCCCTGGGGCCAGGGGTCTGGCAGGCTCCGGGGCAAATGGACTACGGAAGCCGAGAGGGGCCCGTCCGCGCCAAAACCCAAAACGCGCTGCGGCCTCCAGGGACACAGGGGACACAAGTGGCTGTGTGGCTTGCAGTGCCCGACCAGAGGGAGGGAGGTTGTCTGGCTGCTGAGGCGCAGCCGGTGTCAGCCCTTCGGGGAACTGCCCATGGATGCTTCGGGAATGGGGGCTGCCAACTCAGAACCCCCGTTCCCTGTGGCTGCAGCCAGCCAGGGGGCTCCAAGGTCGGGCGCGCCCGTGGGCCTGGGGGGCTTCTTGCCTGTGTGCAGGGCTTCTACGCACAAGGTGGCACCTCATCCCGGCCCAAGGGTGGTGGCAGGAACCCAGGAGGCGCTCGGGGACTCAGCAGGGCCCGCCCCTGGGGCCAGGGGTCTGGCAGGCTCCGGGGGCAAATGGACTACGGAAGCCGAGAGGGGCCCGTCCGCGCCTAAACCCAAAACGCGCTGCGGCCTCCAGGGACACAGGGGACACAAGTGGCTGTGTGGCTTGCAGTGCCCGACCAGAGGGAGGGAGGTTGTCTGGCTGCTGAGGCGCAGCCGGTGTCAGCCCTTCGGGGAACTGCCCGTGGATGCTTCGGGAATGGGGGCTGCCAACTCAGAACCCCCGTTCCCTGTGGCTGCAGCCAGCCAGGGGGCTCCAGGGTCGGGCGGGCCTGGGGGGCTTCTTGCCTGTGTGCAGGGCTTCTACGCACAAGTGGCACCTCATCCCGGCCCAAGGGTGGTGGCAGGAACCCAGGAGGCGCTCGGGGACTCAGCAGGGCCCGCCCCTGGGGCCAGGGGTCTGGCAGGCTCCGGGGCAAATGGACTACGGAAGCCGAGAGGGGCCTGTCCGCGCCAAAACCCAAAACGCGCTGCGGCCTCCAGGGACACAGGGGACACAAGTGGCTGTGTGGCTTGCAGTGCCCGACCAGAGGGAGGGAGGTTGTCTGGCTGCTGAGGCGCTGCCGGTGTCAGCCCTTCGGGGAACTGCCCGTGGATGCTTCGGGAATGGGGGCTGCCAACTCAGAACCCCCGTTCCCTGTGGCTGCAGCCAGCCAGGGGGCTCCAGGGTCGGGCACGCCCGCGGGCCTGGGGGGCTTCTTGCCTGTGTGCAGGGCTTCTACTCACAAGGTGGAACCTCATCCCGGCCCAAAGGGTGGTGGCAGGAACCCAGGAGGTGCTCGTGGACTCAGCAGGGCCCGCCCCTGGGGCCAGGGGTCTGGCAGGCTCCGGGGGCAAATGGACTACGGAAGCCGAGAGGGGCCCGTCCGCGCCAAAACCCAAAACGCGCTGCGGCCTCCAGGGACACAGGGGACACAAGTGGCTGTGTGGCTTGCAGTGCCCGACCAGAGGGAGGGAGGTTGTCTGGCTGCTGAGGCGCAGCCGGTGTCAGCCCTTCGGGGAACTGCCCGTGGATGCTTCGGGAATGGGGGCTGCCAACTCAGAACCCCCGTTCCCTGTGGCTGCAGCCAGCCAGGGGGCTCCAGGGTCGGGCGGGCCTGGGGGGCTTCTTGCCTGTGTGCAGGGCTTCTACGCAGAAGGTGGCACCTCATCCCGGCCCAAGGGTGGTGGCAGGAACCCAGGAGGCTCTCGGGGACTCAGCAGGGCCCGCCCCTGGGGCCAGGGGTCTGGCAGGCTCCGGGGCAAATGGACTACGGAAGCCGAGAGGGGCCCGTCCGCGCCAAAACCCAAAACGCGCTGCGGCCTCCAGGGACACAGGGGACACAAGTGGCTGTGTGGCTTGCAGTGCCCGACCAGAGGGAGGGAGGTTGTCTGGCTGCTGAGGCGCAGCCGGTGTCAGCCCTTCGGGGAACTGCCCGTGGATGCTTCGGGAATGGGGGCTGCCAACTCAGAACCCCCGTTCCCTGTGGCTGCAGCCAGCCAGGGGGCTCCAGGGTCTGGCAGGCCTGGGGGGCTTCTTGCCTGTGTGCAGGGCTTCTACGCACAAGGTGGCACCTCATCCCGGCCCAAGGGTGGTGGCAGGAACCCAGGAGGTGCTCGGGGACTCAGCAGGGCCCGCCCCTGGGGCCAGGGGTCTGGCAGGCTCCGGGGCAAATGGACTACGGAAGCCGAGAGGGGCCCGTCCGCGCCAAAACCCAAAACGCGCTGCGGCCTCCAGGGACACAGGGGACACAAGTGGCTGTGTGGCTTGCAGTGCCCGACCAGAGGGAGGGAGGTTGTCTGGCTGCTGAGGCGCAGCCGGTGTCAGCCCTTCGGGGATCTGCCCGTGGATGCTTCGGGAATGGGGGCTGCCAACTCAGAACCCCCGTTCCCTGTGGCTGTAGCCAGCCAGGGGGCTCCAGGGTCGGGCGGGCCTGGGGGGCTTCTTGCCTGTGTGCAGGGCTTCTACGCACAAGGTGGCACCTCATCCCGGACCAAGGGTGGTGGCAGGAACCCAGGAGGCGCTCGGGAACTCAGCAGGGCCCTCCCCTGGGGAGGGGTCTTGCAGGCTCTGGGGGCAAATGGACTACGGAAGCCGAGAGGGGCCCGTCCGCGCCAAAACCCAAAACGCGCTGCGGCCTCCAGGGACACAGGGGACACAAGTGGCTGTGTGGCTTGCAGTGCCCGACCAGAGGGAGGGAGGTTGTCTGGCTGCTGAGGCGCAGCCGGTGTCAGCCCTTCGGGGAACTGCCCGTGGATGCTTCGGGAATGGGGGCTGCCAACTCAGAACCCCCGTTCCCTGTGGCTGCAGCAAGCCAGTGGGCTCCAGGATCGGGAGCGCCCGCGGGTCTGGGGGGCTTCTTGCTGTGTGCAGGGCTTCTACGCACAAGTGGCAACTCATCCCGGCCCAAGGGTGGTGGCAGGAACCCAGGAGGCGCTCGGGGACTCAGCAGGGCCCGCCCCTGGGGCCAGGGGTCTGGCAGGCTCCGGGGCAAATGGACTACGGAAGCCGAGAGGGGCCCGTCCGCGCCAAAACCCAAAACGCGCTGCGGCCTCCAGGGACACAGGGGACACAAGTGGCTGTGTGGCTTGCAGTGCCCGACAAGAGGGACGGAGGTTGTCTGGCTGCTGAGGCGCAGCCGGTGTCAGCCCTTCGGGGAACTGCCCGTGGATGCTTCGGGAATGGGGGCTGCCAACTCAGAACCCCCGTTCCCTGTGGCTGCAGCCAGCCAGGGGGCTCCAGGGTCGGGCGCGCCCGTGGGCCTGGGGGGCTTCTTGCCTGTGTGCAGGGCTTCTACGCACAAGGTGGCACCTCATCCCGGCCCAAGGGTGGTGGCAGGAACCCAGGAGGCTCTCGGGGACTCAGCAGGGCCCGCCCCTGGGGCCAGGGGTCTGGCAGGCTCCGGGGCAAATGGACTACGGAAGCCGAGAGGGGCCCGTCCGCGCCAAAACCCAAAACGCGCTGCGGCCTCCAGGGACACAGGGGACACAAGTGGCTGTGTGGCTTGCAGTGCCCGACCAGAGGGAGGGAGGTTGTCTGGCTGCTGAGGCGCAGCCGGTGTCAGCCCTTCGGGGAACTGCCCATGGATGCTTCGGGAATGGGGGCTGCCAACTCAGAACCCCCGTTCCCTGTGGCTGCAGCCAGCCAGGGGGCTCCAAGGTCGGGCGCGCCCGTGGGCCTGGGGGGCTTCTTGCCTGTGTGCAGGGCTTCTACGCACAAGGTGGCACCTCATCCCGGCCCAAGGGTGGTGGCAGGAACCCAGGAGGCGCTCGGGGACTCAGCAGGGCCCGCCCCTGGGGCCAGGGGTCTGGCAGGCTCCGGGGGCAAATGGACTACGGAAGCCGAGAGGGGCCCGTCCGTGCCAAAACCCAAAACGCGCTGCGGCCTCCAGGGACACAGGGGACACAAGTGGCTGTGTGGCTTGCAGTGCCCGACCAGAGGGAGGGAGGTTGTCTGGCTGCTGAGGCGCAGCCGGTGTCAGCCCTTCGGGGAACTGCCCGTGGATGCTTCGGGAATGGGGGCTGCCAACTCAGAACCCCCGTTCCCTGTGGCTGCAGCCAGCCAGGGGGCTCCAGGGTCGGGCGGGCCTGGGGGGCTTCTTGCCTGTGTGCAGGGCTTCTACGCAGAAGGTGGCACCTCATCCCGGCCCAAGGGTGGTGGCAGGAACCCAGGAGGCGCTCGGGGACTCAGCAGGGCCCGCCCCTGGGGCCAGGGGTCTGGCAGGCTCCGGGGCAAATGGACTACGGAAGCCGAGAGGGGCCCGTCCGCGCCAAAACCCAAAACGCGCTGCGGCCTCCAGGGACACAGGGGACACACGTGGCTGTGTGGCTTGCAGTGCCCGACCAGAGGGAGGGAGGTTGTCTGGCTGCTGAGGCGCAGCCGGTGTCAGCCCTTCGGGGAACTGCCCGTGGATGCTTCGGGAATGGGGGCTGCCAACTCAGAACCCCCGTTCCCTGTGGCTGCAGCCAGCCAGGGGGCTCCAAGGTCGGGTGTGCCCGCGGGCCTGGGGGGCTTCTTGCCTGTGTGCAGGGCTTCTACGCACAAGGTGGCACCTCATCCCGGCCCAAGGGTGGTTGCAAGAACCCAGGAGGCGCTCGGGAACTCAGCAGGGCCCGTCCCTGGGGAGGGGTCTGGCAGGCTCTGGGGGCAAATGGACTACGGAAGCCGAGAGGGGCCCGTCCGCGCCAAAACCCAAAACGCGCTGCGGCCTCCAGGGACACAGGGGACACAAGTGGCTGTGTGGCTTGCAGTGCCCGACCAGAGGGAGGGAGGTTGTCTGGCTGCTGAGGCGCAGCCGGTGTCAGCCCTTCGGGGAACTGCCCATGGATGCTTCGGGAATGGGGGCTGCCAACTTAGAACCCCCGTTCCCTGTGGCTGCAGCCAGCCAGGGGGCTCCAAGGTCGGGCGCGCCCGTGGGCCTGGGGGGCTTCTTGCCTGTGTGCAGGGCTTCTACGCACAAGGTGGCACCTCATCCCGGCCCAAGGGTGGTGGCAGGAACCCAGGAGGCGCTCGGGGACTCAGCAGGGCCCGCCCCTGGGGCCAGGGGTCTGGCAGGCTCCGGGGGCAAATGGACTACGGAAGCCGAGAGGGGCCCGTCCGCGCCAAAACCCAAAACGCGCTGCGGCCTCCAGGGACACAGGGGACACAAGTGGCTGTGTGGCTTGCAGTGCCCGACCAGAGGGAGGGAGGTTGTCTGGCTGCTTAGGCGCAGCCGGTGTCAGCCCTTCGGGGAACTGCCCGTGGATGCTTCGGGAATGGGGGCTGCCAACTCAGAACCCCCGTTCCCTGTGGCTTCAGCCAGCCAGGGGGCTCCAGGATCGGGAGCGCCCACGGGTCTGGGGGGCTTCTTGCTGTGTGCAGGGCTTCTACGCACAAGTGGCACCTCATCCCGGCCCAAGGGTGGTGGCAGGAACCCAGGAGGCGCTCGGGGACTCAGGAGGGCCCGCCCCTGGGGCCAGGGGTCTGGCAGGCTCCGGGGCAAATGGACTACGGAAGCCGAGAGGGGCCCGTCCGCGCCAAAACCCAAAACGCGCTGCGGCCTCCAGGGACACAGGGGACACAAGTGGCTGTGTGGCTTGCAGTGCCCGACCAGAGGGAGGGAGGTTGTCTGGCTGCTGAGGCGCAGCCGGTGTCAGCCCTTCGGGGAACTGCCCATGGATGCTTCGGGAATGGGGGCTGCCAACTCAGAACCCCCGTTCCCTGTGGCTGCAGCCAGCCAGGGGGCTCCAAGGTCGGGCGCGCCCGTGGGCCTGGGGGGCTTCTTGCCTGTGTGCAGGGCTTCTACGCATAAGGTGGCACCTCATCCCGGCCCAAGGGTGGTGGCAGGAACCCAGGAGGCGCTCGGGGACTCAGCAGGGCCCGCCCCTGGGGCCAGGGGTCTGGCAGGCTCCGGGGGCAAATGGACTACGGAAGCCGAGAGGGGCCCGTCCGCGCCTAAACCCAAAACGCGCTGCGGCCTCCAGGGACACAGGGGACACAAGTGGCTGTGTGGCTTGCAGTGCCCGACCAGAGGGAGGGAGGTTGTCTGGCTGCTGAGGCGCAGCCGGTGTCAGCCCTTCGGGGAACTGCCCGTGGATGCTTCGGGAATGGGGGCTGCCAACTCAGAACCCCCGTTCCCTGTGGCTGCAGCCAGCCAGGGGGCTCCAGGGTCGGGCGGGCCTGGGGGGCTTCTTGCCTGTGTGCAGGGCTTCTACGCACAAGTGGCACCTCATCCCGGCCCAAGGGTGGTGGCAGGAACCCAGGAGGCGCTCGGGGACTCAGCAGGGCCCGCCCCTGGGGCCAGGGGTCTGGCAGGCTCCGGGGCAAATGGACTACGGAAGCCGAGAGGGGCCTGTCCGCGCCAAAACCCAAAACGCGCTGCGGCCTCCAGGGACACAGGGGACACAAGTGGCTGTGTGGCTTGCAGTGCCCGACCAGAGGGAGGGAGGTTGTCTGGCTGCTGAGGCGCAGCCGGTGTCAGCCCTTCGGGGAACTGCCCGTGGATGCTTCGGGAATGGGGGCTGCCAACTCAGAACCCCCGTTCCCTGTGGCTGCAGCCAGCCAGGGGGCTCCAGGGTCGGGCACGCCCGCGGGCCTGGGGGGCTTCTTGCCTGTGTGCAGGGCTTCTACTCACAAGGTGGAACCTCATCCCGGCCAAAAGGGTGGTGGCAGGAACCCAGGAGGTGCTCGTGGACTCAGCAGGGCCCGCCCCTGGGGCCAGGGGTCTGGCAGGCTCCGGGGGCAAATGGACTACGGAAGCCGAGAGGGGCCCGTCCGCGCCAAAACCCAAAACGCGCTGCGGCCTCCAGGGACACAGGGGACACAAGTGGCTGTGTGGCTTGCAGTGCCCGACCAGAGGGAGGGAGGTTGTCTGGCTGCTGAGGCGCAGCCGGTGTCAGCCCTTCGGGGAACTGCCCGTGGATGCTTCGGGAATGGGGGCTGCCAACTCAGAACCCCCGTTCCCTGTGGCTTCAGCCAGCCAGGGGGCTCCAGGATCGGGAGCGCCCACGGGTCTGGGGGGCTTCTTGCTGTGTGCAGGGCTTCTACGCACAAGTGGCACCTCATCCCGGCCCAAGGGTGGTGGCAGGAACCCAGGAGGCGCTCGGGGACTCAGGAGGGCCCGCCCCTGGGGCCAGGGGTCTGGCAGGCTCCGGGGCAAATGGACTACGGAAGCCGAGAGGGGCCCGTCCGCGCCAAAACCCAAAACGCGCTGCGGCCTCCAGGGACACAGGGGACACAAGTGGCTGTGTGGCTTGCAGTGCCCGACCAGAGGGAGGGAGGTTGTCTGGCTGCTGAGGCGCAGCCGGTGTCAGCCCTTCGGGGAACTGCCCATGGATGCTTCGGGAATGGGGGCTACCAACTCAGAACCCCCGTTCCCTGTGGCTGCAGCCAGCCAGGGGGCTCCAAGGTCGGGCGCGCCCGTGGGCCTGGGGGGCTTCTTGCCTGTGTGCAGGGCTTCTACGCACAAGGTGGCACCTCATCCCGGCCCAAGGGTGGTGGCAGGAACCCAGGAGGCGCTCGGGGACTCAGCAGGGCCCGCCCCTGGGGCCAGGGGTCTGGCAGGCTCCGGGGGCAAATGGACTACGGAAGCCGAGAGGGGCCCGTCCGCGCCAAAACCCAAAACGCGCTGCGGCCTCCAGGGACACAGGGGACACAAGTGGCTGTGTGGCTTGCAGTGCCCGACCAGAGGGAGGGAGGTTGTCTGGCTGCTTAGGCGCAGCCGGTGTCAGCCCTTCGGGGAACTGCCCGTGGATGCTTCGGGAATGGGGGCTGCCAACTCAGAACCCCCGTTCCCTGTGGCTTCAGCCAGCCAGGGGGCTCCAGGATCGGGAGCGCCCACGGGTCTGGGGGGCTTCTTGCTGTGTGCAGGGCTTCTACGCACAAGTGGCACCTCATCCCGGCCCAAGGGTGGTGGCAGGAACCCAGGAGGCGCTCGGGGACTCAGCAGGGCCCGCCCCTGGGGCCAGGGGTCTGGCAGGCTCCGGGGCAAATGGACTACGGAAGCCGAGAGGGGCCCGTCCGCGCCAAAACCCAAAACGCGCTGCGGCCTCCAGGGACACAGGGGACACAAGTGGCTGTGTGGCTTGCAGTGCCCGACCAGAGGGAGGGAGGTTGTCTGGCTGCTGAGGCGCAGCCGGTGTCAGCCCTTCGGGGAACTGCCCGTGGATGCTTCGGGAATGGGGGCTGCCAACTCAGAACCCCCGTTCCCTGTGGCTGCAGCCAGCCAGGGGGCTCCAGGGTCGGGCGGGCCTGGGGGGCTTCTTGCCTGTGTGCAGGGCTTCTACGCACAAGTGGCACCTCATCCCGGCCCAAGGGTGGTGGCAGGAACCCAGGAGGCTCTCGGGGACTCAGCAGGGCCCGCCCCTGGGGCCAGGGGTCTGGCAGGCTCCGGGGCAAATGGACTACGGAAGCCGAGAGGGGCCCGTCCGCGCCAAAACCCAAAACGCGCTGCGGCCTCCAGGGACACAGGGGACACAAGTGGCTGTGTGGCTTGCAGTGCCCGACCAGAGGGAGGGAGGTTGTCTGGCTGCTGAGGCGCAGCCGGTGTCAGCCCTTCGGGGAACTGCCCGTGGATGCTTCGGGAATGGGGGCTGCCAACTCAGAACCCCCGTTCCCTGTGGCTGCAGCCAGCCAGGGGGCTCCAGGGTCTGGCAGGCCTGGGGGGCTTCTTGCCTGTGTGCAGGGCTTCTACGCACAAGGTGGCACCTCATCCCGGCCCAAGGGTGGTGGCAGGAACCCAGGAGGTGCTCGGGGACTCAGCAGGGCCCGCCCCTGGGGCCAGGGGTCTGGCAGGCTCCGGGGCAAATGGACTACGGAAGCCGAGAGGGGCCCGTCCGCGCCAAAACCCAAAACGCGCTGCGGCCTCCAGGGACACAGGGGACACAAGTGGCTGTGTGGCTTGCAGTGCCCGACCAGAGGGAGGGAGGTTGTCTGGCTGCTGAGGCGCAGCCGGTGTCAGCCCTTCGGGGATCTGCCCGTGGATGCTTCGGGAATGGGGGCTGCCAACTCAGAACCCCCGTTCCCTGTGGCTGTAGCCAGCCAGGGGGCTCCAGGGTCGGGCGGGCCTGGGGGGCTTCTTGCCTGTGTGCAGGGCTTCTACGCACAAGGTGGCACCTCATCCCGGACCAAGGGTGGTGGCAGGAACCCAGGAGGCGCTCGGGAACTCAGCAGGGCCCTCCCCTGGGGAGGGGTCTGGCAGGCTCTGGGGGCAAATGGACTACGGAAGCCGAGAGGGGCCCGTCCGCGCCAAAACCCAAAACGCGCTGCGGCCTCCAGGGACACAGGGGACACAAGTGGCTGTGTGGCTTGCAGTGCCCGACCAGAGGGAGGGAGGTTGTCTGGCTGCTGAGGCGCAGCCGGTGTCAGCCCTTCGGGGAACTGCCCGTGGATGCTTCGGGAATGGGGGCTGCCAACTCAGAACCCCCGTTCCCTGTGGCTGCAGCCAGCCAGGGGGCTCCAGGGTCGGGCGCGCCCGCGGGCCTGGGGGGCTTCTTGCCTGTGTGCAGGGCTTCTACGCACAAGGTGGCACCTCATCCCGGCCCAAGGGTGGTGGCAGGAACCCAGGAGGCTCTCGGGGACTCAGCAGGGCCCGCCCCTGGGGCCAGGGGTCTGGCAGGCTCCGGGGCAAATGGACTACAGAAGCCGAGAGGGGCCCGTCCGCGCCAAAACCCAAAACGCGCTGCGGCCTCCAGGGACACAGGGGACACAAGTGGCTGTGTGGCTTGCAGTGCCCGACCAGAGGGAGGGAGGTTGTCTGGCTGCTGAGGCGCAGCCGGTGTCAGCCCTTCGGGGAACTGCCCGTGGATGCTTCGGGAATGGGGGCTGCCAACTCAGAACCCCCGTTCCCTGTGGCTGCAGCAAGCCAGGGGGCTCCAGGATCGGGAGCGCCCGCGGGTCTGGGGGGCTTCTTGCTGTGTGCAGGGCTTCTACGCACAAGTGGCAACTCATCCCGGCCCAAGGGTGGTGGCAGGAACCCAGGAGGCGCTCGGGGACTCAGCAGGGCCCGCCCCTGGGGCCAGGGGTCTGGCAGGCTCCGGGGCAAATGGACTACGGAAGCCGAGAGGGGCCCGTCCGCGCCAAAACCCAAAACGCGCTGCGGCCTCCAGGGACACAGGGGACACAAGTGGCTGTGTGGCTTGCAGTGCCCGACAAGAGGGACGGAGGTTGTCTGGCTGCTGAGGCGCAGCCGGTGTCAGCCCTTCGGGGAACTGCCCGTGGATGCTTCGGGAATGGGGGCTGCCAACTCAGAACCCCCGTTCCCTGTGGCTGCAGCCAGCCAGGGGGCTCCAGGGTCGGGCGGGCCTGGGGGGCTTCTTGCCTGTGTGCAGGGCTTCTACGCAGAAGGTGGCACCTCATCCCGGCCCAAGGGTGGTGGCAGGAACCCAGGAGGCGCTCGGGGACTCAGCAGGGCCCGCCCCTGGGGCCAGGGGTCTGGCAGGCTCCGGGGCAAATGGACTACGGAAGCCGAGAGGGGCCCGTCCGCGCCAAAACCCAAAACGCGCTGCGGCCTCCAGGGACACAGGGGACACACGTGGCTGTGTGGCTTGCAGTGCCCGACCAGAGGGAGGGAGGTTGTCTGGCTGCTGAGGCGCAGCCGGTGTCAGCCCTTCGGGGAACTGCCCGTGGATGCTTCGGGAATGGGGGCTGCCAACTCAGAACCCCCGTTCCCTGTGGCTGCAGCCAGCCAGGGGGCTCCAAGGTCGGGTGTGCCCGCGGGCCTGGGGGGCTTCTTGCCTGTGTGCAGGGCTTCTACGCACAAGGTGGCACCTCATCCCGGCCCAAGGGTGGTTGCAAGAACCCAGGAGGCGCTCGGGAACTCAGCAGGGCCCGTCCCTGGGGAGGGGTCTGGCAGGCTCTGGGGGCAAATGGACTACGGAAGCCGAGAGGGGCCCGTCCGCGCCAAAACCCAAAACGCGCTGCGGCCTCCAGGGACACAGGGGACACAAGTGGCTGTGTGGCTTGCAGTGCCCGACCAGAGGGAGGGAGGTTGTCTGGCTGCTGAGGCGCAGCCGGTGTCAGCCCTTCGGGGAACTGCCCATGGATGCTTCGGGAATGGGGGCTGCCAACTTAGAACCCCCGTTCCCTGTGGCTGCAGCCAGCCAGGGGGCTCCAAGGTCGGGCGCGCCCGTGGGCCTGGGGGGCTTCTTGCCTGTGTGCAGGGCTTCTACGCACAAGGTGGCACCTCATCCCGGCCCAAGGGTGGTGGCAGGAACCCAGGAGGCGCTCGGGGACTCAGCAGGGCCCGCCCCTGGGGCCAGGGGTCTGGCAGGCTCCGGGGGCAAATGGACTACGGAAGCCGAGAGGGGCCCGTCCGCGCCAAAACCCAAAACGCGCTGCGGCCTCCAGGGACACAGGGGACACAAGTGGCTGTGTGGCTTGCAGTGCCCGACCAGAGGGAGGGAGGTTGTCTGGCTGCTTAGGCGCAGCCGGTGTCAGCCCTTCGGGGAACTGCCCGTGGATGCTTCGGGAATGGGGGCTGCCAACTCAGAACCCCCGTTCCCTGTGGCTTCAGCCAGCCAGGGGGCTCCAGGATCGGGAGCGCCCACGGGTCTGGGGGGCTTCTTGCTGTGTGCAGGGCTTCTACGCACAAGTGGCACCTCATCCCGGCCCAAGGGTGGTGGCAGGAACCCAGGAGGCGCTCGGGGACTCAGCAGGGCCCGCCCCTGGGGCCAGGGGTCTGGCAGGCTCCGGGGCAAATGGACTACGGAAGCCGAGAGGGGCCCGTCCGCGCCAAAACCCAAAATGCGCTGCGGCCTCCAGGGACACAGGGGACACAAGTGGCTGTGTGGCTTGCAGTGCCCGACAAGAGGGACGGAGGTTGTCTGGCTGCTGAGGCGCAGCCGGTGTCAGCCCTTCGGGGAACTGCCCGTGGATGCTTCGGGAATGGGGGCTGCCAACTCAGAACCCCCGTTCCCTGTGGCTGCAGCCAGCCAGGGGGCTCCAGGGTCGGGCGGGCCTGGGGGGCTTCTTGCCTGTGTGCAGGGCTTCTACGCAGAAGGTGGCACCTCATCCCGGCCCAAGGGTGGTGGCAGGAACCCAGGAGGCGCTCGGGGACTCAGCAGGGCCCGCCCCTGGGGCCAGGGGTCTGGCAGGCTCCGGGGCAAATGGACTACGGAAGCCGAGAGGGGCCCGTCCGCGCCAAAACCCAAAACGCGCTGCGGCCTCCAGGGACACAGGGGACACACGTGGCTGTGTGGCTTGCAGTGCCCGACCAGAGGGAGGGAGGTTGTCTGGCTGCTGAGGCGCAGCCGGTGTCAGCCCTTCGGGGAACTGCCCGTGGATGCTTCGGGAATGGGGGCTGCCAACTCAGAACCCCCGTTCCCTGTGGCTGCAGCCAGCCAGGGGGCTCCAAGGTCGGGTGTGCCCGCGGGCCTGGGGGGCTTCTTGCCTGTGTGCAGGGCTTCTACGCACAAGGTGGCACCTCATCCCGGCCCAAGGGTGGTTGCAAGAACCCAGGAGGCGCTCGGGAACTCAGCAGGGCCCGTCCCTGGGGAGGGGTCTGGCAGGCTCTGGGGGCAAATGGACTACGGAAGCCGAGAGGGGCCCGTCCGCGCCAAAACCCAAAACGCGCTGCGGCCTCCAGGGACACAGGGGACACAAGTGGCTGTGTGGCTTGCAGTGCCCGACCAGAGGGAGGGAGGTTGTCTGGCTGCTGAGGCGCAGCCGGTGTCAGCCCTTCGGGGAACTGCCCATGGATGCTTCGGGAATGGGGGCTGCCAACTTAGAACCCCCGTTCCCTGTGGCTGCAGCCAGCCAGGGGGCTCCAAGGTCGGGCGCGCCCGTGGGCCTGGGGGGCTTCTTGCCTGTGTGCAGGGCTTCTACGCACAAGGTGGCACCTCATCCCGGCCCAAGGGTGGTGGCAGGAACCCAGGAGGCGCTCGGGGACTCAGCAGGGCCCGCCCCTGGGGCCAGGGGTCTGGCAGGCTCCGGGGGCAAATGGACTACGGAAGCCGAGAGGGGCCCGTCCGCGCCAAAACCCAAAACGCGCTGCGGCCTCCAGGGACACAGGGGACACGAGTGGCTGTGTGGCTTGCAGTGCCCGACCAGAGGGAGGGAGGTTGTCTGGCTGCTTAGGCGCAGCCGGTGTCAGCCCTTCGGGGAACTGCCCGTGGATGCTTCGGGAATGGGGGCTGCCAACTCAGAACCCCCGTTCCCTGTGGCTTCAGCCAGCCAGGGGGCTCCAGGATCGGGAGCGCCCACGGGTCTGGGGGGCTTCTTGCTGTGTGCAGGGCTTCTACGCACAAGTGGCACCTCATCCCGGCCCAAGGGTGGTGGCAGGAACCCAGGAGGCGCTCGGGGACTCAGGAGGGCCCGCCCCTGGGGCCAGGGGTCTGGCAGGCTCCGGGGCAAATGGACTACGGAAGCCGAGAGGGGCCCGTCCGCGCCAAAACCCAAAACGCGCTGCGGCCTCCAGGGACACAGGGGACACAAGTGGCTGTGTGGCTTGCAGTGCCCGACCAGAGGGAGGGAGGTTGTCTGGCTGCTGAGGCGCAGCCGGTGTCAGCCCTTCGGGGAACTGCCCATGGATGCTTCGGGAATGGGGGCTGCCAACTCAGAACCCCCGTTCCCTGTGGCTGCAGCCAGCCAGGGGGCTCTAAGGTCGGGCGCGCCCGTGGGCCTGGGGGGCTTCTTGCCTGTGTGCAGGGCTTCTACGCACAAGGTGGCACCTCATCCCGGCCCAAGGGTGGTGGCAGGAACCCAGGAGGCGCTCGGGGACTCAGCAGGGCCCGCCCCTGGGGCCAGGGGTCTGGCAGGCTCCGGGGGCAAATGGACTACGGAAGCCGAGAGGGGCCCGTCCGCGCCTAAACCCAAAACGCGCTGCGGCCTCCAGGGACACAGGGGACACAAGTGGCTGTGTGGCTTGCAGTGCCCGACCAGAGGGAGGGAGGTTGTCTGGCTGCTGAGGCGCAGCCGGTGTCAGCCCTTCGGGGAACTGCCCGTGGATGCTTCGGGAATGGGGGCTGCCAACTCAGAACCCCCGTTCCCTGTGGCTGCAGCCAGCCAGGGGGCTCCAGGGTCGGGCGGGCCTGGGGGGCTTCTTGCCTGTGTGCAGGGCTTCTACGCACAAGTGGCACCTCATCCCGGCCCAAGGGTGGTGGCAGGAACCCAGGAGGCGCTCGGGGACTCAGCAGGGCCCGCCCCTGGGGCCAGGGGTCTGGCAGGCTCCGGGGCAAATGGACTACGGAAGCCGAGAGGGGCCTGTCCGCGCCAAAACCCAAAACGCGCTGCGGCCTCCAGGGACACAGGGGACACAAGTGGCTGTGTGGCTTGCAGTGCCCGACCAGAGGGAGGGAGGTTGTCTGGCTGCTGAGGCGCAGCCGGTGTCAGCCCTTCGGGGAACTGCCCGTGGATGCTTCGGGAATGGGGGCTGCCAACTCAGAACCCCCGTTCCCTGTGGCTGCAGCCAGCCAGGGGGCTCCAGGGTCGGGCACGCCCGCGGGCCTGGGGGGCTTCTTGCCTGTGTGCAGGGCTTCTACGCACAAGGTGGAACCTCATCCCGGCCCAAAGGGTGGTGGCAGGAACCCAGGAGGTGCTCGTGGACTCAGCAGGGCCCGCCCCTGGGGCCAGGGGTCTGGCAGGCTCCGGGGGCAAATGGACTACGGAAGCCGAGAGGGGCCCGTCCGCGCCAAAACCCAAAACGCGCTGCGGCCTCCAGGGACACAGGGGACACAAGTGGCTGTGTGGCTTGCAGTGCCCGACCAGAGGGAGGGAGGTTGTCTGGCTGCTGAGGCGCAGCCGGTGTCAGCCCTTCGGGGAACTGCCCGTGGATGCTTCGGGAATGGGGGCTGCCAACTCAGAACCCCCGTTCCCTGTGGCTTCAGCCAGCCAGGGGGCTCCAGGATCGGGAGCGCCCACGGGTCTGGGGGGCTTCTTGCTGTGTGCAGGGCTTCTACGCACAAGTGGCACCTCATCCCGGCCCAAGGGTGGTGGCAGGAACCCAGGAGGCGCTCGGGGACTCAGGAGGGCCCGCCCCTGGGGCCAGGGGTCTGGCAGGCTCCGGGGCAAATGGACTACGGAAGCCGAGAGGGGCCCGTCCGCGCCAAAACCCAAAACGCGCTGCGGCCTCCAGGGACACAGGGGACACAAGTGGCTGTGTGGCTTGCAGTGCCCGACCAGAGGGAGGGAGGTTGTCTGGCTGCTGAGGCGCAGCCGGTGTCAGCCCTTCGGGGAACTGCCCATGGATGCTTCGGGAATGGGGGCTGCCAACTCAGAACCCCCGTTCCCTGTGGCTGCAGCCAGCCAGGGGGCTCCAAGGTCGGGCGCGCCCGTGGGCCTGGGGGGCTTCTTGCCTGTGTGCAGGGCTTCTACGCACAAGGTGGCACCTCATCCCGGCCCAAGGGTGGTGGCAGGAACCCAGGAGGCGCTCGGGGACTCAGCAGGGCCCGCCCCTGGGGCCAGGGGTCTGGCAGGCTCCGGGGGCAAATGGACTACGGAAGCCGAGAGGGGCCCGTCCGCGCCAAAACCCAAAACGCGCTGCGGCCTCCAGGGACACAGGGGACACAAGTGGCTGTGTGGCTTGCAGTGCCCGACCAGAGGGAGGGAGGTTGTCTGGCTGCTTAGGCGCAGCCGGTGTCAGCCCTTCGGGGAACTGCCCGTGGATGCTTCGGGAATGGGGGCTGCCAACTCAGAACCCCCGTTCCCTGTGGCTTCAGCCAGCCAGGGGGCTCCAGGATCGGGAGCGCCCACGGGTCTGGGGGGCTTCTTGCTGTGTGCAGGGCTTCTACGCACAAGTGGCACCTCATCCCGGCCCAAGGGTGGTGGCAGGAACCCAGGAGGCGCTCGGGGACTCAGCAGGGCCCGCCCCTGGGGCCAGGGGTCTGGCAGGCTCCGGGGCAAATGGACTACGGAAGCCGAGAGGGGCCCGTCCGCGCCAAAACCCAAAACGCGCTGCGGCCTCCAGGGACACAGGGGACACAAGTGGCTGTGTGGCTTGCAGTGCCCGACCAGAGGGAGGGAGGTTGTCTGGCTGCTGAGGCGCAGCCGGTGTCAGCCCTTCGGGGAACTGCCCGTGGATGCTTCGGCAATGGGGGCTGCCAACTCAGAACCCCCGTTCCCTGTGGCTGCAGCCAGCCAGGGGGCTCCAGGGTCGGGCGGGCCTGGGGGGCTTCTTGCCTGTGTGCAGGGCTTCTACGCAGAAGGTGGCACCTCATCCCGGCCCAAGGGTGGTGGCAGGAACCCAGGAGGCTCTCGGGGACTCAGCAGGGCCCGCCCCTGGGGCCAGGGGTCTGGCAGGCTCCGGGGCAAATGGACTACGGAAGCCGAGAGGGGCCCGTCCGCGCCAAAACCCAAAACGCGCTGCGGCCTCCAGGGACACAGGGGACACAAGTGGCTGTGTGGCTTGCAGTGCCCGACCAGAGGGAGGGAGGTTGTCTGGCTGCTGAGGCGCAGCCGGTGTCAGCCCTTCGGGGATCTGCCCGTGGATGCTTCGGGAATGGGGGCTGCCAACTCAGAACCCCCGTTCCCTGTGGCTGTAGCCAGCCAGGGGGCTCCAGGGTCGGGCGGGCCTGGGGGGCTTCTTGCCTGTGTGCAGGGCTTCTACGCACAAGGTGGCACCTCATCCCGGACCAAGGGTGGTGGCAGGAACCCAGGAGGCGCTCGGGAACTCAGCAGGGCCCTCCCCTGGGGAGGGGTCTGGCAGGCTCTGGGGGCAAATGGACTACGGAAGCCGAGAGGGGCCCGTCCGCGCCAAAACCCAAAACGCGCTGCGGCCTCCAGGGACACAGGGGACACAAGTGGCTGTGTGGCTTGCAGTGCCCGACCAGAGGGAGGGAGGTTGTCTGGCTGCTGAGGCGCAGCCGGTGTCAGCCCTTCGGGGAACTGCCCGTGGATGCTTCGGGAATGGGGGCTGCCAACTCAGAACCCCCGTTCCCTGTGGCTGCAGCCAGCCAGGGGGCTCCAAGGTCGGGCGCGCCCGCGGGCCTGGGGGGCTTCTTGCCTGTGTGCAGGGCTTCTACGCACAAGGTGGCACCTCATCCCGGCCCAAGGGTGGTGGCAGGAACCCAGGAGGCTCTCGGGGACTCAGCAGGGCCCGCCCCTGGGGCCAGGGGTCTGGCAGGCTCCGGGGCAAATGGACTACAGAAGCCGAGAGGGGCCCGTCCGCGCCAAAACCCAAAACGCGCTGCGGCCTCCAGGGACACAGGGGACACAAGTGGCTGTGTGGCTTGCAGTGCCCGACCAGAGGGAGGGAGGTTGTCTGGCTGCTGAGGCGCAGCCGGTGTCAGCCCTTCGGGGAACTGCCCGTGGATGCTTCGGGAATGGGGGCTGCCAACTCAGAACCCCCGTTCCCTGTGGCTGCAGCAAGCCAGGGGGCTCCAGGATCGGGAGCGCCCGCGGGTCTGGGGGGCTTCTTGCTGTGTGCAGGGCTTCTACGCACAAGTGGCAACTCATCCCGGCCCAAGGGTGGTGGCAGGAACCCAGGAGGCGCTCGGGGACTCAGCAGGGCCCGCCCCTGGGGCCAGGGGTCTGGCAGGCTCTGGGGGCAAATGGACTACGGAAGCCGAGAGGGGCCCGTCCGCGCCAAAACCCAAAACGCGCTGCGGCCTCCAGGGACACAGGGGACACAAGTGGCTGTGTGGCTTGCAGTGCCCGACCAGAGGGAGGGAGGTTGTCTGGCTGCTGAGGCGCAGCCGGTGTCAGCCCTTCGGGGAACTGCCCATGGATGCTTCGGGAATGGGGGCTGCCAACTCAGAACCCCCGTTCCCTGTGGCTGCAGCCAGCCAGGGGGCTCTAAGGTCGGGCGCGCCCGTGGGCCTGGGGGGCTTCTTGCCTGTGTGCAGGGCTTCTACGCACAAGGTGGCACCTCATCCCGGCCCAAGGGTGGTGGCAGGAACCCAGGAGGCGCTCGGGGACTCAGCAGGGCCCGCCCCTGGGGCCAGGGGTCTGGCAGGCTCCGGGGGCAAATGGACTACGGAAGCCGAGAGGGGCCCGTCCGCGCCTAAACCCAAAACGCGCTGCGGCCTCCAGGGACACAGGGGACACAAGTGGCTGTGTGGCTTGCAGTGCCCGACCAGAGGGAGGGAGGTTGTCTGGCTGCTGAGGCGCAGCCGGTGTCAGCCCTTCGGGGAACTGCCCGTGGATGCTTCGGGAATGGGGGCTGCCAACTCAGAACCCCCGTTCCCTGTGGCTGCAGCCAGCCAGGGCGCTCCAGGGTCGGGCGGGCCTGGGGGGCTTCTTGCCTGTGTGCAGGGCTTCTACGCACAAGTGGCACCTCATCCCGGCCCAAGGGTGGTGGCAGGAACCCAGGAGGCGCTCGGGGACTCAGCAGGGCCCGCCCCTGGGGCCAGGGGTCTGGCAGGCTCCGGGGCAAATGGACTACGGAAGCCGAGAGGGGCCTGTCCGCGCCAAAACCCAAAACGCGCTGCGGCCTCCAGGGACACAGGGGACACAAGTGGCTGTGTGGCTTGCAGTGCCCGACCAGAGGGAGGGAGGTTGTCTGGCTGCTGAGGCGCAGCCGGTGTCAGCCCTTCGGGGAACTGCCCGTGGATGCTTCGGGAATGGGGGCTGCCAACTCAGAACCCCCGTTCCCTGTGGCTGCAGCCAGCCAGGGGGCTCCAGGGTCGGGCACGCCCGCGGGCCTGGGGGGCTTCTTGCCTGTGTGCAGGGCTTCTACGCACAAGGTGGAACCTCATCCCGGCCCAAAGGGTGGTGGCAGGAACCCAGGAGGTGCTCGTGGACTCAGCAGGGCCCGCCCCTGGGGCCAGGGGTCTGGCAGGCTCCGGGGGCAAATGGACTACGGAAGCCGAGAGGGGCCCGTCCGCGCCAAAACCCAAAACGCGCTGCGGCCTCCAGGGACACAGGGGACACAAGTGGCTGTGTGGCTTGCAGTGCCCGACCAGAGGGAGGGAGGTTGTCTGGCTGCTGAGGCGCAGCCGGTGTCAGCCCTTCGGGGAACTGCCCATGGATGCTTCGGGAATGGGGGCTGCCAACTCAGAACCCCCGTTCCCTGTGGCTGCAGCCAGCCAGGGGGCTCCAAGGTCGGGCGCGCCCGTGGGCCTGGGGGGCTTCTTGCCTGTGTGCAGGGCTTCTACGCACAAGGTGGCACCTCATCCCGGCCCAAGGGTGGTGGCAGGAACCCAGGAGGCGCTCGGGGACTCAGCAGGGCCCGCCCCTGGGGCCAGGGGTCTGGCAGGCTCCGGGGGCAAATGGACTACGGAAGCCGAGAGGGGCCCGTCCGCGCCAAAACCCAAAACGCGCTGCGGCCTCCAGGGACACAGGGGACACAAGTGGCTGTGTGGCTTGCAGTGCCCGACCAGAGGGAGGGAGGTTGTCTGGCTGCTGAGGCGCAGCCGGTGTCAGCCCTTCGGGGAACTGCCCGTGGATGCTTCGGGAATGGGGGCTGCCAACTCAGAACCCCCGTTCCCTGTGGCTGCAGCCAGCCAGGGGGCTCCAGGGTCGGGCGGGCCTGGGGGGCTTCTTGCCTGTGTGCAGGGCTTCTACGCAGAAGGTGGCACCTCATCCCGGCCCAAGGGTGGTGGCAGGAACCCAGGAGGCTCTCGGGGACTCAGCAGGGCCCGCCCCTGGGGCCAGGGGTCTGGCAGGCTCCGGGGCAAATGGACTACGGAAGCCGAGAGGGGCCCGTCCGCGCCAAAACCCAAAACGCGCTGCGGCCTCCAGGGACACAGGGGACACAAGTGGCTGTGTGGCTTGCAGTGCCCGACCAGAGGGAGGGAGGTTGTCTGGCTGCTGAGGCGCAGCCGGTGTCAGCCCTCCGGGGAACTGCCCGTGGATGCTTCGGGAATGGGGGCTGCCAACTCAGAACCCCCGTTCCCTGTGGCTGCAGCCAGCCAGGGGGCTCCAGGGTCTGGCAGGCCTGGGGGGCTTCTTGCCTGTGTGCAGGGCTTCTACGCACAAGGTGGCACCTCATCCCGGCCCAAGGGTGGTGGCAGGAACCCAGGAGGTGCTCGGGGACTCAGCAGGGCCCGCCCCTGGGGCCAGGGGTCTGGCAGGCTCCGGGGCAAATGGACTACGGAAGCCGAGAGGGGCCCGTCCGCGCCAAAACCCAAAACGCGCTGCGGCCTCCAGGGACACAGGGGACACAAGTGGCTGTGTGGCTTGCAGTGCCCGACCAGAGGGAGGGAGGTTGTCTGGCTGCTGAGGCGCAGCCGGTGTCAGCCCTTCGGGGATCTGCCCGTGGATGCTTCGGGAATGGGGGCTGCCAACTCAGAACCCCCGTTCCCTGTGGCTGTAGCCAGCCAGGGGGCTCCAGGGTCGGGCGGGCCTGGGGGGCTTCTTGCCTGTGTGCAGGGCTTCTACGCACAAGGTGGCACCTCATCCCGGACCAAGGGTGGTGGCAGGAACCCAGGAGGCGCTCGGGAACTCAGCAGGGCCCTCCCCTGGGGAGGGGTCTGGCAGGCTCTGGGGGCAAATGGACTACGGAAGCCGAGAGGGGCCCGTCCGCGCCAAAACCCAAAACGCGCTGCGGCCTCCAGGGACACAGGGGACACAAGTGGCTGTGTGGCTTGCAGTGCCCGACCAGAGGGAGGGAGGTTGTCTGGCTGCTGAGGCGCAGCCGGTGTCAGCCCTTCGGGGAACTGCCCGTGGATGCTTCGGGAATGGGGGCTGCCAACTCAGAACCCCCGTTCCCTGTGGCTGCAGCCAGCCAGGGGGCTCCAGGGTCGGGCGCGCCCGCGGGCCTGGGGGGCTTCTTGCCTGTGTGCAGGGCTTCTACGCACAAGGTGGCACCTCATCCCGGCCCAAGGGTGGTGGCAGGAACCCAGGAGGCTCTCGGGGACTCAGCAGGGCCCGCCCCTGGGGCCAGGGGTCTGGCAGGCTCCGGGGCAAATGGACTACAGAAGCCGAGAGGGGCCCGTCCGCGCCAAAACCCAAAACGCGCTGCGGCCTCCAGGGACACAGGGGACACAAGTGGCTGTGTGGCTTGCAGTGCCCGACCAGAGGGAGGGAGGTTGTCTGGCTGCTGAGGCGCAGCCGGTGTCAGCCCTTCGGGGAACTGCCCGTGGATGCTTCGGGAATGGGGGCTGCCAACTCAGAACCCCCGTTCCCTGTGGCTGCAGCAAGCCAGGGGGCTCCAGGATCGGGAGCGCCCGCGGGTCTGGGGGGCTTCTTGCTGTGTGCAGGGCTTCTACGCACAAGTGGCAACTCATCCCGGCCCAAGGGTGGTGGCAGGAACCCAGGAGGCGCTCGGGGACTCAGCAGGGCCCGCCCCTGGGGCCAGGGGTCTGGCAGGCTCCGGGGCAAATGGACTACGGAAGCCGAGAGGGGCCCGTCCGCGCCAAAACCCAAAACGCGCTGCGGCCTCCAGGGACACAGGGGACACAAGTGGCTGTGTGGCTTGCAGTGCCCGACAAGAGGGACGGAGGTTGTCTGGCTGCTGAGGCGCAGCCGGTGTCAGCCCTTCGGGGAACTGCCCGTGGATGCTTCGGGAATGGGGGCTGCCAACTCAGAACCCCCGTTCCCTGTGGCTGCAGCCAGCCAGGGGGCTCCAGGGTCGGGCGCGCCCGTGGGCCTGCGGGGCTTCTTGCCTGTGTGCAGGGCTTCTACGCACAAGGTGGCACCTCATCCCGGCCCAAGGGTGGTGGCAGGAACCCAGGAGGCTCTCGGGGACTCAGCAGGGCCCGCCCCTGGGGCCAGGGGTCTGGCAGGCTCCGGGGCAAATGGACTACGGAAGCCGAGAGGAGCCCGTCCGCGCCAAAACCCAAAACGCGCTGCGGCCTCCAGGGACACAGGGGACACAAGTGGCTGTGTGGCTTGCAGTGCCCGACCAGAGGGAGGGAGGTTGTCTGGCTGCTGAGGCGCAGCCGGTGTCAGCCCTTCGGGGAACTGCCCATGGATGCTTCGGGAATGGGGGCTGCCAACTCAGAACCCCCGTTCCCTGTGGCTGCAGCCAGCCAGGGGGCTCCAAGGTCGGGCGCGCCCGTGGGCCTGGGGGGCTTCTTGCCTGTGTGCAGGGCTTCTACGCACAAGGTGGCACCTCATCCCGGCCCAAGGGTGGTGGCAGGAACCCAGGAGGCGCTCGGGGACTCAGCAGGGCCCGCCCCTGGGGCCAGGGGTCTGGCAGGCTCCGGGGGCAAATGGACTACGGAAGCCGAGAGGGGCCCGTCCGTGCCAAAACCCAAAACGCGCTGCGGCCTCCAGGGACACAGGGGACACAAGTGGCTGTGTGGCTTGCAGTGCCCGACCAGAGGGAGGGAGGTTGTCTGGCTGCTGAGGCGCAGCCGGTGTCAGCCCTTCGGGGAACTGCCCGTGGATGCTTCGGGAATGGGGGCTGCCAACTCAGAACCCCCGTTCCCTGTGGCTGCAGCCAGCCAGGGGGCTCCAGGGTCGGGCGGGCCTGGGGGGCTTCTTGCCTGTGTGCAGGGCTTCTACGCACAAGGTGGCACCTCATCCCGGCCCAAGGGTGGTGGCAGGAACCCAGGAGGCGCTCGGGGACTCAGCAGGGCCCGCCCCTGGGGCCAGGGGTCTGGCAGGCTCCGGGGCAAATGGACTACGGAAGCCGAGAGGGGCCCGTCCGCGCCAAAACCCAAAACGCGCTGCGGCCTCCAGGGACACAGGGGACACACGTGGCTGTGTGGCTTGCAGTGCCCGACCAGAGGGAGGGAGGTTGTCTGGCTGCTGAGGCGCAGCCGGTGTCAGCCCTTCGGGGAACTGCCCGTGGATGCTTCGGGAATGGGGGCTGCCAACTCAGAACCCCCGTTCCCTGTGGCTGCAGCCAGCCAGGGGGCTCCAAGGTCGGGTGTGCCCGCGGGCCTATGGGGCTTCTTGCCTGTGTGCAGGGCTTCTACGCACAAGGTGGCACCTCATCCCGGCCCAAGGGTGGTGGCAGGAACCCAGGAGGCGCTCGGGAACTCAGCAGGGCCCGTCCCTGGGGAGGGGTCTGGCAGGCTCTGGGGGCAAATGGACTACGGAAGCCGAGAGGGGCCCGTCCGCGCCAAAACCCAAAACGCGCTGCGGCCTCCAGGGACACAGGGGACACAAGTGGCTGTGTGGCTTGCAGTGCCCGACCAGAGGGAGGGAGGTTGTCTGGCTGCTGAAGCGCAGCCGGTGTCAGCCCTTCGGGGAACTGCCCATGGATGCTTCGGGAATGGGGGCTGCCAACTTAGAACCCCCGTTCCCTGTGGCTGCAGCCAGCCAGGGGGCTCCAAGGTCGGGCGCGCCCGTGGGCCTGGGGGGCTTCTTGCCTGTGTGCAGGGCTTCTACGCACAAGGTGGCACCTCATCCCGGCCCAAGGGTGGTGGCAGGAACCCAGGAGGCGCTCGGGGACTCAGCAGGGCCCGCCCCTGGGGCCAGGGGTCTGGCAGGCTCCGGGGGCAAATGGACTACGGAAGCCGAGAGGGGCCCGTCCGCGCCAAAACCCAAAACGCGCTGCGGCCTCCAGGGACACAGGGGACACAAGTGGCTGTGTGGCTTGCAGTGCCCGACCAGAGGGAGGGAGGTTGTCTGGCTGCTGAGGCGCAGCCGGTGTCAGCCCTTCGGGGAACTGCCCGTGGATGCTTCGGGAATGGGGGCTGCCAACTCAGAACCCCCGTTCCCTGTGGCTTCAGCCAGCCAGGGGGCTCCAGGATCGGGAGCGCCCACGGTTCTGGGGGGCTTCTTGCTGTGTGCAGGGCTTCTACGCACAAGTGGCACCTCATCCCGGCCCAAGGGTGGTGGCAGGAACCCAGGAGGCGCTCGGGGACTCAGCAGGGCCCGCCCCTGGGGCCAGGGGTCTGGCAGGCTCCGGGGCAAATGGACTACGGAAGCCGAGAGGGGCCCGTCCGCGCCAAAACCCAAAACGCGCTGCGGCCTCCAGGGACACAGGGGACACAAGTGGCTGTGTGGCTTGCAGTGCCCGACCAGAGGGAGGGAGGTTGTCTGGCTGCTGAGGCGCAGCCGGTGTCAGCCCTTCGGGGAACTGCCCATGGATGCTTCGGGAATGGGGGCTGCCAACTCAGAACCCCCGTTCCCTGTGGCTGCAGCCAGCCAGGGGGCTCCAAGGTCGGGCGCGCCCGTGGGCCTGGGGGGCTTCTTGCCAGTGTGCAGGGCTTCTACGCACAAGGTGGCACCTCATCCCGGCCCAAGGGTGGTGGCAGGAACCCAGGAGGCGCTCGGGGACTCAGCAGGGCCCGCCCCTGGGGCCAGGGGTCTGGCAGGCTCCGGGGGCAAATGGACTACGGAAGCCGAGAGGGGCCCGTCCGCGCCAAAACCCAAAACGCGCTGCGGCCTCCAGGGACACAGGGGACACAAGTGGCTGTGTGGCTTGCAGTGCCCGACCAGAGGGAGGGAGGTTGTCTGGCTGCTGAGGCGCAGCCGGTGTCAGCCCTTCGGGGAACTGCCCGTGGATGCTTCGGGAATGGGGGCTGCCAACTCAGAACCCCCGTTCCCTGTGGCTGCAGCCAGCCAGGGGGCTCCAGGGTCGGGCGGGCCTGGGGGGCTTCTTGCCTGTGTGCAGGGCTTCTACGCACAAGGTGGCACCTCATCCCGGCCCAAGGGTGGTGGCAGGAACCCAGGAGGCTCTCGGGGACTCAGCAGGGCCCGCCCCTGGGGCCAGGGGTCTGGCAGGCTCCGGGGCAAATGGACTACGGAAGCCGAGAGGGGCCCGTCCGCGCCAAAACCCAAAACGCGCTGCGGCCTCCAGGGACACAGGGGACACAAGTGGCTGTGTGGCTTGCAGTGCCCGACCAGAGGGAGGGAGGTTGTCTGGCTGCTGAGGCGCAGCCGGTGTCAGCCCTTCGGGGAACTGCCCGTGGATGCTTCGGGAATGGGGGCTGCCAACTCAGAACCCCCGTTCCCTGTGGCTTCAGCCAGCCAGGGGGCTCCAGGATCGGGAGCGCCCACGGGTCTGGGGGGCTTCTTGCTGTGTGCAGGGCTTCTATGCACAAGTGGCACTTCATCCCGGCCCAAGGGTGGTGGCAGGAACCCAGGAGGCGCTCGGGGACTCAGGAGGGCCCGCCCCTGGGGCCAGGGGTCTGGCAGGCTCCGGGGCAAATGGACTACGGAAGCCGAGAGGGGCCCGTCCGCGCCAAAACCCAAAACGCGCTGCGGCCTCCAGGGACACAGGGGACACAAGTGGCTGTGTGGCTTGCAGTGCCCGACCAGAGGGAGGGAGGTTGTCTGGCTGCTGAGGCGCAGCCGGTGTCAGCCCTTCGGGGAACTGCCCATGGATGCTTCGGGAATGGGGGCTGCCAACTCAGAACCCCCGTTCCCTGTGGCTGCAGCCAGCCAGGGGGCTCCAAGGTCGGGCGCGCCCGTGGGCCTGGGGGGCTTCTTGCCTGTGTGCAGGGCTTCTACGCACAAGGTGGCACCTCATCCCGGCCCAAGGGTGGTGGCAGGAACCCAGGAGGCGCTCGGGGACTCAGCAGGGCCCGCCCCTGGGGCCAGGGGTCTGGCAGGCTCCGGGGGCAAATGGACTACGGAAGCCGAGAGGGGCCCGTCCGCGCCAAAACCCGAAACGCGCTGCGGCCTCCAGGGACACAGGGGACACAAGTGGCTGTGTGGCTTGCAGTGCCCGACCAGAGGGAGGGAGGTTGTCTGGCTGCTGAGGCGCAGCCGGTGTCAGCCCTTCGGGGAACTGCCCGTGGATGCTTCGGGAATGGGGGCTGCCAACTCAGAACCCCCGTTCCCTGTGGCTGCAGCCAGCCAGGGGTTCCAGGGTCGCGCGGGCCTGGGGGGCTTCTTGCCTGTGTGCAGGGCTTCTACGCAGAAGGTGGCACCTCATCCCGGCCCAAGGGTGGTGGCAGGAACCCAGGAGGCTCTCGGGGACTCAGCAGGGCCCGCCCCTGGGGCCAGGGGTCTGGCAGGCTCCGGGGCAAATGGACTACGGAAGCCGAGAGGGGCCCGTCCGCGCCAAAACCCAAAACGCGCTGCGGCCTCCAGGGACACAGGGGACACAAGTGGCTGTGTGGCTTGCAGTGCCCGACCAGAGGGAGGGAGGTTGTCTGGCTGCTGAGGCGCAGCCGGTGTCAGCCCTTTGGGGAACTGCCCGTGGATGCTTCGGGAATGGGGGCTGCCAACTCAGAACCCCCGTTCCCTGTGGCTGCAGCCAGCCAGGGGGCTCCAGGGTCGGGCGCGCCCGCGGGCCTGGGGGGCTTCTTGCCTGTGTGCAGGGCTTCTACGCACAAGGTGGCACCTCATCCCGGCCCAAGGGTGGTGGCAGGAACCCAGGAGGTGCTCGGGGACTCAGCAGGGCCCGCCCCTGGGGCCAGGGGTCTGGCAGGCTCCGGGGGCAAATGGACTACGGAAGCCGAGAGGGGCCCGTCCGCGCCAAAACCCAAAACGCGCTGCGGCCTCCAGGGACACAGGGGACACAAGTGGCTGTGTGGCTTGCAGTGCCCGACCAGAGGGAGGGAGGTTGTCTGGCTGCTGAGGCGCAGCCGGTGTCAGCCCTTCGGGGAACTGCCCGTGGATGCTTCGGGAATGGGGGCTGCCAACTCAGAACCCCCGTTCCCTGTGGCTGCAGCCAGCCAGGGGGCTCCAGGATCGGGAGCGCCCGCGGGTCTGGGGGCTTCTTGCTGTGTGCAGGGCTTCTACGCACAAGTGGCACCACATCCCAGCCCAAGGGTGGTGGCAGGAACCCAGGAGGCGCTCGGGGACTCAGCAGGACCCGCCCCTGGGGCCAGGGGTCTGGCAGGCTCCGGGGCAAATGGACTACAGAAGCCGAGAGGGGCCCGTCTGCGCCAAAACCCAAAACGCGCTGCGGCCTCCAGGGACACAGGGGACACAAGTGGCTGTGTGGCTTGCAGTGCCCGACCAGAGGGAGGGAGGTTGTCTTGCTGCTGAGGCGCAGCCGGTGTCAGCCCTTCGGGGAACTGCCCGTGGATGCTTCGGGAATGGGGGCTGCCAACTCAGAACCCCCGTTCCCTGTGGCTGCAGCCAGCCAGGGGGCTCCAGGGTCGGGCACGCCCGCGGGCCTGGGGGGCTTCTTGCTGTGTGCAGTGCTTCTACGCACAAGGTGGCACCTCATCCCGGCCCAAGGGTGGTGGCAGGAACCCAGGAGGCGCTCGGGGACTCAGCAGGGCCCGCCCCTGGGGCCAGGGGTCTGGCAGGCTCCGGGGCAAATGGACTACGGAAGCCGAGAGGGGCCCGTCCGCGCCAAAACCCAAAACGCGCTGCGGCCTCCAGGGACACAGGGGACACAAGTGGCTGTGTGGCTTGCAGTGCCCGACCAGAGGGAGGGAGGTTGTCTGGCTGCTGAGGCGCAGCCGGTGTCAGCCCTTCGGGGAACTGCCCGTGGATGCTTCGGGAATGGGGGCTGCCAACTCAGAACCCCCGTTCCCTGTGGCTGCAGCCAGCCAGGGGGCTCCAGGGTCGGTCGGGCCTGGGGGGCTTCTTGCCTGTGTGCAGGGCTTCTACGCACAAGGTGGCACCTCATCCCGGCCCAAGGGTGGTGGCAGGAACCCAGGAGGCGCTCGGGGACTCAGCAGGGCCCGCCCCTGGGGCCAGGGGTCTGGCAGGCTCCGGGGCAAATGGACTACAGAAACCGAGAGGGGCCTGTCCGCGCCAAAACCCAAAACGCGCTGCGGCCTCCAGTGACACAGGGGACACAAGTGGCTGTGTGGCTTGCAGTGCCCGACCAGAGGGAGGGAGGTTGTCTGGCTGCTGAGGCGCAGCCGGTGTCAGCCCTTCGGGGAACTGCCCGTGGATGCTTCGGGAATGGGGGCTGCCAACTCAGAACCCCCGTTCCCTGTGGCTGCAGCCAGCCAGGGGGCTCCAGGGTCGGGCGCGCCCGCGGGCCTGGGGGGCTTCTTGCCTGTGTGCAGGGCTTCTACGCACAAGGTGGCACCTCATCCTGGCCAAAGGTGGTGGCAGGAACCCAGGAGGCGCTCGGGGACTCAGCAGGGCCCGCCCCTGGGGCCAGGGGTCTGGCAGGCTCCGGGGGCAAATGGACTACGGAAGCCGAGAGGGGCCCGTCCGCGCCAAAACCCAAAACGCGCTGCGGCCTCCAGGGACACAGGGGACACAAGTGGCTGTGTGGCTTGCAGTGTCCGACCAGAGGGAGGGAGGTTGTCTGGCTGCTGAGGCGAAGCCGGTGTCAGCCCTTTGGGGAACTGCCCGTGGATGCTTCGGGAATGGGGGCTGCCAACTCAGAACCCCCGTTCCCTGTGGCTGCAGCCAGCCAGAGGGCTCCAGGGTCGGGCGCGCCCGCGGGCCTGGGGGGCTTCTTGCCTGTGTGCAGGGCTTCTACGCACAAGGTGGCACCTCATCCCAGCCCAAGGGTGGTGGCAGGAACTCAGGAGGCTCTCGGGGACTCAGCAGGGCCCGCCCCTGGGGCCAGGGGTCTGGCAGGCTCCGGGGCAAATGGACTACAGAAGCCGAGAGGGGCCCGTCTGCGCCAAAACCCAAAACGCGCTGCGGCCTCCAGGGACACAGGGGACACAAGTGGCTGTGTGGCTTGCAGTGCCCGACCAGAGGGAGGGAGGTTGTCTGGCTGCTGAGGCGCAGCAGGTGTCAGCCCTTCGGGGAACTGCCCGTGGATGCTTCGGGAATGGGGGCTGCCAACTCAGAACCCCCGTTCCCTGTGGCTGCAGCCAGCCAGGGGGCTCCAGGATCGGGAGCGCCCGCGGGTCTGGGGGCTTCTTGCTGTGTGCAGGGCTTCTACGCACAAGTGGCACCACATCCCGGCCCAAGGGTGGTTGCAGGAACCCAGGAGGCGCTCGGGGACTCAGCAGGACCCGCCCCTGGGGCCAGGGGACTGGCAGGCTCTGGGCCAAATGGACTACAGAAGCCGAGAGGGGCCCGTCTGCGCCAAAACCCAAAACGCGCTGCGGCCTCCAGGGACACAGGGGACACAAGTGGCTGTGTGGCTTGCAGTGCCCGACCAGAGGGAGGGAGGTTGTCTGGCTGCTGAGGCACAGCCGGTGTCAGCCCTTCGGGGAACTGCCCGTGGATGCTTCGGGAATGGGGGCTGCCAACTCAGAACCCCCGTTCCCTGTGGCTGCAGCCAGCCAGAGGGCTCCAGGGTCGGGCGCGCCCGCGGGCCTGGGGGGCTTCTTGCCTGTGTGCAGGGCTTCTACGCACAAGGTGGCACCTCATCCCGGCCCAAGGGTGGTGGCAGGAACTCAGGAGGCTCTCGGGGACTCAGCAGGGCCCGCCCCTGGGGCCAGGGGTCTGGCAGGCTCCGGGGCAAATGGACTACAGAAGCCGAGAGGGGCCCGTCTGCGCCAAAACCCAAAACGCGCTGCGGCCTCCAGGGACACAGGGGACACAAGTGGCTGTGTGGCTTGCAGTGTCCGACCAGAGGGAGGGAGGTTGTCTGGCTGCTGAGGCGCAGCCGGTGTCAGCCCTTTGGGGAACTGCCCGTGGATGCTTCGGGAATGGGGGCTGCCAACTCAGAACCCCCGTTCCCTGTGGCTGCAGCCAGCCAGAGGGCTCCAGGGTCGGGCGCGCCCGCGGGCCTGGGGGGCTTCTTGCCTGTGTGCAGGGCTTCTACGCACAAGGTGGCACCTCATCCCGGCCCAAGGGTGGTGGCAGGAACTCAGGAGGCTCTCGGGGACTCAGCAGGGCCCGCCCCTGGGGCCAGGGGTCTGGCAGGCTCCGGGGCAAATGGACTACAGAAGCCGAGAGGGGCCCGTCTGCGCCAAAACCCAAAACGCGCTGCGGCCTCCAGGGACACAGGGGACACAAGTGGCTGTGTGGCTTGCAGTGCCCGACCAGAGGGAGGGAGGTTGTCTGGCTGCTGAGGCGCAGCCGGTGTCAGCCCTTCGGGGAACTGCCCGTGGATGCTTCGGGAATGGGGGCTGCCAACTCAGAACCCCCGTTCCCTGTGGCTGCAGCCAGCCAGGGGGCTCCAGGATCGGGAGCGCCCGCGGGTCTGGGGGCTTCTTGCTGTGTGCAGGGCTTCTACGCACAAGTGGCACCACATCCCGGCCCAAGGGTGGTGGCAGGAACCCAGGAGGCGCTCGGGGACTCAGCAGGACCCGCCCCTGGGGCCAGGGGTCTGGCAGGCTCTGGGCCAAATGGACTACAGAAGCCGAGAGGGGCCCGTCTGCGCCAAAACCCAAAACGCGCTGCGGCCTCCAGGGACACAGGGGACACAAGTGGCTGTGTGGCTTGCAGTGCCCGACCAGAGGGAGGGAGGTTGTCTGGCTGCTGAGGCACAGCCGGTGTCAGCCCTTCGGGGAACTGCCCGTGGATGCTTCGGGAATGGGGGCTGCCAACTCAGAACCCCCGTTCCCTGTGGCTGCAGCCAGCCAGGGGGCTCCAGGGTCGGGCGCGCCCGCCGGCCTGGGGGGCTTCTTGCCTGTGTGCAGGGCTTCTACGCACAAGGTGGCACCTCATCCCGGCCCAAGCGTGGTGGCAGGAACCCAGGAGGCGCTCGGGGACTCAGCAGGGCCCGCCCCTGGGGCCAGGGGTCTGGCAGGCTCCGGGGCAAATGGACTACGGAAGCCGAGAGGGGCCCGTCCGCGCCAAAACCCAAAACGCGCTGCGGCCTCCAGGGACACAGGGGACACAAGTGGCTGTGTGGCTTGCAGTGCCCGACCAGAGGGAGGGAGGTTGTCTGGCTGCTGAGGCGCAGCCGGTGTCAGCCCTTCGGGGAACTGCCCGTGGATGCTTCGGGAATGGGGGCTGCCAACTCAGAACCCCCGTTCCCTGTGGCTGCAGCCAGCCAGGGGGCTCCAGGGTCTGGCGGGCCTGGGGGGCTTCTTGCCTGTGTGCAGGGCTTCTATGTACAAGGTGGCACCTCATCCCGGCCCAAGGGTGGTGGCAGGAACCCAGGAGGCTCTCGGGGACTCAGCAGGGCCCGCCCCTGGGGCCATGGGTCTGGCAGGCTCCGGGGCAAATGGACTACGGAAGCCGAGAGGGGCCCGTCCGCGCCAAAACCCAAAACGCGCTGCGGCCTCCAGGGACACAGGGGACACAAGTGGCTGTGTGGCTTGCAGTGTCCGACCAGAGGGAGGGAGGTTGTCTGGCTGCTGAGGCGCAGCCGGTGTCAGCCCTTTGGGGAACTGCCCGTGGATGCTTCGGGAATGGGGGCTGCCAACTCATAACCCCCGTTCCCTGTGGCTGCAGCCAGCCAGAGGGCTCCAGGGTCGGGCGCGCCCGCGGTCCTGGGGGGCTTCTTGCCTGTGTGCAGGGCTTCTACGCACAAGGTGGCACCTCATCCCGGCCCAAGGGTGGTGGCAGGAACTCAGGAGGCGCTCGGGGACTCAGCAGGGCCCGCCCCTGGGGCCAGGGGTCTGGCAGGCTCCGGGGCAAATGGACTACGGAAGCCGAGAGGGGCCCGTCCGCGCCAAAACCCAAAACGCGCTGCGGCCTCCAGGGACACAGGGGACACAAGTGGCTGTGTGGCTTGCAGTGCCCGACCAGAGGGAGGGAGGTTGTCTGGCTGCTGAGGCGCAGCCGGTGTCAGCCCTTCGGGGAACTGCCCGTGGATACTTCGGGAATTGGGGCTGCCAACTCAGAACCCCCGTTCCCTGTGGCTGCAGCCAGCCAGGGGGCTCAGGGTCGGGAGCGCCCGCGGGTCTGGGGGGCTTCTTGCATGTGTGCAGGGCTTCTACGCACAAGTGGCACCTCATCCCGGCCCAAGGGTGGTGGCAGGAACCCAGGAGGCGCTCGGGGACTCAGCAGGACCCGCCCCTGGGGCCAGGGGTCTGGCAGGCTCCGGGGCAAATGGACTACGGAATCCGAGAGGGGCCCGTCCGCGCCAAAACCCAAAACGCGCTGCGGCCTCCAGGGACACAGGGGACACAAGTGGCTGTGTGGCTTGCAGTGCCCGACCAGAGGGAAGGAGGTTGTCTGGCTGCTGAGGCGCAGCCGGTGTCAGCCCTTCGGGGAAATGCCCGTGGATGCTTCGGGATTGGGGGCTGCCAACTCAGAACCCCCGTTCCCTGTGGCTGCAGCCAGCCAGGGGGCTCCAGGGTCGGGCGCGCCCGCGGGCCTGGGGGGCTTCTTGCCTGTGTGCAGGGCTTCTACGCACAAGTGGCACCTCATCCCGGCCCAAGGGTGGTGGCAGGAACCCAGGAGGCGCTCGGGGACTCAGCAGGGCCCGCCCCTGGGGCCAGGGGTCTGGCAGGCTCCGGGGCAAATGGACTACGGAAGCCGAGAGGGGCCCGTCCGCGCCAAAACCCAAAACGCGCTGCGGCCTCCAGGGACACAGGGGACACAAGTGGCTGTGTGGCTTGCAGTGCCCGACCAGAGGGAGGGAGGTTGTCTGGCTGCTGAGGCGCAGCCGGTGTCAGCCCTTCGGGGAACTGCCCGTGGATGCTTCGGGAATGGGGGCTGCCAACTCAGAACCCCCGTTCCCTGTGGCTGCAGCCAGCCAGGGGGCTCCAGGGTCGGGCGGGCCTGGGGGGCTTCTTGCCTGTGTGCAGGGCTTCTACGCACAAGGTGGCACCTCATCCCGGACCAAGGGTGGTGGCAGGAACCCAGGAGGCGCTCGGGGACTCAGCAGGGCCCACCCCTGGGGCCAGGGGTCTGGCAGGCTCCGGGGCAAATGGACTACGGAAGCCGAGAGGGGCCTGTCCACGCCAAAACCCAAAACGCGCTGCGGCCTCCAGGGACACAGGGGACACAAGTGGCTGTGTGGCTTGCAGTGCCCGACCAGAGGGAGGGAGGTTGTCTGGCTGCTGAGGCGCAGCCGGTGTCAGCCCTTCGGGGAACTGCCCGTGGATGCTTCGGGAATGGGGGCTGCCAACTCAGAACCCCCGCTCCCTGTGGCTGTAGCAAGCCAGGGTGCTCCAGGTTCGGGCGCGCCCGCGGGCCTGGGGGGCTTCTTGCCTGTGTGCAGGGCTTCTACGCACAAGGTGGCACCTCATCCCGGCCCAAGGGTGGTGGCAGGAACCCAGGAGGCGCTCGGGGACTCAGCAGGGCCCGCCCCTAGGGCCAGGGGTCTGGCAGGCCCCGGGGGCAAATGGACTACGGAAGCCGAGAGGGGCCCGTCCGCGCCAAAACCCAAAACGCGCTGCGGCCTCCAGGGACACAGGGGACACAAGTGGCTGTGTGGCTTGCAGTGCCCGACCAGAGGGAGGGAGGTTTTCTGGCTGCTGAGGCGCAGCCGGTGTCAGCACTTCGGGGAACTGCCCGTGGATGCTTCGGGACTGGGGGCTGCCAACTCAGAACCCCCGTTCCCTGTGGCTGCAGCCAGCCAGGGGGCTCCAGGGTCGGGCACGCCCGCGGGCCTGGGGGGCTTCTTGCCTGTGTGCAGGGCTTCTACACACAAGGTGGCACCTCATCCCGGCCCAAGGGTGGTGGCAGGAACTCAGGAGGTGCTCGAGGACTCAGCAGAGCCCGCCCCTGGGGCCAGGGGTCTGGCAGGTTCCGGGGGCAAATGGACTACGGAAGCCAAGTGGGGCCCGTCCGCGCCAAAACCCAAAACGCGCTGCGGCCTCCAGGGACACAGGGGACACAAGTGGCTGTGTGGCTTGCAGTGCCCGACCAGAGGGAGGGAGGTTGTCTGGCTGCTGAGGCGCAGCCGGTGTCAGCCCTTCGGGGAACTGCCCGTGGATGCTTCGGGAATGGGGGCTGCCAACTCAGAACCCCCGTTCCCTGTGGCTGCAGCCAGCCAGGGGGCTCCAGGGTCGGGTGCGCCCGCGGGCCTGGGGGGCTTCTTGCCTGTGTGCAGGGCTTCTACGCACAAGGTGGCACCTCATCCTGGCCCAAGGGTGGTGGCAGGAACCCAGGAGGCGCTCGGGGACTCAGCAGGGCCCGCCCCTGGGGCCAGGGGTCTGGCAGGCTCCGGGGGCAAATGGACTACGGAAGCCGAGAGGGGCCCGTCCGCGCCAAAACCCAAAACGCGCTGCGGCCTCCAGGGACACAGGGGACACAAGTGGCTGTGTGGCTTGCAGTGTCTGACCAGAGGGAGGGAGGTTGTCTGGCTGCTGAGGCGCAGCCGGTGTCAGCCCTTTGGGGAACTGCCCGTGGATGCTTCGGGAATGGGGGCTGCCAACTCAGAACCCGCGTTCCCTGTGGCTGCAGCCAGCCAGAGGGCTCCAGGGTCGGGCGCGCCCGTGGGCCTGGGGGGCTTCTTGCCTGTGTACAGGGCTTCTACGCACAAGGTGGCACCTCAACCCGGCCCAAGGGTGGTGGCAGGAACTCAGGAGGCTCTCGGGGACTCAGCAGGGCCCGCCCTGGTGCCAGGGGTCTGGCGGGCTCCGGGGCAAATGGACTGCGGAAGCCGAGAGGGGCCCGTCCGCGCCAAAACCCAAAACGCGCTGCGGCCTCCAGGGACACAGGGGACACAAGTGGCTGTGTGGCTTGCAGTGCCCGACCAGAGGGAGGGAGGTTGTCTGGCTGCTGAGGCGCAGCCGGTGTCAGCCCTTCAGGGAACTGCCCGTGGATGCTTCGGGAATGGGGGCTGCCAACTCAGAACCCTCGTTCCCTGTGGCTGCAGCCAGCCAGGGGGCTCCAGGGTCGGGGGCGCCCGCGGGCCTGGGGGGCTTCTTGCCTGTGTGCAGGGCTTCTACGCACAAGGTGGCACCTCATCCCGGCCCAAGGGTGGTGGCAGGAACCCAGGAGGCGCTCCGGGACTCAGCAGGGCCCGCCCCTGGGGCCAGGGGTCTGGCAGGCTCCGGGGGCAAATGGACTACGGAAGCCGAGAGGGGCCCGTCCGCGCCAAAACCCAAAACGCGCTGCGGCCTCCAGGGACACAGGGGACACAAGTGGCTGTGTGGCTTGCAGTGCCCGACCAGAGGGAGGGAGTTTGTCTGGCTGCTGAGGCGCAGCCGGTGTCAGCCCTTCGGGGAACTGCCCGTGGATGCTTCGGGAATGGGGGCTGCCAATTCAGAACCCCCGTTCCCTGTGGCTGCAGCCAGCCAGGGGGCTCCAGGGTCGGGCGCGCCCGTGGGCCTGGGGGGCTTCTTGCCTGTGTGCAGGGCTTCTACGCACAAGGTGGCACCTCATCCCGGCCCAAGGGTGGTGGCAGGAACCCAGGAGGCGCTCGGGGACACTGCAAGTCCCGCGCCTGTGGCCAAGGGTCTGGCAGGCTCCGGGGAAAAATGGACTACGGAAGCCGAGAGGGGCCCGTCCGCGCCAAAACCCAAAATGCGCTGCGGCCTCCAGGGACACAGGGGACACAAGTGGCTGTGTGGCTTGCAGTGCCCGACCAGAGGGAGGGAAGTTGTCTGGCTGCTGAGGCGCAGCCGGTGTCAGCCCTTCGGGGAACTGCCCGTGGATGCTTCGGGAATGGGGGCTGCCAACTCAGAACCCCCGTTCCCTGTGGCTGCAGCCAGCCAGGGGGCTCCAGGGTCGGGCGCGCCCGCGGGCCTGGGGGGCTTCTTGCATGTGTGCAGGGCTTCTACGCGCAAGGTGGCACCTCATCCCGGCCCAAGGGTGGTGTCAGGAACTCAGGGGGCGCTCGGGGACTCAGCAAGGACCGCCCCTGGGGCCAGGGGTCTGGCAGGCTCTGGGGGCAAATGGACTACAGAAGCCGAGAGGGGCCTGTCCGCGCCAAAACCCAAAACGCGCTGCGGCCTCCAGTGATACAGGGGACACAAGTGGCTGTGTGGCTTGCAGTGCCCGACCAGAGGGAGGTTGTCTGGCTGCTGAGGCGCAGCCGGTGTCAGCCCTTCGGGGAACTGCCCGTGGATGCTTCGGGAATGGGGGCTGCCAACTCAGAACCCCATTCCCTGTGGCTGCAGCCAGCCAGGGGGCTCCAGGATCGGGCGTGCCCGCGGGCCTGGGGGGCTTCTTGCCTGTGTGCAGGGCTTCTACGCACAAGGTGGCACCTCATCCCGGCCCAAGGGTGGTGGCAGGAACCCAGGAGGCGCTCGGGGACTCAGCAGGGCCCGCCCCTGGGGCCAGGGGTCTGGCAGGTTCCAGGGGCAAATGGACTACGGAAGCCGAGAGGGGCCCGTCCGCGCCAAAACCCAAAACGCGCTGCGGCCTCCAGGGACACAGGGGACACAAGTGGCTGTGTGGCTTGCAGTGCCCGACCAGAGGGAGGGAGGTTGTCTGGCTGCTGAGGCGCAGCCGGTGTCAGCCCTTCGGGGAACTGCCCGTGGATGCTTCGGGAATGGGGGCTGCCAACTCAGAACCCCCGTTTCCTGTGGCTTCAGCCAGCCAGGGGGCTCCAGGGTCGGGCGGGCCTGGGGGGCTTCTTGCCTGTGTGCAGGGCTTCTACGCACAAGGTGGCACCTCATCCCGGCCCAAGGGTGGTGGCAGGAACCCAGGAGGCACTCGGGGACTCAGCAGGGCCCGCCCCTGGGGACAGGAGTCTGGCAGGCTCTGGGGGCAAATGGACTACGGAAGCCGAGAGGGGCCCGTCCGCGCCAAAACCCAAAATGCGCTGCGGCCTCCAGGGACACAGGGGACACAAGTGGCTGTGTGGCTTGCAGTGCCCGACCAGAGGGAGGGAGGTTTTCTGGCTGCTGAGGCGCAGCCGGTGTCAGCACTTCGGGGAACTGCCCGTGGATGCTTCGGGACTGGGGGCTGCCAACTCAGAACCCCCGTTCCCTGTGGCTGCAGCCAGCCAGGGGGCTCCAGGGTCGGGCACGCCCGCGGGCCTGGCGGGCTTCTTGCCTGTGTGCAGGGCTTCTACACACAAGGTGGCACCTCATCCCGGCCCAAGGGTGGTGGCAGGAACTCAGGAGGTGCTCGAGGACTCAGCAGAGCCCGCCCCTGGGGCCAGGGGTCTGGCAGGTTCCGGGGGCAAATGGACTACGGAAGCCAAGTGGGGCCCGTCCGCGCCAAAACCCAAAACGCGCTGCGGCCTCCAGGGACACAGGGGACACAAGTGGCTGTGTGGCTTGCAGTGCCCGACCAGAGGGAGGGAGGTTGTCTGGCTGCTGAGGCGCAGCCGGTGTCAGCCCTTCGGGGAACTGCCCGTCGATGCTTCGGGAATGGGGGCTGCCAACTCAGAACCCCCGTTCCCTGTGGCTGCAGCCAGCCAGGGGGCTCCAGGTTCGGGCGCGCCCGCGGGCCTGGGGGGCTTCTTGCCTGTGTGCAGGGCTTCTACGCACAAGGTGGCACCTCATCCTGGCCCAAGGGTGGTGGCAGGAACCCAGGAGGCGCTCGGGGACTCAGCAGGGCCCGCCCCTGGGGCCAGGGGTCTGGCAGGCTCCGGGGGCAAATGGACTACGGAAGCCGAGAGGGGCCCGTCCGCGCCAAAACCCAAAACGCGCTGCGGCCTCCAGGGACACAGGGGACACAAGTGGCTGTGTGGCTTGCAGTGTCCGACCAGAGGGAGGGAGGTTGTCTGGCTGCTGAGGCGCAGCCGGTGTCAGCCCTTTGGGACTGCCCGTGGATGATTCAGGAATGGGGGCTGCCAACTCAGAACCCCCGTTCCCTGTGGCTGCAGCCAGCCAGAGGGCTCCAGGGTCGGGCGCGCCCGCGGGCCTGGGGGGCTTCTTGCCTGTGTACAGGGCTTCTACGCACAAGGTGGCACCTCAACCCGGCCCAAGGGTGGTGGCAGGAACTCAGGAGGCTCTCGGGGACTCAGCAGGGCCCGCCCTGGGGCCAGGGGTCTGGCAGGCTCTGGGGCAAATGGACTACGGAAGCCGAGAGGGGCCCGTCCGCGCCAAAACCCAAAACGCGCTGCGGCCTCCAGGGACACAGGGGACACAAGTGGCTGTGTGGCTTGCAGTGCCCGACCAGAGGGAGGGAGGTTGTCTGGCTGCTGAGGCGCAGCCGGTGTCAGCCCTTCGGGGAACTGCCCGTGGATACTTCGGGAATGGGGGCTGCCAACTCAGAACCCCCGTTCCCTGTGGCTGCAGCCAGCCAGGGGGCTCCAGGGTCGGGCGCGCCCGCGGGCCTGTTGGGCTTCTTGCCTGTGTGCAGGGCTTCTACGCACAAGGTGGCACCTCATCCCGGCCCAAGGGTGGTGGCAGGAACTCAGGGGGCGCTCGGGGACTCAGCAAGGCCCACCCCTGGGGCCAGGGGTCTGGCAGGCTCTGGGGGCAAATGGACTACAGAAGCCGAGAGGGGCCCGTCCGCGCCAAAACCCAAAACGTGCTGCGGCCTCCAGGGATACAGGGGACACAATTGGCTGTGTGGCTTGCAGTGTCCGACCAGAGGGAGGTTGTCTGGCTGCTGAGGCGCAGCCGGTGTCAGCCCTTCGGGGAACTGCCCGTGGATGATTCGGGAATGGGGGCTGCCAACTCAGAACCCCCATTCCCTGTGGCTGCAGCCAGCCAGGGGGCTCCAGGGTCGGGCGCGCCCGCGGGCCTGGGGGGCTTCTTGCCTGTGTGCAGGGCTTCTACGCTCATGGTGGCACCTAATCCCGGCCCAAGGGTGGTGGCAGGAACCCAGGAGGAACTCGGGGACTCAGCAGGGCCCGCCCCTGGTGCCAGGGGTCTGGCAGGCTCCGGGGGCAAGTGGACTACGGAAGCCGAGAGGGGCCCGTCCGCGCCAAAACCCAAAACGCGCTGCGGCCTCCAGGGACAAAGGGGACACAAGTGGCTGTGTGGCTTGCAGTGCCCGACCAGAGGGAGGGAGGTTGTCTGGCTGCTGAGGCGCAGCCGGTGTCAGCCCTTCAGGGAACTGCCCGTCGATGCTTCGGGAATGGGGGCTGCCAACTCAGAACCCTCGTTCCCTGTGGCTGCAGCCAGCCAGGGGGCTCCAGGGTCGGGGGCGCCCGCGGGCCTGGGGGGCTTCTTGCCTGTGTGCAGGGCTTCTACGCACAAGGTGGCACCTCATCCCGGCCCAAGGGTGGTGGCAGGAACCCAGGAGGCACTCCGGGACTCAGCAGGGCCCGCCCCTGGGGCCAGGGGTCTGGCAGGCTCCGGGGGCAAATGGACTACGGAAGCCGAGAGGGGCCCGTCCGCGCCAAAACCCAAAACGCGCTGCGGCCTCCAGGGACACAGGGGACACAAGTGGCTGTGTGGCTTGCAGTGCCCGACCAGAGGGAGGGAGTTTGTCTGGCTGCTGAGGCGCAGCCGGTGTCAGCCCTTCAGGGAACTGCCCGTGGATGCTTCGGGAATGGGGGCTGCCAATTCAGAACCCTCGTTCCCTGTGGCTGCAGCCAGCCAGGGGGCTCCAGGGTCGGGCGCGCCCGTGGGCCTGGGGGGCTTCTTGCCTGTGTGCAGGGCTTCTACGCACAAGGTGGCACCTCATCCCGGCCCAAGGGTGGTGGCAGGAACCCAGGAGGCGCTCGGGGACACTGCAGGGTCCGCGCCTGTGGCCAAGGGTCTGGCAGGCTCCGGGGACAAATGGACTACGGAAGCCGAGAGGGGCCCGTCCGCGCCAAAACCCAAAATGCGCTGCGGCCTCCAGGGACACAGGGGACACAAGTGGCTGTGTGGCTTGCAGTGCCCGACCAGAGGGAGGGAAGTTGTCTGGCTGCTGAGGCGCAGCCGGTGTCAGCCCTTCGGGGAACTGCCCGTGGATGCTTCGGGAATGGGGGCTGCCAACTCAGAACCCCCGTTCCCTGTGGCTTCAGCCAGCCAGGGGGCTCCAGGATCGGGAGCGCCCACGGGTCTGGGGGGCTTCTTGCTGTGTGCAGGGCTTCTACGCACAAGGTGGCACCTCATCCCGGCCCAAGGGTGGTGGCAGGAACTCAGGGGGCGCTCGGGGACTCAGCAAGGCCCACCCCTGGGGCCAGGGGTCTGGCAGGCTCTGGGGGCAAATGGACTACAGAAGCCGAGAGGGGCCCGTCCGCGCCAAAACCCAAAACGTGCTGCGGCCTCCAGGGATACAGGGGACACAATTGGCTGTGTGGCTTGCAGTGTCCGACCAGAGGGAGGTTGTCTGGCTGCTGAGGCGCAGCCGGTGTCAGCCCTTCGGGGAACTGCCCTTGGATGATTCGGGAATGGGGGCTGCCAACTCAGAACCCCCATTCCCTGTGGCTGCAGCCAGCCAGGGGGCTCCAGGGTCGGGCGCGCCCGCGGGCCTGGGGGGCTTCTTGCCTGTGTGCATGGCTTCTACGCTCAAGGTGGCACCTTATCCCGGCCCAAGGGTGGTGGCAGGAACCCAGGAGGAACTCGGGGACTCAGCAGGGCCCGCCCCTGGTGCCAGGGGTCTGGCAGGCTCCGGGGGCAAGTGGACTACGGAAGCCGAGAGGGGCCCGTCCGCGCCAAAACCCAAAACGCGCTGCGGCCTCCAGGGACAAACGGGACACAAGTGGCTGTGTGGCTTGCAGTGCCCGACCAGAGGGAGGGAGGTTGTCTGGCTGCTGAGGCGCAGCCGGTGTCAGCCCTTCAGGGAACTGCCCGTGGATGCTTCGGGAATGGGGGCTGCCAACTCAGAACCCTCGTTCCCTGTGGCTGCAGCCAGCCAGGGGGCTCCAGGGTTGGGGGCGCCCGCGGGCCTGGGGGGCTTCTTGCCTGTGTGCAGGGCTTCTATGCACAAGGTGGCACCTCATCCCGGCCCAAGGGTGGTGGCAGGAACCCAGGAGGCGCTCCGGGACTCAGCAGGGCCCGCCCCTGGGGCCAGGGGTCTGGCAGGCTCCGGGGGCAAATGGACTACGGAAGCCGAGAGGGGCCCGTCCGCGCCAAAACCCAAAACGCGCTGCGGCCTCCAGGGACACAGGGGACACAAGTGGCTGTGTGGCTTGCAGTGCCGGACCAGAGGGAGGGAGTTTGTCTGGCTGCTGAGGCGCAGCCGGTGTCAGCCCTTCGGGGAACTGCCCGTGGATGCTTCGGGAATGGGGGCTGCCAATTCAGAACCCCCGTTCCCTGTGGCTGCAGCCAGCCAGGGGGCTCCAGGGTCGGGCGCGCCCGTGGGCCTGGGGGGCTTCTTGCCTGTGTGCAGGGCTTCTACGCACAAGGTGGCACCTCATCCCGGCCCAAGGGTGGTGGCAGGAACCCAGGAGGCGCTCGGGGACACTGCAGGGCCCGCGCCTGTGGCCAAGGGTCTGGCAGGCTCCGGGGACAAATGGACTACGGAAGCCGAGAGGGGCCCGTCCGCGCCAAAACCCAAAATGCGCTGCGGCCTCCAGGGACACAGGGGACACAAGTGGCTGTGTGGCTTGCAGTGCCCGACCAGAGGGAGGGAAGTTGTCTGGCTGCTGAGGCGCAGCCGGTGTCAGCCCTTCGGGGAACTGCCCGTGGATGCTTCGGGAATGGGGGCTGCCAACTCAGAACCCCCGTTCCCTGTGGCTGCAGCCAGCCAGGGGGCTCCAGGGTCGGGCGCGCCCGCGGGCCTGGGGGGCTTCTTGCATGTGTGCAGGGCTTCTACGCGCAAGGTGGCACCTCATCCCGGCCCAAGGGTGGTGTCAGGAACTCAGGGGGCGCTCGGGGACTCAGCAAGGACCGCCCCTGGGGCCAGGGGTCTGGCAGGCTCTGGGGGCAAATGGACTACAGAAGCCGAGAGGGGCCTGTCCGCGCCAAAACCCAAAACGCGCTGCGGCCTCCAGTGATACAGGGGACACAAGTGGCTGTGTGGCTTGCAGTGCCCGACCAGAGGGAGGTTGTCTGGCTGCTGAGGCGCAGCCGGTGTCAGCCCTTCGGGGAACTGCCCGTGGATGCTTCGGGAATGGGGGCTGCCAACTCAGAACCCCATTCCCTGTGGCTGCAGCCAGCCAGGGGGCTCCAGGATCGGGCGTGCCCGCGGGCCTGGGGGGCTTCTTGCCTGTGTGCAGGGCTTCTACGCACAAGGTGGCACCTCATCCCGGCCCAAGGGTGGTGGCAGGAACCCAGGAGGCGCTCGGGGACTCAGCAGGGCCCGCCCCTGGGGCCAGGGGTCTGGCAGGTTCCAGGGGCAAATGGACTACGGAAGCCGAGAGGGGCCCGTCCGCGCCAAAACCCAAAACGCGCTGCGGCCTCCAGGGACACAGGGGACACAAGTGGCTGTGTGGCTTGCAGTGCCCGACCAGAGGGAGGGAGGTTGTCTGGCTGCTGAGGCGCAGCCGGTGTCAGCCCTTCGGGGAACTGCCCGTGGATGCTTCGGGAATGGGGGCTGCCAACTCAGAACCCCCGTTTCCTGTGGCTTCAGCCAGCCAGGGGGCTCCAGGGTCGGGCGGGCCTGGGGGGCTTCTTGCCTGTGTGCAGGGCTTCTACGCACAAGGTGGCACCTCATCCCGGCCCAAGGGTGGTGGCAGGAACCCAGGAGGCACTCGGGGACTCAGCAGGGCCCGCCCCTGGGGCCAGGGGTCTGGCAGGCTCCGGGGACATATGGACTACGGAAGCCGAGAGGGGCCCGTCCGCGCCAAAACCCAAAACGCGCTGCGGCCTCCAGGGATACAGGGGACACAAGTGGCTGTGTGGCTTGCAGTGCCCGACCAGAGGGAGGGAGGTTGTCTGGCTGCTGAGGCGCAGCCGGTGTCAGCCCTTGGTGGAACTGCCCGTGGATGCTTCGGGAATGGGGGCTGCCAACTCAGAACCCCCGTTCCCTGTGGCTGCAGCCAGCCAGGGGGATCCAGGGTCGGGCGCGCCCACGGGCCTGGGGGGCTTCTTGCCTGTGTGCAGGGCTTCTACGCAAAAGGTGGCACCTCATCCCGGCCCAAGGGTGGTGGCAGGAACTCAGGAGGCGCTCGGGGACTCAGCAGGGCCCGCCCCTGGGGCCAGGGGTCTGGCAGGCTCCGGGGGCAAATGGACTACGGAAGCCGAGAGGGGCCCGTCCGCGCCAAAACCCAAAACGCGCTGCGGCCTCCAGGGACACAGGGGACACAAGTGGCTGTGTGGCTTGCAGTGCCCGACCAGAGGGAGGGAGGTTGTCTGGCTGCTGAGGCGCAGCCGGTGTCAGCCCTTCGGGGAACTGCCCGTGGATGCTTCGGGAATGGGGGCTGCCAACTCAGAACCCTCGTTTCCTGTGGCTGCAGCCAGCCAGGGGGCTCCAGGGTCGGGCGCGCCCGCGGGCCTGGGGGGCTTCTTGCCTGTGTGCAGGGCTTCTACGCACAAGGTGGCACCTCATCCCGGCCCAAGGGTGGTGGCAGGAACCCAGGAGGCGCTCGGGGACTCAGCAGGGCCCGCCCCTGGGGCCAGGGGTCTGGCAGGCTCCGGGGGCAAATGGACTACGGAAGCCGAGAGGGGCCCGTCCGCGCCAAAACCCAAAACGCGCTGCGGCCTCCAGGGACACAGGGGACACAAGTGGCTGTGTGGCTTGCAGTGCCCGACCAGAGGGAGGGAGGTTGTCTGGCTGCTGAGGCGCAGCCGGTGTCAGCCCTTCGGGGAACTGCCCGTGGATGCTTCGGGAATGGGGGCTGCCAATTCAGAACCCCCGTTCCCTGTGGCTGCAGCCAGCCAGGGGGCTCCAGGGTCGGGCGCGCCCGTGGGCCTGGGGGGCTTCTTGCCTGTGTGCAGGGCTTCTACGCACAAGGTGGCACCTCATCCCGGCCCAAGGGTGGTGGCAGGAACCCAGGAGGCGCTCGGGGACACTGCAGGGCCCGCGCCTGTGGCCAAGGGTCTGGCAGGCTCCGGGGACAAATGGACTACGGAAGCCGAGAGGGGCCCGTCCGCGCCAAAACCCAAAATGCGCTGCGGCCTCCAGGGACACAGGGGACACAAGTGGCTGTGTGGCTTGCAGTGCCCGACCAGAGGGAGGGAAGTTGTCTGGCTGCTGAGGCGCAGCCGGTGTCAGCCCTTCGGGGAACTGCCCGTGGATGCTTCGGGAATGGGGGCTGCCAACTCAGAACCCCCGTTCCCTGTGGCTGCAGCCAGCCAGGGGGCTCCAGGGTCGGGCGCGCCCGCGGGCCTGGGGGGCTTCTTGCATGTGTGCAGGGCTTCTACGCGCAAGGTGGCACCTCATCCCGGCCCAAGGGTGGTGTCAGGAACTCAGGGGGCGCTCGGGGACTCAGCAAGGACCGCCCCTGGGGCCAGGGGTCTGGCAGGCTCTGGGGGCAAATGGACTACAGAAGCCGAGAGGGGCCTGTCCGCGCCAAAACCCAAAACGCGCTGCGGCCTCCAGTGATACAGGGGACACAAGTGGTTGTGTGGCTTGCAGTGCCCGACCAGAGGGAGGTTGTCTGGCTGCTGAGGCGCAGCCGGTGTCAGCCCTTCGGGGAACTGCCCGTGGATGCTTCGGGAATGGGGGCTGCCAACTCAGAACCCCATTCCCTGTGGCTGCAGCCAGCCAGGGGGCTCCAGGATCGGGCGTGCCCGCGGGCCTGGGGGGCTTCTTGCCTGTGTGCAGGGCTTCTACGCACAAGGTGGCACCTCATCCCGGCCCAAGGGTGGTGGCAGGAACCCAGGAGGCGCTCGGGGACTCAGCAGGGCCCGCCCCTGGGGCCAGGGGTCTGGCAGGCTCCGGGGTAAATGGACTACGGAAGCCGAGAGGGGCCCGTCCGCGCCAAAACCCAAAACGTGCTGCGGCCTCCAGGGACACAGGGGACACAAGTGGCTGTGTGGCTTGCAGTGCCCGACCAGAGGGAGGGAGGTTGTCTGGCTGCTGAGGCGCAGCCGGTGTCAGCCCTTCGGGGAACTGCCCGTGGATGCTTCGGGAATGGGGGCTGCCAATTCAGAACCCCCGTTCCCTGTGGCTGCAGCCAGCCAGGGGGCTCCAGGGTCGGGCGCGCCCGCAGGCCTGGGGGGCTTCTTGCATGTGTGCAGGGCTTCTACGCGCAAGGTGGCACCTCATCCCGGCCCAAGGGTGGTGTCAGGAACTCAGGGGGCGCTCGGGGACTCAGCAAGGACCGCCCCTGGGGCCAGGGGTCTGGCAGGCTCTGGGGGCAAATGGACTACAGAAGCCGAGAGGGGCCTGTCCGCGCCAAAACCCAAAACGCGCTGCGGCCTCCAGTGATACAGGGGACACAAGTGGTTGTGTGGCTTGCAGTGCCCGACCAGAGGGAGGGAGGTTGTCTGGCTGCTGAGGCGCAGCCGGTGTCAGCCCTTCGGGGAACTGCCCGTGGATGCTTCGGGAATGGGGGCTGCCAACTCAGAACCCCATTCCCTGTGGCTGCAGCCAGCCAGGGGGCTCCAGGATTGGGCGTGCCCGCGGGCCTGGGGGGCTTCTTGCCTGTGTGCAGGGCTTCTACGCACAAGGTGGCACCTCATCCCGGCCCAAGGGTGGTGGCAGGAACCCAGGAGGCGCTCGGGGACTCAGCAGGGCCCGCCCCTGGGGCCAGGGGTCTGGCAGGCTCCAGGGGCAAATGGACTACGGAAGCCGAGAGGGGCCCGTCCGCGCCAAAACCCAAAACGCGCTGCGGCCTCCAGGGACACAGGGGACACAAGTGGCTGTGTGGCTTGCAGTGCCCGACCAGAGGGAGGGAGGTTGTCTGGCTGCTGAGGCGCAGCCGGTGTCAGCCCTTCGGGGAACTGCCCGTGGATGCTTCGGGAATGGGGGCTGCCAACTCAGAACCCCCGTTTCCTGTGGCTTCAGCCAGCCAGGGGGCTCCAGGGTCGGGCGGGCCTGGGGGGCTTCTTGCCTGTGTGCAGGGCTTCTACGCACAAGGTGGCACCTCATCCCGGCCCAAGGGTGGTGGCAGGAACCCAGGAGGCACTCGGGGACTCAGCAGGGCCCGCCCCTGGGGCCAGGGGTCTTGCAGGCTCTGGGGGCAAATGGACTACGGAAGCCCAGAGGGGCCCGTCCGCGCCAAAACCCAAAATGCGCTGCGGCCTCCAGGGACACAGGGGACACAAGTGGCTGTGTGGCTTGCAGTGCCCGACCAGAGGGAGGGAGGTTGTCTGGCTGCTGAGGCGCAGCCGGTGTCAGCCCTTCGGGGAACTGCCCGTGGATGCTTCGGGAATGGGGGCTGCCAACTCAGAACCCCCGTTCCCTGTGGCTGCAGCCAGCCAGGGGGCTCCAGGGTCAGGCGCGCCCGCGGGCCTGGGGGGCTTCTTGCCTGTGTGCAGGGCTTCTACGCACAAGGTGGCACCTCATCCCGGCCCAAGGGTGGTGGCAGGAACCCAGGAGGCGCTCGGGGACTCAGCAGGGCCCGCCCCTGGGGCCAGGGGTCTGGCAGGCTCCGGGGGCAAATGGACTACGGAAGCCGAGAGGGGCCCGTCCGCGCAAAACCCAAAACGCGCTGCGGCCTCCAGGGACACAGGGGACACAAGTGGCTGTGTGGCTTGCAGTGCCCGACCAGAGGGAGGGAGGTTGTCTGGCTGCTGAGGCGCAGCCGGTGTCAGCCCTTCGGGGAACTGCCCGTGGATGCTTCGGGAATGGGGGCTGCCAATTCAGAACCCCCGTTCCCTGTGGCTGCAGCCAGCCAGGGGGCTCCAGGGTCGGGCGCGCCCGTGGGCCTGGGGGGCTTCTTGCCTGTGTGCAGGGCTTCTACGCACAAGGTGGCACCCCATCCCGGCCCAAGGGTGGTGGCAGGAACCCAGGAGGCGCTCGGGGACACTGCAGGGCCCGCGCCTGTGGCCAAGGGTCTGGCAGGCTCCGGGGACAAATGGACTACGGAAGCCGAGAGGGGCCCGTCCGCGCCAAAACCCAAAATGCGCTGCGGCCTCCAGGGACACAGGGGACACAAGTGGCTGTGTGGCTTGCAGTGCCCGACCAGAGGGAGGGAAGTTGTCTGGCTGCTGAGGCGCAGCCGGTGTCAGCCCTTCGGGGAACTGCCCGTGGATGCTTCGGGAATGGGGGCTGCCAACTCAGAACCCCCGTTCCCTGTGGCTGCAGCCAGCCAGGGGGCTCCAGGGTCGGGCGCGCCCGCGGGCCTGGGGGGCTTCTTGCATGTGTGCAGGGCTTCTACGCGCAAGGTGGCACCTCATCCCGGCCCAAGGGTGGTGTCAGGAACTCAGGGGGCGCTCGGGGACTCAGCAAGGACCGCCCCTGGGGCCAGGGGTCTGGCAGGCTCTGGGGGCAAATGGACTACAGAAGCCGAGAGGGGCCTGTCCGCGCCAAAACCCAAAACGCGCTGCGGCCTCCAGTGATACAGGGGACACAAGTGGTTGTGTGGCTTGCAGTGCCCGACCAGAGGGAGGTTGTCTGGCTGCTGAGGCGCAGCCGGTGTCAGCCCTTCGGGGAACTGCCCGTGGATGCTTCGGGAATGGGGGCTGCCAACTCAGAACCCCATTCCCTGTGGCTGCAGCCAGCCAGGGGGCTCCAGGATCGGGCGTGCCCGCGGGCCTGGGGGGCTTCTTGCCTGTGTGCAGGGCTTCTACGCACAAGGTGGCACCTCATCCCGGCCCAAGGGTGGTGGCAGGAACCCAGGAGGCGCTCGGGGACTCAGCAGGGCCCGCCCCTGGGGCCAGGGGTCTGGCAGGCTCCAGGGGCAAATGGACTACGGAAGCCGAGAGGGGCCCGTCCGCGCCAAAACCCAAAACGCGCTGCGGCCTCCAGGGACACAGGGGACACAAGTGGCTGTGTGGCTTGCAGTGCCCGACCAGAGGGAGGGAGGTTGTCTGGCTGCTGAGGCGCAGCCGGTGTCAGCCCTTCGGGGAACTGCCCGTGGATGCTTCGGGAATGGGGGCTGCCAACTCAGAACCCCCGTTTCCTGTGGCTTCAGCCAGCCAGGGGGCTCCAGGGTCGGGCGGGCCTGGGGGGCTTCTTGCCTGTGTGCAGGGCTTCTACGCACAAGGTGGCACCTCATCCCGGCCCAAGGGTGGTGGCAGGAACCCAGGAGGCACTCGGGGACTCAGCAGGGCCCGCCCCTGGGGCCAGGGGTCTTGCAGGCTCTGGGGGCAAATGGACTACGGAAGCCCAGAGGGGCCCGTCCGCGCCAAAACCCAAAATGCGCTGCGGCCTCCAGGGACACAGGGGACACAAGTGGCTGTGTGGCTTGCAGTGCCCGACCAGAGGGAGGGAGGTTGTCTGGCTGCTGAGGCGCAGCCGGTGTCAGCCCTTCGGGGAACTGCCCGTGGATGCTTCGGGAATGGGGGCTGCCAACTCAGAACCCCCGTTCCCTGTGGCTGCAGCCAGCCAGGGGGCTCCAGGGTCAGGCGCGCCCGCGGGCCTGGGGGGCTTCTTGCCTGTGTGCAGGGCTTCTACGCACAAGGTGGCACCTCATCCCGGCCCAAGGGTGGTGGCAGGAACCCAGGAGGCGCTCGGGGACTCAGCAGGGCCCGCCCCTGGGGCCAGGGGTCTGGCAGGCTCCGGGGGCAAATGGACTACGGAAGCCGAGAGGGGCCCGTCCGCGCCAAAACCCAAAACGCGCTGCGGCCTCCAGGGACACAGGGGACACAAGTGGCTGTGTGGCTTGCAGTGCCCGACCAGAGGGAGGGAGGTTGTCTGGCTGCTGAGGCGCAGCCGGTGTCAGCCCTTCGGGGAACTGCCCGTGGATGCTTCGGGAATGGGGGCTGCCAATTCAGAACCCCCGTTCCCTGTGGCTGCAGCCAGCCAGGGGGCTCCAGGGTCGGGCGCGCCCGTGGGCCTGGGGGGCTTCTTGCCTGTGTGCAGGGCTTCTACGCACAAGGTGGCACCTCATCCCGGCCCAAGGGTGGTGGCAGGAACCCAGGAGGCGCTCGGGGACACTGCAGGGCCCGCGCCTGTGGCCAAGGGTCTGGCAGGCTCCGGGGACAAATGGACTACGGAAGCCGAGAGGGGCCCGTCCGCGCCAAAACCCAAAATGCGCTGCGGCCTCCAGGGACACAGGGGACACAAGTGGCTGTGTGGCTTGCAGTGCCCGACCAGAGGGAGGGAAGTTGTCTGGCTGCTGAGGCGCAGCCGGTGTCAGCCCTTCGGGGAACTGCCCGTGGATGCTTCGGGAATGGGGGCTGCCAACTCAGAACCCCCGTTCCCTGTGGCTGCAGCCAGCCAGGGGGCTCCAGGGTCGGGCGCGCCCGCGGGCCTGGGGGGCTTCTTGCATGTGTGCAGGGCTTCTACGCGCAAGGTGGCACCTCATCCCGGCCCAAGGGTGGTGTCAGGAACTCAGGGGGCGCTCGGGGACTCAGCAAGGACCGCCCCTGGGGCCAGGGGTCTGGTAGGCTCTGGGGGCAAATGGACTACAGAAGCCGAGAGGGGCCTGTCCGCGCCAAAACCCAAAACGCGCTGCGGCCTCCAGTGATACAGGGGACACAAGTGGCTGTGTGGCTTGCAGTGCCCGACCAGAGGGAGGTTGTCTGGCTGCTGAGGCGCAGCCGGTGTCTGCCCTTCGGGGAACTGCCCGTGGATGCTTCGGGAATGGGGGCTGCCAACTCAGAACACCATTCCCTGTGGCTGCAGCCAGCCAGGGGGCTCCAGGATCGGGCGTGCCCGCGGGCCTGGGGGGCTTCTTGCCTGTGTGCAGGGCTTCTACGCACAAGGTGGCACCTCATCCCGGCCCAAGGGTGGTGGCAGGAACCCAGGAGGCGCTCGGGGACTCAGCAGGGCCCGCCCCTGGGGCCAGGGGTCTGGCAGGCTCCAGGGGCAAATGGACTACGGAAGCCGAGAGGGGCCCGTCTGCGCCAAAACCCAAAACGCGCTGCGGCCTCCAGGGACACAGGGGACACAAGTGGCTGTGTGGCTTGCAGTGCCCGACCAGAGGGAGGGAGGTTGTCTGGCTGCTGAGGCGCAGCCGGTGTCTGCCCTTCGGGGAACTGCCCGTGGATGCTTCGGGAATGGGGGCTGCCAACTCAGAACCCCCGTTTCCTGTGGCTTCAGCCAGCCAGGGGGCTCCAGGGTCGGGCGGGCCTGGGGGGCTTCTTGCCTGTGTGCAGGGCTTCTACGCACAAGGTGGCACCTCATCCCGGCCCAAGGGTGGTGGCAGGAACCCAGGAGGCACTCGGGGACTCAGCAGGGCCCGCCCCTGGGGCCAGGGGTCTTGCAGGCTCTGGGGGCAAATGGACTACGGAAGCCGAGAGGGGCCCGTCCGCGCCAAAACCCAAAATGCGCTGCGGCCTCCAGGGACACAGGGGACACAAGTGGCTGTGTGGCTTGCAGTGCCCGACCAGAGGGAGGGAGGTTGTCTGGCTGCTGAGGCGCAGCCGGTGTCAGCCCTTCGGGGAACTGCCCGTGGATGCTTCGGGAATGGGGGCTGCCAACTCAGAACCCCCGTTCCCTGTGGCTGCAGCCAGCCAGGGGGCTCCAGGGTCAGGCGCGCCCGCGGGCCTGGGGGGCTTCTTGCCTGTGTGCAGGGCTTCTACGCACAAGGTGGCACCTCATCCCGGCCCAAGGGTGGTGGCAGGAACCCAGGAGGCGCTCGGGGACTCAGCAGGGCCCGCCCCTGGGGCCAGGGGTCTGGCAGGCTCTGGGGGCAAATGGACTACGGAAGCCGAGAGGGGCCCGTCCGCGCCAAAACCCAAAACGCGCTGCGGCCTCCAGGGATACAGGGGACACAAGTGGCTGTGTGGCTTGCAGTGCCCGACCAGAGGGAGGTTGTCTGGCTGCTGAGGCGCAGCCGGTGTCAGCCCTTCGGGGAACTGCCCGTGGATGCTTCGGGAATGGGGGCTGCCAACTCAGAACCCCATTCCCTGTGGCTGCAGCCAGCCAGGGGGCTCCAGGATCGGGCGCGCCCGCGGGCATGGGGGGCTTCTTGCCTGTGTGCAGGACTTCTACGCACAAGGTGGCACCTCATCCCGGCCCAAGGGTGGTGGCAGGAACCCAGGAGGCGCTCGGGGACTCAGCAGGGCCCGCCCCTGGGGCCAGGGGTCTGGCAGGCTCCGGGGGCAAATGGACTACGGAAGCCGAGAGGGGCCCGTCCGCGCCAAAACCCAAAACGCGCTGCGGCCTCCAGGGACACAGGGGACACAAGTGGCTGTGTGGCTTGCAGTGCCCGACCAGAGGGAGGGAGGTTGTCTGGCTGCTGAGGCGCAGCCGGTGTCAGCCCTTCAGGGAACTGCCCTTGGATGCTTCGGGAATGGGGGTGCCAACTCAGAACCCCCGTTCCCTGTGGCTGCAGCCAGCCAGGGGGCTCCAGGGTCGGGCGCGCCCGCGGGCCTGGGGGGCTTCTTGCCTGTGTGCAGGGCTTCTACGCACAAGGTGGCACCTCATCCCGGCCCAAGGGTGGTGGCAGGAACCCAGGAGGCGCTCGGTGACACTTCAGAGCCCGCCCCTGTGGCCAGGGGTCTGGCAGGCTCCGGGGACAAATGGACTTCGGAAGCCGAGAGGGGCCCGTCCGCGCCAAAACCCAAAATGCGCTGCGGCCTCCAGGGACACAGGGGACACAAGTGGCTGTGTGGCTTGCAGTGCCCGACCAGAGGGAGGGAAGTTGTCTGGCTGCTGAGGCGCAGCCGGTGTCAGCCCTTCGGGGAACTGCCCGTGGATGCTTCGGGAATGGGGGCTGCCAACTCAGACCCCCGTTCCCTGTGGCTGCAGCCAGCCAGGGGGCTCCAGGGTCGGGCGCGACCGCGGGCCTGGGGGTCTTCTTGCCTGTGTGCAGGGCTTCTACGCACAAGGTGGCACCTCATCCCGGCCCAAGGGTGGTGGCAGGAACTCAGGGGGCACTCGGGGACTCAGCAAGGCCCGCCCCTGGGGGCAGGGGTCTGGCATGCTCTGGGGGCAAATGGACTACAGAAGCCGAGAGGGGCCCGTCCGCGCCAAAACCCAAAACGCGCTGCGGCCTCCAGGGATACAGGGGACACAAGTGGCTGTGTGGCTTGCAGTGCCCGACCAGAGGGAGGTTGTCTGGCTGCTGAGGTGCAGCCGGTGTCAGCCCTTCGGGGAACTGCCCGTGGATGCTTCGGGAATGGGGGCTGCCAACTCAGAACCCCATTCCCTGTGGCTGCAGCCAGCCAGGGAGCTCCAGGATCGGGCGCGCCCGCGGGCATGGGGGGCTTCTTGCCTGTGTGCAGGGCTTCTACGCACAAGGTGGCACCTCATCCCGGCCCAAGGGTGGTGGCAGGAACCTAGGAGGCGCTCGGGGACTCAGCAGGGCCCGCCCCTGGGGCCAGGGGTCTGGCAGGCTCCAGGGGCAAATGGACTACTGAAGCCGAGAGGGGCCCGTCCGCGCCAAAACCCAAAACGCGCTGCGGCCTCCAGGGACACAGGGGACACAAGTGGCTCTGTGGCTTGCAGTGCCCGACCAGAGTGAGGGAGGTTGTCTGGCTGCTGAGGCGCAGCCGGTGTCAGCCCTTCGGGGAACTGCCCGTGGATGCTTCGGGAATGGGGGCTGCCAACTCAGAACCCCCGTTTCCTGTGGCTGCAGCCAGCCAGGGGGCTCCAGTGTCGGGCGGGCCTGGGGGGCTTCTTGCCTGTGTGCAGGGCTTCTACGCACAAGGTGGCACCTCATCCCGGCCCAAGGGTGGTGGCAGGAACCCAGGAGGCGCTCGGTGACACTGCAGGGCCCGCCCCTGTGGCCAGGGGTCTGGCAGGCTCCGGGGACAAATGGACTACGGAAGCCGAGAGGGGCCCGTCCGCGCCAAAACCCAAAATGCGCTGCGGCCTCCAGGGACACAGGGGACACAAGTGGCTGTGTGGCTTGCAGTGCCCGACCAGAGGGAGGGAAGTTGTCTGGCTGCTGAGGCGCAGCCGGTGTCAGCCCTTCGGGGAACTGCCCGTGGATGCTTCGGGAATGGGGGCTGCCAACTCAGAACCCCCGTTCCCTGTGGCTGCAGCCAGCCAGGGGGCTCCAGGGTCCGGCGCGACCGCGGGCCTGGGGGTCTTCTTGCCTGTGTGCAGGGCTTCTACGCACAAGGTGGCACCTCATCCCGGCCCAAGGGTGGTGGCAGGAACTCAGGGGGCGCTAGGGGACTCAGCAAGGCCTGCCCCTGGGGCCAGGGGTCTGGCAGGCTCTGGGGGCAAATGGACTACAGAGGCCGAGAGGGGCCCGTCCGCGCCAAAACCCAAAACGCGCTGCGGCCTCCAGGGATACAGGGGACACAAGTGGCTGTGTGGCTTGCAGTGCCCGACCAGAGGGAGGTTGTCTGGCTGCTGAGGCGCAGCCGGTGTCAGCCCTTCGGTGAACTGCCCGTGGATGCTTCGGGAATGGGGCTGCCAACTCAGAACCCCCGTTCCCTGTGGCTGCAGCCAGCCAGGGGGCTCCAGGGTCGGGCGCGCCCGCGGGCCTGGGGGGCTTCTTGCCTGTGTGCAGGGCTTCTACGCACAAGGTGGCACCTCATCCCGGCCCAAGGGTGGTGGCAGGAACCCAGGAGGCACTCGGGGACTCAGCAGGGCCCGCCCCTGGGGCCAGGGGTCTGGCAGGCTCCGGGGACATATGGACTACGGAAGCCGAGAGGGGCCCGTCCGCGCCAAAACCCAAAACGCGCTGCGGCCTCCAGGGACACAGGGGACACGAGTGGCTGTGTGGCTTGCAGTGCCCGACCAGAGAGAGGGAGGTTGTCTGGCTGCTGAGGCGCAGCCGGTGTCAGCCCTTCGGGGAACTGCCCGTGGATGCTTCGGGAATGGGGGCTGCCAACCCAGAACCCCCGTTCCCTTTGGCTGCAGCCAGCCAGGGGGCTCCAGGGTCGGGCGCGCCCGTGGGCCTGGGGGGCTTCTTGCCTGTGTGCAGGGCTTCTACGCACAAGGTGGCACCTCATCCCGGCCCAAGGGTGGTGGCAGGAACGCAGGAGGAACTCGGGGACTCAGCAGGGCCCGCCCCTGGGGCCAGGGATCTGGCAGGCTCCGGGGTAAATGGACTACAGAAGCCGAGAGGGGCCCGTCCGCGCCAAAACCCAAAACATGCTGCGGCCTCCAGGGACACAGGGGACACGAGTGGCTGTGTGGCTTGCAGTGCCCGACCAGAGGGAGGGAGGTTGTCTGGCTGCTGAGGCGCAGCCGGTGTCAGCCCTTCGGGGAACTGCCCGTGGATGCTTCGGGAATGGGGGCTGCCAACTCAGAACCCCCGTTCCCTGTGGCTGCAGCCAGCCAGGGGGCTCCAGGGTCGGGCGGGCCTGGGGGGCTTCTTGCCTGTGTGCAGGGCTTCTACGCACAAGGTGGCACCTCATCCCGGCCCAAGGGTGGTGGCAGGAACCCAGGAGGCGCTCGGTGACACTTCAGGGCCCGCCCCTGTGGCCAGGGGTCTGGCAGGCTCCGGGGACAAATGGACTACGGAAGCCGAGAGGGGCCCGTCCGCGCCAAAACCCAAAATGCGCTGCGGCCTCCAGGGACACAGGGGACACAAGTGGCTGTGTGGCTTGCAGTGCCCGACCAGAGGGAGGGAAGTTGTCTGGCTGCTGAGGCGCAGCCGGTGTCAGCCCTTCGGGGAACTGCCCGTGGATGCTTCGGGAATGGGGGCTGCCAACTCAGACCCCCGTTCCCTGTGGCTGCAGCCAGCCAGGGGGCTCCAGGGTCGGGCGCGACCGCGGGCCTGGTGGTCTTCTTGCCTGTGTGCAGGGCTTCTACGCACAAGGTGGCACCTCATCCCGGCCCAAGGGTGGTGGCAGGAACTCAGGGGGCGCTCGGGGACTCAGCAAGGCCCGCCCCTGGGGCCAGGGGTCTGGCATGCTCTGGGGGCAAATGGACTACAGAAGCCGAGAGGGGCCCGTCCGCGCCAAAACCCAAAACGCGCTGCGGCCTCCAGGGATACAGGGGACACAAGTGGCTGTGTGGCTTGCAGTGCCCGACCAGAGGGAGGTTGTCTGGCTGCTGAGGCGCAGCCGGTGTCAGCCCTTCGGGGAACTGCCCGTGGATGCTTCGGGAATGGGGGCTGCCAACTCAGAACCCCATTCCCTGTGGCTGCAGCCAGCCAGGGAGCTCCAGGATCGGGCGCGCCCGCGGGCATGGGGGGCTTCTTGCCTGTGTGCAGGGCTTCTACGCACAAGGTGGCACCTCATCCCGGCCCAAGGGTGGTGGCAGGAACCTAGGAGGCGCTCGGGGACTCAGCAGGGCCCGCCCCTGGGGCCAGGGGTCTGGCAGGCTCCAGGGGCAAATGGACTACTGAAGCCGAGAGGGGCCCGTCCGCGCCAAAACCCAAAACGCGCTGCGGCCTCCAGGGACACAGGGGACACAAGTGGCTCTGTGGCTTGCAGTGCCCGACCAGAGTGAGGGAGGTTGTCTGGCTGCTGAGGCGCAGCCGGTGTCAGCCCTTCGGGGAACTGCCCGTGGATGCTTCGGGAATGGGGGCTGCCAACTCAGAACCCCCGTTTCCTGTGGCTGCAGCCAGCCAGGGGGCTCCAGTGTCGGGCGGGCCTGGGGGGCTTCTTGCCTGTGTGCAGGGCTTCTACGCACAAGGTGGCACCTCATCCCGGCCCAAGGGTGGTGGCAGGAACTCAGGAGGCGCTCGGGGACTCAGCAGGGCCCGCCCCTGGGGCCAGGGGTCTGGCAGGCTCCGGGCTCAAATGGACTACGGAAGCCGAGAGGGGCCCGTCCGCGCCAAAACCCAAAACGCGCTGCGGCCTCCAGGGACACAGGGGACACAAGTGGCTGTGTGGCTTGCAGTGCCCGACCAGAGGGAGGGAGGTTGTCTGGCTGCTGAGGCGCAGCCGGTGTCAGCCCTTCGGGGAACTGCCCGTGGATGCTTCGGGAATGGGGGCTGCCAACTCAGAACCCCCGCTCCCTGTGGCTGCAGCCAGCCAGGGGGCTCCAGGGTCGGGCGGGCCTGGGGGGCTTCTTGCCTGTGTGCAGGGCTTCTACGCACAAGGTGGCACCTCATCCCGGCCCAAGGGTGGTGGCAGGAACCCAGGAGGCGCTCGGGGACTCAGCAGGGCCCGCCCCTGGGGCCAGGGGTCTGGCAGGCTCTGGGGGCAAATGGACTACGGAAGCCGAGAGGGGCCCGTCCGCGCCAAAACCCAAAACGCGCTGCGGCCTCCAGGGACACAGGGGACACAAGTGGCTGTGTGGCTTGCAGTGCCCGACCAGAGGGAGGGAGGTTTTCTGGCTGCTGAGGCGCAGCCGGTGTCAGCCCTTCGGGGAACTGCCCGTGGATGCTTCGGGAATGGGGGCTGCCAACTCAGAACCCCCGTTCCCTGTGGCTGCAGCCAGCCAGGGGGCTCCAGGGTCGGGCGCGCCCGCGGGCCTGGGGGGCTTCTTGCCTGTGTGCAGGGCTTCTACGCACAAGGTGGCACCTCATCCCGGCCCAAGGGTGGTGGCAGGAACTCAGGAGGCGCTCGGGGACTCAGCAGGGCCCGCCCCTGGGGCCAGGGGTCTGGCAGGCTCCGGGGGCAAATGGACTACGGAAGCCGAGAGGGGCCCGTCCGCGCCAAAACCCAAAACGCGCTGCGGCCTCCAGGGACACAGGGGACACAAGTGGCTGTGTGGCTTGCAGTGCCCGACCAGAGGGAGGGAGGTTGTCTGGCTGCTGAGGCGCAGCCGGTGTCAGCCCTTCGGGGAACTGCCCGTGGATGCTTCGGGAATGGGGGCTGCCAACTCAGAACCCCCGTTCCCTGTGGCTGCAGCCAGCCAGGGGGCTCCAGGGTCGGGCGCGCCCACGGGCCTGGGGGGCTTCTTGCCTGTGTGCAGGGCTTCTATGCACAAGGTGGCACCTCATCCCGGCCCAAGGGTGGTGGCAGGAACCCAGGAGGAACTCGGGGACTCAGCAGGTCCCGCCCCTGGGGCCAGGGATCTGGCAGGCTCCGGGGTAAATGGACTACGGAAGCCGAGAGGGGCCCGTCCGCGCCAAAACCCAAAACGTGCTGCGGCCTCCAGGGACACAGGGGACACGAGTGGCTGTGTGGCTTGCAGTGCCCGACCAGAGGGAGGGAGGTTGTCTGGCTGCTGAGGCGCAGCCGGTGTCAGCCCTTCGGGGAACTGCCCGTGGATGCTTCGGGAATGGGGGCTGCCAACTCAGAACCCCCGTTCCCTGTGGCTGCAGCCAGCCAGGGGGCTCCAGGGTCGGGCGCGCCCGTGGTCCTGGGGGGCTTCTTGCCTGTGTGCAGGGCTTCTACGCACAAGGTGGCACCTCATCCCGGCCCAAGGGTGGTGGCAGGAACCCAGGAGGCGCTCGGTGACACTTCAGGGCCCGCCCCTGGGGCCAGGGGTCTGGCAGGCTCCGGGGACAAATGGACTACGGAAGCCGAGAGGGGCCCGTCCGCGCCAAAACCCAAAATGCGCTGCGGCCTCCAGGGACACAGGGGACACAAGTGGCTGTGTGGCTTGCAGTGCCCGACCAGAGGGAGGGAAGTTGTCTGGCTGCTGAGGCGCAGCCGGTGTCAGCCCTTCGGGGAACTGCCCGTGGATGCTTCGGGAATGGGGGCTGCCAACTCAGAACCCCCGTTCCCTGTGGCTGCAGCCAGCCAGGGGGCTCCAGGGTCGGGCGCGACCGCGGGCCTGGGGGTCTTCTTGCCTGTGTGCAGGGCTTCTACGCACAAGGTGGCACCTCATCCCGGCCCAAGGGTGGTGGCAGGAACTCAGGGGGCGCTCGGGGACTCAGCAAGGCCCGCCCCTGGGGCCAGGGGTCTGGCATGCTCTGGGGGCAAATGGAGTACAGAAGCCGAGAGGGGCCCGTCCGCGCCAAAACCCAAAACGCGCTGCGGCCTCCAGGGATACAGGGGACACAAGTGGCTGTGTGGCTTGCAGTGCCCGACCAGAGGGAGGTTGTCTGGCTGCTGAGGCGCAGCCGGTGTCAGCCCTTCGGTGAACTGCCCGTGGATGCTTCGGGAATGGGGCTGCCAACTCAGAACCCCCGTTCCCTGTGGCTGCAGCCAGCCAGGGGGCTCCAGGGTCGGGCGCGCCCGCGGGCCTGGGGGGCTTCTTGCCTGTGTGCAGGGCTTCTACGCACAAGGTGGCACCTCATCCCGGCCCAAGGGTGGTGGCAGGAACCCAGGAGGCACTCGGGGACTCAGCAGGGCCCGCCCCTGGGGCCAGGGGTCTGGCAGGCTCCGGGGACATATGGACTACGGAAGCCGAGAGGGGCCCGTCCGCGCCAAAACCCAAAACGCGCTGCGGCCTCCAGGGACACAGGGGACACGAGTGGCTGTGTGGCTTGCAGTGCCCGACCAGAGAGAGGGAGGTTGTCTGGCTGCTGAGGCGCAGCCGGTGTCAGCCCTTCGGGGAACTGCCCGTGGATGCTTCGGGAATGGGGGCTGCCAACCCAGAACCCCCGTTCCCTTTGGCTGCAGCCAGCCAGGGGGCTCCAGGGTCGGGCGCGCCCGTGGGCCTGGGGGGCTTCTTGCCTGTGTGCAGGGCTTCTACGCACAAGGTGGCACCTCATCCCGGCCCAAGGGTGGTGGCAGGAACGCAGGAGGAACTCGGGGACTCAGCAGGGCCCGCCCCTGGGGCCAGGGATCTGGCAGGCTCCGGGGTAAATGGACTACAGAAGCCGAGAGGGGCCCGTCCGCGCCAAAACCCAAAACATGCTGCGGCCTCCAGGGACACAGGGGACACGAGTGGCTGTGTGGCTTGCAGTGCCCGACCAGAGGGAGGGAGGTTGTCTGGCTGCTGAGGCGCAGCCGGTGTCAGCCCTTCGGGGAACTGCCCGTGGATGCTTCGGGAATGGGGGCTGCCAACTCAGAACCCCCGTTCCCTGTGGCTGCAGCCAGCCAGGGGGCTCCAGGGTCGGGCGGGCCTGGGGGGCTTCTTGCCTGTGTGCAGGGCTTCTACGCACAAGGTGGCACCTCATCCCGGCCCAAGGGTGGTGGCAGGAACCCAGGAGGCGCTCGGTGACACTTCAGGGCCCGCCCCTGTGGCCAGGGGTCTGGCAGGCTCCGGGGACAAATGGACTACGGAAGCCGAGAGGGGCCCGTCCGCGCCAAAACCCAAAATGCGCTGCGGCCTCCAGGGACACAGGGGACACAAGTGGCTGTGTGGCTTGCAGTGCCCGACCAGAGGGAGGGAAGTTGTCTGGCTGCTGAGGCGCAGCCGGTGTCAGCCCTTCGGGGAACTGCCCGTGGATGCTTCGGGAATGGGGGCTGCCAACTCAGACCCCCGTTCCCTGTGGCTGCAGCCAGCCAGGGGGCTCCAGGGTCGGGCGCGACCGCGGGCCTGGTGGTCTTCTTGCCTGTGTGCAGGGCTTCTACGCACAAGGTGGCACCTCATCCCGGCCCAAGGGTGGTGGCAGGAACTCAGGGGGCGCTCGGGGACTCAGCAAGGCCCGCCCCTGGGGCCAGGGGTCTGGCATGCTCTGGGGGCAAATGGACTACAGAAGCCGAGAGGGGCCCGTCCGCGCCAAAACCCAAAACGCGCTGCGGCCTCCAGGGATACAGGGGACACAAGTGGCTGTGTGGCTTGCAGTGCCCGACCAGAGGGAGGTTGTCTGGCTGCTGAGGCGCAGCCGGTGTCAGCCCTTCGGGGAACTGCCCGTGGATGCTTCGGGAATGGGGGCTGCCAACTCAGAACCCCATTCCCTGTGGCTGCAGCCAGCCAGGGAGCTCCAGGATCGGGCGCGCCCGCGGGCATGGGGGGCTTCTTGCCTGTGTGCAGGGCTTCTACGCACAAGGTGGCACCTCATCCCGGCCCAAGGGTGGTGGCAGGAACCTAGGAGGCGCTCGGGGACTCAGCAGGGCCCGCCCCTGGGGCCAGGGGTCTGGCAGGCTCCAGGGGCAAATGGACTACTGAAGCCGAGAGGGGCCCGTCCGCGCCAAAACCCAAAACGCGCTGCGGCCTCCAGGGACACAGGGGACACAAGTGGCTCTGTGGCTTGCAGTGCCCGACCAGAGTGAGGGAGGTTGTCTGGCTGCTGAGGCGCAGCCGGTGTCAGCCCTTCGGGGAACTGCCCGTGGATGCTTCGGGAATGGGGGCTGCCAACTCAGAACCCCCGTTTCCTGTGGCTGCAGCCAGCCAGGGGGCTCCAGTGTCGGGCGGGCCTGGGGGGCTTCTTGCCTGTGTGCAGGGCTTCTACGCACAAGGTGGCACCTCATCCCGGCCCAAGGGTGGTGGCAGGAACTCAGGAGGCGCTCGGGGACTCAGCAGGGCCCGCCCCTGGGGCCAGGGGTCTGGCAGGCTCCGGGCTCAAATGGACTACGGAAGCCGAGAGGGGCCCGTCCGCGCCAAAACCCAAAACGCGCTGCGGCCTCCAGGGACACAGGGGACACAAGTGGCTGTGTGGCTTGCAGTGCCCGACCAGAGGGAGGGAGGTTGTCTGGCTGCTGAGGCGCAGCCGGTGTCAGCCCTTCGGGGAACTGCCCGTGGATGCTTCGGGAATGGGGGCTGCCAACTCAGAACCCCCGCTCCCTGTGGCTGCAGCCAGCCAGGGGGCTCCAGGGTCGGGCGGGCCTGGGGGGCTTCTTGCCTGTGTGCAGGGCTTCTACGCACAAGGTGGCACCTCATCCCGGCCCAAGGGTGGTGGCAGGAACCCAGGAGGCGCTCGGGGACTCAGCAGGGCCCGCCCCTGGGGCCAGGGGTCTGGCAGGCTCTGGGGGCAAATGGACTACGGAAGCCGAGAGGGGCCCGTCCGCGCCAAAACCCAAAACGCGCTGCGGCCTCCAGGGACACAGGGGACACAAGTGGCTGTGTGGCTTGCAGTGCCCGACCAGAGGGAGGGAGGTTTTCTGGCTGCTGAGGCGCAGCCGGTGTCAGCCCTTCGGGGAACTGCCCGTGGATGCTTCGGGAATGGGGGCTGCCAACTCAGAACCCCCGTTCCCTGTGGCTGCAGCCAGCCAGGGGGCTCCAGGGTCGGGCGCGCCCGCGGGCCTGGGGGGCTTCTTGCCTGTGTGCAGGGCTTCTACGCACAAGGTGGCACCTCATCCCGGCCCAAGGGTGGTGGCAGGAACTCAGGAGGCGCTCGGGGACTCAGCAGGGCCCGCCCCTGGGGCCAGGGGTCTGGCAGGCTCCGGGGGCAAATGGACTACGGAAGCCGAGAGGGGCCCGTCCGCGCCAAAACCCAAAACGCGCTGCGGCCTCCAGGGACACAGGGGACACAAGTGGCTGTGTGGCTTGCAGTGCCCGACCAGAGGGAGGGAGGTTGTCTGGCTGCTGAGGCGCAGCCGGTGTCAGCCCTTCGGGGAACTGCCCGTGGATGCTTCGGGAATGGGGGCTGCCAACTCAGAACCCCCGTTCCCTGTGGCTGCAGCCAGCCAGGGGGCTCCAGGGTCGGGCGCGCCCACGGGCCTGGGGGGCTTCTTGCCTGTGTGCAGGGCTTCTATGCACAAGGTGGCACCTCATCCCGGCCCAAGGGTGGTGGCAGGAACCCAGGAGGAACTCGGGGACTCAGCAGGTCCCGCCCCTGGGGCCAGGGATCTGGCAGGCTCCGGGGTAAATGGACTACGGAAGCCGAGAGGGGCCCGTCCGCGCCAAAACCCAAAACGTGCTGCGGCCTCCAGGGACACAGGGGACACGAGTGGCTGTGTGGCTTGCAGTGCCCGACCAGAGGGAGGGAGGTTGTCTGGCTGCTGAGGCGCAGCCGGTGTCAGCCCTTCGGGGAACTGCCCGTGGATGCTTCGGGAATGGGGGCTGCCAACTCAGAACCCCCGTTCCCTGTGGCTGCAGCCAGCCAGGGGGCTCCAGGGTCGGGCGCGCCCGTGGTCCTGGGGGGCTTCTTGCCTGTGTGCAGGGCTTCTACGCACAAGGTGGCACCTCATCCCGGCCCAAGGGTGGTGGCAGGAACCCAGGAGGCGCTCGGTGACACTTCAGGGCCCGCCCCTGGGGCCAGGGGTCTGGCAGGCTCCGGGGACAAATGGACTACGGAAGCCGAGAGGGGCCCGTCCGCGCCAAAACCCAAAATGCGCTGCGGCCTCCAGGGACACAGGGGACACAAGTGGCTGTGTGGCTTGCAGTGCCCGACCAGAGGGAGGGAAGTTGTCTGGCTGCTGAGGCGCAGCCGGTGTCAGCCCTTCGGGGAACTGCCCGTGGATGCTTCGGGAATGGGGGCTGCCAACTCAGAACCCCCGTTCCCTGTGGCTGCAGCCAGCCAGGGGGCTCCAGGGTCGGGCGCGACCGCGGGCCTGGGGGTCTTCTTGCCTGTGTGCAGGGCTTCTACGCACAAGGTGGCACCTCATCCCGGCCCAAGGGTGGTGGCAGGAACTCAGGGGGCGCTCGGGGACTCAGCAAGGCCCGCCCCTGGGGCCAGGGGTCTGGCATGCTCTGGGGGCAAATGGAGTACAGAAGCCGAGAGGGGCCCGTCCGCGCCAAAACCCAAAACGCGCTGCGGCCTCCAGGGATACAGGGGACACAAGTGGCTGTGTGGCTTGCAGTGCCCGACCAGAGGGAGGTTGTCTGGCTGCTGAGGCGCAGCCGGTGTCAGCCCTTCGGGGAACTGCCCGTGGATGCTTCGGGAATGGGGGCTGCCAACTCAGAACCCCATTCCCTGTGGCTGCAGCCAGCCAGGGGGCTCCAGGATCGGGCGCGCCCGCGGGCATGGGGGGCTTCTTGCCTGTGTGCAGGGCTTCTACGCACAAGGTGGCACCTCATCCCGGCCCAAGGGTGGTGGCAGGAACCCAGGAGGCGCTCGGGGACTCAGCAGGGCCCGCCCCTGGGGCCAGGGGTCTGGCAGGCTCCAGGGGCAAATGGACTACTGAAGCCGAGAGGGGCCCGTCCGCGCCAAAACCCAAAACGCGCTGCGGCCTCCAGGGACACAGGGGACACAAGTGGCTGTGTGGCTTGCAGTGCCCGACCAGAGTGAGGGAGGTTGTCTGGCTGCTGAGGCGCAGCCGGTGTCAGCCCTTCGGGGAACTGCCCGTGGATGCTTCGGGAATGGGGGCTGCCAACTCAGAACCCCCGTTTCCTGTGGCTGCAGCCAGCCAGGGGGCTCCAGTGTCGGGCGGGCCTGGGGGGCTTCTTGCCTGTGTGCAGGGCTTCTACGCACAAGGTGGCACCTCATCCCGGCCCAAGGGTGGTGGCAGGAACTCAGGAGGCGCTCGGGGACTCAGCAGGGCCCGCCCCTGGGGCCAGGGGTCTGGCAGGCTCCGGGCTCAAATGGACTACGGAAGCCGAGAGGGGCCCGTCCGCGCCAAAACCCAAAACGCGCTGCGGCCTCCAGGGACACAGGGGACACAAGTGGCTGTGTGGCTTGCAGTGCCCGACCAGAGGGAGGGAGGTTGTCTGGCTGCTGAGGCGCAGCCGGTGTCAGCCCTTCGGGGAACTGCCCGTGGATGCTTCGGGAATGGGGGCTGCCAACTCAGAACCCCCGCTCCCTGTGGCTGCAGCCAGCCAGGGGGCTCCAGGGTCGGGCGGGCCTGGGGGGCTTCTTGCCTGTGTGCAGGGCTTCTACGCACAAGGTGGCACCTCATCCCGGCCCAAGGGTGGTGGCAGGAACCCAGGAGGCGCTCGGGGACTCAGCAGGGCCCGCCCCTGGGGCCAGGGGTCTGGCAGGCTCTGGGGGCAAATGGACTACGGAAGCCGAGAGGGGCCCGTCCGCGCCAAAACCCAAAACGCGCTGCGGCCTCCAGGGACACAGGGGACACAAGTGGCTGTGTGGCTTGCAGTGCCCGACCAGAGGGAGGGAGGTTGTCTGGCTGCTGAGGCGCAGCCGGTGTCAGCCCTTCGGGGAACTGCCCGTGGATGCTTCGGGAATGGGGGCTGCCAACTCAGAACCCCCGTTCCCTGTGGCTGCAGCCAGCCAGGGGGCTCCAGGGTCGGGCGCGCCCGCGGGCCTGGGGGGCTTCTTGCCTGTGTGCAGGGCTTCTACGCACAAGGTGGCACCTCATCCCGGCCCAAGGGTGGTGGCAGGAACTCAGGAGGCGCTCGGGGACTCAGCAGGGCCCGCCCCTGGGGCCAGGGGTCTGGCAGGCTCCGGGGGCAAATGGACTACGGAAGCCGAGAGGGGCCCGTCCGCGCCAAAACCCAAAACGCGCTGCGGCCTCCAGGGACACAGGGGACACAAGTGGCTGTGTGGCTTGCAGTGCCCGACCAGAGGGAGGGAGGTTGTCTGGCTGCTGAGGCGCAGCCGGTGTCAGCCCTTCGGGGAACTGCCCGTGGATGCTTCGGGAATGGGGGCTGCCAACTCAGAACCCCCGTTCCCTGTGGCTGCAGCCAGCCAGGGGGCTCCAGGGTCGGGCGCGCCCACGGGCCTGGGGGGCTTCTTGCCTGTGTGCAGGGCTTCTATGCACAAGGTGGCACCTCATCCCGGCCCAAGGGTGGTGGCAGGAACCCAGGAGGAACTCGGGGACTCAGCAGGTCCCGCCCCTGGGGCCAGGGATCTGGCAGGCTCCGGGGTAAATGGACTACGGAAGCCGAGAGGGGCCCGTCCGCGCCAAAACCCAAAACGTGCTGCGGCCTCCAGGGACACAGGGGACACGAGTGGCTGTGTGGCTTGCAGTGCCCGACCAGAGGGAGGGAGGTTGTCTGGCTGCTGAGGCGCAGCCGGTGTCAGCCCTTCGGGGAACTGCCCGTGGATGCTTCGGGAATGGGGGCTGCCAACTCAGAACCCCCGTTCCCTGTGGCTGCAGCCAGCCAGGGGGCTCCAGGGTCGGGCGCGCCCGTGGTCCTGGGGGGCTTCTTGCCTGTGTGCAGGGCTTCTACGCACAAGGTGGCACCTCATCCCGGCCCAAGGGTGGTGGCAGGAACCCAGGAGGCGCTCGGTGACACTTCAGGGCCCGCCCCTGGGGCCAGGGGTCTGGCAGGCTCCGGGGACAAATGGACTACGGAAGCCGAGAGGGGCCCGTCCGCGCCAAAACCCAAAATGCGCTGCGGCCTCCAGGGACACAGGGGACACAAGTGGCTGTGTGGCTTGCAGTGCCCGACCAGAGGGAGGGAAGTTGTCTGGCTGCTGAGGCGCAGCCGGTGTCAGCCCTTCGGGGAACTGCCCGTGGATGCTTCGGGAATGGGGGCTGCCAACTCAGAACCCCCGTTCCCTGTGGCTGCAGCCAGCCAGGGGGCTCCAGGGTCGGGCGCGACCGCGGGCCTGGGGGTCTTCTTGCCTGTGTGCAGGGCTTCTACGCACAAGGTGGCACCTCATCCCGGCCCAAGGGTGGTGGCAGGAACTCAGGGGGCGCTCGGGGACTCAGCAAGGCCCGCCCCTGGGGCCAGGGGTCTGGCATGCTCTGGGGGCAAATGGAGTACAGAAGCCGAGAGGGGCCCGTCCGCGCCAAAACCCAAAACGCGCTGCGGCCTCCAGGGATACAGGGGACACAAGTGGCTGTGTGGCTTGCAGTGCCCGACCAGAGGGAGGTTGTCTGGCTGCTGAGGCGCAGCCGGTGTCAGCCCTTCGGGGAACTGCCCGTGGATGCTTCGGGAATGGGGGCTGCCAACTCAGAACCCCATTCCCTGTGGCTGCAGCCAGCCAGGGGGCTCCAGGATCGGGCGCGCCCGCGGGCATGGGGGGCTTCTTGCCTGTGTGCAGGGCTTCTACGCACAAGGTGGCACCTCATCCCGGCCCAAGGGTGGTGGCAGGAACCCAGGAGGCGCTCGGGGACTCAGCAGGGCCCGCCCCTGGGGCCAGGGGTCTGGCAGGCTCCAGGGGCAAATGGACTACTGAAGCCGAGAGGGGCCCGTCCGCGCCAAAACCCAAAACGCGCTGCGGCCTCCAGGGACACAGGGGACACAAGTGGCTCTGTGGCTTGCAGTGCCCGACCAGAGTGAGGGAGGTTGTCTGGCTGCTGAGGCGCAGCCGGTGTCAGCCCTTCGGGGAACTGCCCGTGGATGCTTCGGGAATGGGGGCTGCCAACTCAGAACCCCCGTTTCCTGTGGCTGCAGCCAGCCAGGGGGCTCCAGTGTCGGGCGGGCCTGGGGGGCTTCTTGCCTGTGTGCAGGGCTTCTACGCACAAGGTGGCACCTCATCCCGGCCCACGGGTGGTGGCAGGAACCCAGGAGGCGCTCGGGGACTCAGCAGGGCCCGCCCCTGGGGCCAGGGGTCTGGCAGGCTCTGGGGGCAAATGGACTACGGAAGCCGAGAGGGGCCCGTCCGCGCCAAAACCCAAAACGCGCTGCGGCCTCCAGGGACACAGGGGACACAAGTGGCTGTGTGGCTTGCAGTGCCCGACCAGAGGGAGGGAGGTTGTCTGGCTGCTGAGGCGCAGCCGGTGTCAGCCCTTCGGAGAACTGCCCGTGGATGCTTCGGGAATGGGGGCTGCCAACTCAGAACCCCCGTTCCCTGTGGCTGCAGCCAGCCAGGGGGCTCCAGGGTCGGGCGGGCCTGGGGGGATTCTTGCCTGTGTGCAGGGCGTCTACGCACAAGGTGGCACCTCATCCCGGCCCAAGGGTGGTGGCAGGAACTCAGGAGGCGCTCGGGGACTCAACAGGGCCCGCCCCTGGGGCCAGGGGTCTGGCAGGCTCCGGGGGCAAATGGACTACGGAAGCCGAGAGGGGCCCGTCCGCGCCAAAACCCAAAATGCGCTGCGGCCTCCAGGGACACAGGGGACACAAGTGGCTGTGTGGCTTGCAGTGCCCGACCAGAGGGAGGGAGGTTGTCTGGCTGCTGAGGCGCAGCCGGTGTCAGCCCTTCAGGGAACTGCCCTTGGATGCTTCGGGAATGGGGCTGCCAACTCAGAACCCCCGTTCCCTGTGGCTGCAGCCAGCCAGGGGGCTCCAGGGTCGGGCGCGCCCGCGGGCCTGGGGGGCTTCTTGCCTGTGTGCAGGGCTTCTACGCACAAGGTGGCACCTCATCCCGGCCCAAGGGTGGTGGCAGGAACCCAGGAGGCGCTCGGGGACTCAGCAGGGCCCGCCCCTGGGGCCAGGAGTCTGGCAGGCTCCGGGGGCAAATGGACTACGGAAGCCGAGAGGGGCCCGTCCGCGCCAAAACCCAAAACGCGCTGCGGCCTCCAGGGACACAGGGGACACAAGTGGCTGTGTGGCTTGCAGTGCCCGACCAGAGGGAGGGAGGTTGTCTGGCTGCTGAGGCGCAGCCGGTGTCAGCCCTTCGGGGAACTGCCCGTGGATGCTTCGGGAATGGGGGCTGCCAACTCAGAACCCCCGTTCCCTGTGGCTGCAGCCAGCCAGGGGGCTCCAGGGTCGGGCGGGCCTGGTGGTCATCTTGCCTGTGTGCAGGGCTTCTTCGCACAAGGTGGCACCTCATCCCGGCCCAAGGGTGGTGGCAGGAACTCAGGGGGCGCTAGGGGACTCAGCAAGGCCCGCCCCTGGGGCCAGGGGTCTGGCATGCTCTGGGGGCAAATGGACTACAGAAGCCGAGAGGGGCCCGTCCGCGCCAAAACCCAAAACGCGCTGCGGCCTCCAGGGACACAGGGGACAAAAGTGGCTGTGTGGCTTGCAGTGCCCAACCAGAGAGAGGGAGGTTGTCTGGCTGCTGAGGCGCAGCCGGTGTCAGCCCTTCGGGGAACTGCCCGTGGATGCTTCGGGAATGGGGGCTGCCAACCCAGAACTCCCGTTCCCTTTGGCTGCAGCCAGCCAGGGGGCTCCAGGGTCGGGCGCGCCCGTGGGCCTGGGGGGCTTCTTGCCTGTGTGCAGGGCTTCTACGCACAAGGTGGCACCTCATCCCGGCCCAAGGGTGGTGGCAGGAACCCAGGAGGAACTCGGGGACTCAGCAGGGCCCGCCCCTGGGGCCAGGGGTCTGGCAGGCTCCGGGGACATATGGACTACGGAAGCCGAGAGGGGCCCGTCCGCGCCAAAACCCAAAACGCGCTGCGGCCTCCAGGGATACAGGGGACACAAGTGGCTGTGTGGCTTGCAGTGCCCGACCAGAGGGAGGTTGTCTGGCTGATGAGGCGCAGCCGGTGTCAACCCTTCGGGGAACTGCCCGTGGATGCTTCGGGAATGGGGCTGCCAACTCAGAACCCCCGTTCCCTGTGGCTGCAGCCAGCCAGGGGGCTCCAGGTTCGGGCGCGCCCGCGGGCCTGGGGGGCTTCTTGCCTGTGTGCAGGGCTTCTACGCACAAGGTGGCACCTCATCCCGGCCCAAGGGTGGTGGCAGGAACCCAGGAGGCGCTCGGGGACTCAGCAGGGCCCGCCCCTGGGGCCAGGGGTCTGGCAGGCTCCGGGGACATATGGACTACGGAAGCCGAGAGGGGCCCGTCCGCGCCAAAACCCAAAACGCGCTGCGGCCTCCAGTGACACAGGGGACAAAAGTGGCTGTGTGGCTTGCAGTGCCCGACCAGAGAGAGGGAGGTTGTCTGGCTGCTGAGGCGCAGCCGGTGTCAGCCCTTCGGGGAACTGCCCGTGGATGCTTCGGGAATGGGGGCTGCCAACCCAGAACCCCCGTTCCCTTTGGCTGCAGCCAGCCAGGGGGCTCCAGGTTCGGGCGCGCCCGTGGGCCTGGGGGGCTTCTTGCCTGTGTGCAGGGCTTCTACGCACAAGGTGGCACCTCATCCCGGCCCAAGGGTGGTGGCAGGAACTCAGGAGGCGCTCGGGGACTCAGCAGGGCCCGCCCCTGGGGCCAGGGGTCTGGCAGGCTCTGGGGGCAAATGGACTACGGAAGCCGAGAGGGGCCCGTCCGCGCCAAAACCCAAAACGCGCTGCGGCCTCCAGGGACACAGGGGACACAAGTGGCTGTGTGGCTTGCAGTGCCCGACCAGAGGGAGGGAGGTTGTCTGGCTGCTGAGGCGCAGCCGGTGTCAGCCCTTCGGGGAACTGCCCGTGGATGCTTCGGGATGGGGGCTGCCAACTCAGAACCCCCGTTCCCTGTGGATGCAGCCAGCCAGGGGGCTCCAGGGTCGGGCGCGCCCGCGGGCCTGGGGGGCTTCTTGCCTGTGTGCAGGGCTTCTACGCACAAGGTGGCACCTCATCCCGGCCCAAGGGTGGTGGCAGGAACCCAGGAGGAACTCGGGGACTCAGCAGGGCCCGCCTCTGGGGCCAGGGATCTGGCAGGCTCCGGGGTAAATGGACTACGGAAGCCGAGAGGGGCCCGTCCGCGCCAAAACCCAAAACGTGCTGCGGCCTCCAGGGACACAGGGGACACGAGTGGCTGTGTGGCTTGCAGTGCCCGACCAGAGGGAGGGAGGTTGTCTGGCTGCTGAGGCGCAGCCGGTGTCAGCCCTTCGGGGAACTGCCCGTGGATGCTTCGGGAATGGGGGCTGCCAACTCAGAACCCCCGTTCCCTGTGGCTGCAGCCAGCCAGGGGGCTCCAGGGTCGGGCGCGCCCGCGGGCCTGGGGGGCTTCTTGCCTGTGTGCAGGGCTTCTACGCACAAGGTGGCACCTCATCCCGGCCCAAGGGTGGAGGCAGGAACCCAGGAGGAGCTCGGGGACACAGCAGGGCCCGCCCCTGGGGCCAGGGGTCTGGCAGGCTCCGGGGACAAATGGACTACGGAAGCCGAGAGGGGCCCGTCCGCGCCAAAACCCAAAACGCGCTGCGGCCTCCAGGGACACAGGGGACACAAGTGGCTGTATGGCTTGCAGTGCCCGACCAGAGGGAGGGAGGTTGTCTGGCTGCTGAGGCGCAGCCGGTGTCAGCCCTTCAGGGAACTGCCCATGGATGCTTCGGGAATGGGGGCTGCCAACTCAGAACCCCCATTCCCTGTGGCTGCAGCCAGCGAGGGGGCTCCAGGGTCGGGCGCGCCCGCGGGCCTGGGGGGCTTCTTGCCTGTGTGCAGGGCTTCTACGCACAAGGTGGCACCTCATCCCGGCCCAAGGGTGGTGGCAGGAACTCAGGGGGCGCTCGGGGACTCAGCAGGGCCCACCCCTGGGGCCAGGGGTCTGGCAGGCTCTGGGGGCAAATGGACTACAGAAGCCGAGAGGGGCCCGTCCGCACCAAAACCCAAAACGCGCTGCGGCCTCCGGGGATACAGGGGACACAAGTGGCTGTGTGGCTTGCAGTGCCCGACCAGAGGGAGGTTGTCTGGCTGCTGAGGGGCAGCCGGTGTCAGCCCTTCGGAGAACTGCCCGTGGATGCTTCGGGAATGGGGGCTGCCAACTCAGAACCCCCGTTCCCTGTGGCTGCAGCCAGCCAGGGGGCTCCAGGGTCGGGCGCGCCCGTGGGCCTGGGGGGCTTCTTGCCTGTGTGCAGGGCTTCTACGCACAAGGTGGCACCTCATCCCGGCCCAAGGGTGGTGGCAGGAACCCAGGAGGCGCTCGGTGACACTTCAGGGCCCGCCCCTGTGGCCAGGGGTCTGGCAGGCTCCGGGGACAAATGGACTACGGAAGCCGAGAGGGGCCCGTCCGCGCCAAAACCCAAAATGCGCTGCGGCCTCCAGGGACACAGGGGACACAAGTGGCTGTGTGGCTTGCAGTGCCCGACCAGAGGGAGGTTGTCTGGCTGCTGAGGCGCAGCCGGTGTCAGCCCTTCGGGGAACTGCCCGTGGATGCTTCGGGAATGGGGGCTGCCAACTCAGAACCCCATTCCCTGTGGCTGCAGCCAGCCAGGGGGCTCCAGGATCGGGCGCGCCCGCGGGCATGGGGGGCTTCTTGCCTGTGTGCAGGGCTTCTACGCACAAGGTGGCACCTCATCCCGGCCCAAGGGTGGTGGCAGGAACCCAGGAGGCGCTCGGGGACTCAGCAGGGCCCGCACCTGGGGCCAGGGGTCTGGCAGGCTCCAGGGGCAAATGGACTACTGAAGCCGAGAGGGGCCCCTCCGCGCCAAAACCCAAAACGCGCTGCGGCCTCCAGGGACACAGGGGACACAAGTGGCTGTGTGGCTTGCAGTGCCCGACCAGAGTGAGGGAGGTTGTCTGGCTGCTGAGGCGCAGCCGGTGTCAGCCCTTCGGGGAACTGCCCGTGGATGCTTTGGGAATGGGGGCTGCCAACTCAGAACCCCCGTTTCCTGTGGCTGCAGCCAGCCAGGGGGCTCCAGTGTCGGGCGGGCCTGGGGGGCTTCTTGCCTGTGTGCAGGGCTTCTACGCACAAGGTGGCACCTCATCCCGGCCCAAGGGTGGTGGCAGGAACTCAGGGGGCACTCGGGGACTCAGCAGGGCCCGCCCCTGGGGCCAGGGGTCTGGCAGTCTCCGGGGGCAAATGGACTACGGAAGCCGAGAGGGGCCCGTCCGCGCCAAAACCCAAAACGCGCTGCGGCCTCCAGGGACACAGGGGACACAAGTGGCTGTGTGGCTTGCAGTGCCCGACCAGAGGGAGGGAGGTTGTCTGGCTGTTGAGGCGCAGCCGGTGTCAGCCCTTCGGGGAACTGCCCGTGGATGCTTCGGGAATGGGGGCTGCCAACTCAGAACCCCCGTTCCCTGTGGATGCAGCCAGCCAAGGGGCTCCAGGGTCGGGCGCGCCCGCGGGCCTGGGGGGCTTCTTGCCTGTGTGCAGGGCTTCTACGCACAAGGTGGCACCTCATCCCGGCCCAAGGGTGGTGGCAGGAACCCAGGAGGAACTCGGGGACTCAGCAGGTCCCGCCCCTGGGGCCAGGGATCTGGCAGGCTCCGGGGTAAATGGACTACGGAAGCCGAGAGGGGCCCGTCCGCGCCAAAACCCAAAACGTGCTGCGGACTCCAGGGACACAGGGGACACGAGTGGCTGTGTGGCTTGCAGTGCCCGACCAGAGGGAGGGAGGTTGTCTGGCTGCTGAGGCGCAGCCGGTGTCAGCCCTTCGGGGAACTGCCCGTGGATGCTTCGGGAATGGGGGCTGCCAACTCAGAACCCCCGTTCCCTGTGGCTGCAGCCAGCCAGGGGGCTCCAGGGTCGGGCGCGCCCGCGGGCCCTGGGGGCTTCTTGCCTGTGTGCAGGGCTTCTACGCACAAGGTGGCACCTCATCCCGGCCCAAGGGTGGTGGCAGGAACCCAGGAGGAGCTCGGGGACACATCAGGGCCCGCCCCTGGGGCCAGGGGTCTGGCAGGCTCCGGGGACAAATGGACTACGGAAGCCGAGAGGGGCCCGTCCGCGCCAAAACCCAAAACGCGCTGCGGCCTCCAGGGACACAGGGGACACAAGTGGCTGTATGGCTTGCAGTGCCCGACCAGAGGGAGGGAGGTTGTCTGGCTGCTGAAGCACAGCCGGTGTCAGCCCTTCGGGGAACTGCCCGTGGATGCTTCGGGAATGGGGGCTGCCAACTCAGAACCCCCATTCCCTGTGGCTGCAGCCAGCCAGGGGGCTCCAGGGTCGGGCGCGCCCGCGGGCCTGGGGGGCTTCTTGCCTGTGTGCAGGGCTTCTACGCACAAGGTGGCACCTCATCCCGGCCCAAGGGTGGTGGCAGGAACTCAGGGGGCGCTCGGGGACTCAGCAAGGCCCGCCCCTGGGGCCAGGGGTCTGGCAGGCTCTGGGGGCAAATGGACTACAGAAGCCGAGAGGGGCCCGTCCGCGCCAAAACCCAAAACGCGCTGCGGCCTCCGGGGATACAGGGGACACAAGTGGCTGTGTGGCTTGCAGTGCCCGACCAGAGGGAGGTTGTCTGGCTGCTGAGGCGCAGCCGGTGTCAGCCCTTCGGGGAACTGCCCGTTGATGCTTCGGGAATGGGGGTTGCCAACTCAGAACCCCCATTCCATGTGGCTGCAGCCAGCCAGGGGGCTCCAGGGTCGGGCGCGCCCGCGGGCATGGGGGGCTTCTTGCCTGTGTGCAGGGCTTCTACGCACAAGGTGGCACCTCATCCCGGCCCAAGGGTGGTTGCAGGAACCCAGGAGGCGCTCGGGGACTCAGCAAGGCCCGCCCCTGGGGCCAGGGGTCTGGCAGGCTCCGGGGTAATGGACTACGGAAGCCGAGAGGGGCCCGTCCGCGCCAAAACCCAAAACGCGCTGCGGCCTCCAGGGACACAGGGGACACAAGTGGCTGTGTGGCTTGCAGTGCCCGACCAGAGGGAGGGAGGTTGTCTGGCTGCTGAGGCGCAGCCGGTGTCAGCCCTTCAGGGAACTGCCCTTGGATGCTTCGGGAATGGGGGTGCCAACTCAGAACCCCCGTTCCCTGTGGCTGCAGCCAGCCAGGGGGCTCCAGGGTCGGGCGCGCCCGCGGGCCTGGGGGGCTTCTTGCCTGTGTGCAGGGCTTCTACGCACAAGGTGGCACCTCATCCCGGCCCAAGGGTGGTGGCAGGAACCCAGGAGGAACTCGGGGACTCAGCAGGGCCCGCCCCTGTGGCCAGGGATCTGGCAGGCTCCGGGGTAATGGACTACGGAAGCCGAGAGGGGCCCGTCCGCGCCAAAACCCAAAACGTGCTGCGGCCTCCAGGGACCAGGGGACACGAGTGGCTGTGTGGCTTGCAGTGCCCGACCAGAGGGAGGGAGGTTGTCTGGCTGCTGAGGCGCAGCCGGTGTCAGCCCTTCGGGAACTGCCCGTGGATGCTTCGGGAATGGGGGCTGCCAACTCAGAACCCCCGTTCCCTGTGGCTGCAGCCAGCCAGGGGGCTCCAGGGTCGGGCGCGCCCGCGGGCCTCGGGGGCTTCTTGCCTGTGTGCAGGGCTTCTACGCACAAGGTGGCACCTCATCCCGGCCCAAGGGTGGTGGCAGGAACCCAGGAGGCGCTCGGGGACTCAGCAGGGCCCGCCCCTGGGGCCAGGGGTCTGGCAGGCTCCGGGGGCAAATGGACTACGGAAGCCGAGAGGGGCCCGTCCGCGCCAAAACCCAAAACGCGCTGCGGCCTCCAGGGACACAGGGGACACAAGTGGCTGTGTGGCTTGCAGTGCCCGACCAGAGGGAGGGAGGTTGTCTGGCTGCTGAGGCGCAGCCGGTGTCAGCCCTTCGGGGAACTGCCCGTGGATGCTTCGGGAATGGGGGCTGCCAACTCAGAACCCCCGTTCCCTGTGGCTGCAGCCAGCCAGGGGGCTCCAGGTTCGGGTGCGCCCGTGGTCCTGGGGGGCTTCTTGCCTGTGTGCAGGGCTTCTACGCACAAGGTGGCACCTCATCCCGGCCCAAGGGTGGTGGCAGGAACCCAGGAGGCGCTCGGTGACACTTCAGGGCCCGCCCCTGGGGCCAGGGGTCTGGCAGGCTCCGGGGACAAATGGACTACGGAAGCCGAGAGGGGCCCGTCCGCGCCAAAACCCAAAATGCGCTGCGGCCTCCAGGGACACAGGGGACACAAGTGGCTGTGTGGCTTGCAGTGCCCGACCAGAGGGAGGGAAGTTGTCTGGCTGCTGAGGCGCAGCCGGTGTCAGCCCTTCGGGGAACTGCCCGTGGATGCTTCGGGAATGGGGGCTGCCAACTCAGAACCCCCGTTCCCTGTGGCTGCAGCCAGCCAGGGGGCTCCAGGGTCGGGCGCGACCGCGGGACTGGGGGTCTTCTTGCCTGTGTGCAGGGCTTCTACGCACAAGGTGGCACCTCATCCCGGCCCAAGGGTGGTGGCAGGAACTCAGGGGGCGCTCGGGGACTCAGCAAGGCCCGCCCCTGGGGCCAGGGGTCTGGCATGCTCTGGGGGCAAATGGACTACAGAAGCCGAGAGGGGCCCGTCCGCGCCAAAACCCAAAACGCGCTGCGGCCTCCAGGGATACAGGGGACACAAGTGGCTGTGTGGCTTGCAGTGCCCGACCAGAGGGAGGTTGTCTGGCTGCTGAGGCGCAGCCGGTGTCAGCCCTTCGGGGAACTGCCCGTGGATGCTTCGGGAATGGGGGCTGCCAACTCAGAACCCCATTCCCTGTGGCTGCAGCCAGCCAGGGGGCTCCAGGATCGGGCGCGCCCGCGGGCCTGGGGGGCTTCTTGCCTGTGTGCAGGGCTTCTACACACAAGGTGGCACCTCATCCCGGCCCAAGGGTGGTGGCAGGAACCCAGGAGGCGCTCGGGGACTCAGCAGGGCCCGCCCCTGGGGCCAGGGGTCTGGCAGGCTCCAGGGGCAAATGGACTACTGAAGCCGAGAGGGGCCCGTCCGCGCCAAAACCCAAAACGCGCTGCGGCCTCCAGGGACACAGGGGACACAAGTGGCTGTGTGGCTTGCAGTGCCCGACCAGAGGGAGGGAGGTTGTCTGGCTGCTGAGGCGCAGCCGGTGTCAGCCCTTCGGGGAACTGCCCGTGGATGCTTCGGGAATGGGGGCTGCCAACTCAGAACCCCCGTTCCCTGTGGCTGCAGCCAGCCAGGGGGCTCCAGGGTCGGGCGGGCCTGGGTGGCTTCTTGCCTGTGTGCAGGGCTTCTACGCACAAGGTGGCACCTCATCCCGGCCCAAGGGTGGTGGCAGGAACTCAGGAGGCGCTCGGGGACTCAGCAGGGCCCGCCCCTGGGGCCAGGGGTCTGGCAGGCTCCAGGGGCAAATGGACTACTGAAGCCGAGAGGGGCCCGTCCGCGCCAAAACCCAAAACGCGCTGCGGCCTCCAGGGACACAGGGGACACAAGTGGCTGTGTGGCTTGCAGTGCCCGACCAGAGGGAGAGAGGTTGTCTGGCTGCTGAGGCGCAGCCGGTGTCAGCCCTTCGGGGAACTGCCCGTGGATGCTTCGGGAATGGGGGCTGCCAACTCAGAACCCCCATTCCCTGTGGCTGCAGCCAGCCAGGGGGCTCCAGGGTCGGGTGCGCCCGCGGGCCTGGGGGGCTTCTTGCCTGTGTGCAGGGCTTCTACGCACAAGGTGGCACCTCATCCCGGCCCAAGGGTGGTGGCAGGAACTCAGGGGGCGCTCGGGGACTCAGCAAGGCCCACCCCTGGGGCCAGGGGTCTGGCAGGCTCTGGGGGCAAATGGACTACAGAAGCCGAGAGGGGCCCGTCCGCGCCAAAACCCAAAACGCGCTGCGGCCTCCGGGGATACAGGGGACACAAGTGGCTGTGTGGCTTGCAGTGCCCGACCAGAGGGAGGTTGTCTGGCTGCTGAGGCGCAGCCGGTGTCAGCCCTTCGGGGAACTGCCCGTTGATGCTTCGGAATGGGGGTTGCCAACTCAGAACCCCCATTCCATGTGGCTGCAGCCAGCCAGGGGGCTCCAGGGTCGGGCGCGCCCGCGGGCATGGGGGGCTTCTTGCCTGTGTGCAGGGCTTCTACGCACAAGGTGGCACCTCATCCCGGCCCAAGGGTGGTGGAAGGAACCCAGGAGGCGCTCGGGGACTCAGCAGGGCCCGCCCCTGGGGCCAGGGGTCTGGCAGGCTCCGGGGGCAAATGGACTACGGAAGCCGAGAGGGGCCCGTCCGCGCCAAAACCCAAAACGCACTGCGGCCTACAGGGACACAGGGGACACAAGTGGCTGTGTGGCTTGCAGTGCCCGACCAGAGGGAGGGAGGTTGTCTGGCTGCTGAGGCGCAGCCGGTGTCAGCCCTTCAGGGAACTGCCCTTGGATGCTTCGGGAATGGGGGTGCCAACTCAGAACCCCCGTTCCCTGTGGCTGCAGCCAGCCAGGGGGCTCCAGGGTCGGGCGCGCACGCGGGCCTGGGGGGCTTCTTGCCTGTGTGCAGGGCTTCTACGCACAAGGTGGCACCTCATCCCGGCCCAAGGGTGGTGGCAGGAACCCAGGAGGAACTCGGGGACTCAGCAGGGCCCGCCCCTGTGGCCAGGGATCTGGCAGGCTCCGGGGTAATGGACTACGGAAGCCGAGAGGGGCCCGTCCGCGCCAAAACCCAAAACGTGCTGCGGCCTCCAGGGACCAGGGGACACGAGTGGCTGTGTGGCTTGCAGTGCCCGACCAGAGGGAGGGAGGTTGTCTGGCTGCTGAGGCGCAGCCGGTGTCAGCCCTTCGGGAACTGCCCGTGGATGCTTCGGGAATGGGGGCTGCCAACTCAGAACCCCCGTTCCCTGTGGCTGCAGCCAGCCAGGGGGCTCCAGGGTCGGGCGCGCCCGTGGTCCTGGGGGGCTTCTTGCCTGTGTGCAGGGCTTCTACGCACAAGGTGGCACCTCATCCCGGCCCAAGGGTGGTGGCAGGAACTCAGGGGGCGCTCGGGGACTCAGCAAGGCCCGCCCCTGGGGCCAGGGGTCTGGCATGCTCTGGGGGCAAATGGACAACAGAAGCCGAGAGGGGCCCGTCCGCGCCAAAACCCAAAACGCGCTGCGGCCTCCAGGGATACAGGGGACACAAGTGGCTGTGTGGCTTGCAGTGCCCGACCAGAGGGAGGTTGTCTGGCTGCTGAGGCGCAGCCGGTGTCAGCCCTTCGGGGAACTGCCCGTGGATGCTTCGGGAATGGGGGCTGCCAACTCAGAACCCCATTCCCTGTGGCTGCAGCCAGCCAGGGGGCTCCAGGATCGGGCGCGCCCGCGGGCCTGGGGGGCTTCTTGCCTGTGTGCAGGGCTTCTACGCACAAGGTGGCACCTCATCCCGGCCCAAGGGTGGTGGCAGGAACCCAGGAGGCGCTCGGGGACTCAGCAGGGCCCGCCCCTGGGGCCAGGGGTCTGGCAGGCTCCAGGGGCAAATGGACTACTGAAGCCGAGAGGGGCCCGTCCGCGCCAAAACCCAAAACGCGCTGCGGCCTCCAGGGACACAGGGGACACAAGTGGCTGTGTGGCTTGCAGTGCCCGACCAGAGGGAGGGAGGTTGTCTGGCTGCTGAGGCGCAGCCGGTGTCAGCCCTTCGGGGAACTGCCCGTGGATGCTTCGGGAGTGGGGGCTGCCAACTCAGAACCCCCGTTCCCTGTGGCTGCAGCCAGCCAGGGGGCTCCAGGGTCGGGCGGGCCTGGGGGGCTTCTTGCCTGTGTGCAGGGCTTCTACGCACAAGGTGGCACCTCATCCCGGCCCAAGGGTGGTGGCAGGAACTCAGGAGGCGCTCGGGGACTCAGCAGGGCCCGCCCCTGGGGCCAGGGGTCTGGCAGGCTCCAGGGGCAAATGGACTACTGAAGCCGAGAGGGGCCCGTCCGCGCCAAAACCCAAAACGCGCTGCGGCCTCCAGGGACACAGGGGACACAAGTGGCTGTGTGGCTTGCAGTGCCCGACCAGAGGGAGAGAGGTTGTCTGGCTGCTGAGGCGCAGCCGGTGTCAGCCCTTCGGGGAACTGCCCGTGGATGCTTCGGGAATGGGGGCTGCCAACTCAGAACCCCCATTCCCTGTGGCTGCAGCCAGCCAGGGGGCTCCAGGGTCGGGCGCGCCCGCGGGCCTGGGGGGCTTCTTGCCTGTGTGCAGGGCTTCTACGCACAAGGTGGCACCTCATCCCGGCCCAAGGGTGGTGGCAGGAACTCAGGGGGCGCTCGGGGACTCAGCAAGGCCCACCCCTGGGGCCAGGGGTCTGGCAGGCTCTGGGGGCAAATGGACTACAGAAGCCGAGAGGGGCCCGTCCGCGCCAAAACCCAAAACGCGCTGCGGCCTCCGGGGATACAGGGGACACAAGTGGCTGTGTGGCTTGCAGTGGCCGACCAGAGGGAGGTTGTCTGGCTGCTGAGGCGCAGCCGGTGTCAGCCCTTCGGGGAACTGCCCGTGGATGCTTCGGGAATGGGGGTTGCCAACTCAGAACCCCCATTCCATGTGGCTGCAGCCAGCCAGGGGTCTCCAGGGTCGGGCGCGCCCGCGGGCATGGGGGGCTTCTTGCCTGTGTGCAGGGCTTCTACGCACAAGGTGGCACCTCATCCCGGCCCAAGGGTGGTGGCAGGAACCCAGGAGGCGCTCGGGGACTCAGCAGGGCCCGCCCCTGGGGCCAGGGGTCTGGCAGGCTCCGGGGGCAAATGGACTACGGAAGCCGAGAGGGGCCCGTCCGCGCCAAAACCCAAAACGCGCTGCGGCCTCCAGGGACACAGGGGACACAAGTGGCTGTGTGGCTTGCAGTGCCCGACCAGAGGGAGGGAGGTTGTCTGGCTGCTGAGGCGCAGCCGGTGTCAGCCCTTCAGGGAACTGCCCTTGGATGCTTCGGGAATGGGGGTGCCAACTCAGAACCCCCGTTCCCTGTGGCTGCAGCCAGCCAGGGGGCTCCAGGGTCGGGCGCGCACGCGGGCCTGGGGGGCTTCTTGCCTGTGTGCAGGGCTTCTACGCACAAGGTGGCACCTCATCCCGGCCCAAGGGTGGTGGCAGGAACCCAGGAGGCGCTCGGTGACACTTCAGGGCCCGCCCCTGTGGCCAGGGGTCTGGCAGGCTCCGGGGACAAATGGACTACGGAAGCCGAGAGGGGCCCGTCCGCGCCAAAACCCAAAATGCGCTGCGGCCTCCAGGGACACAGGGGACACAAGTGGCTGTGTGGCTTGCAGTGCCCGACCAGAGGGAGGTTGTCTGGCTGCTGAGGCGCAGCCGGTGTCAGCCCTTCGGGGAACTGCCCGTGGATGCTTCGGGAATGGGGGCTGCCAACTCAGAACCCCATTCCCTGTGGCTGCAGCCAGCCAGGGGGCTCCAGGATCGGGCGCGCCCGCGGGCATGGGGGGCTTCTTGCCTGTGTGCAGGGCTTCTACGCACAAGGTGGCACCTCATCCCGGCCCAAGGGTGGTGGCAGGAACCCAGGAGGCGCTCGGGGACTCAGCAGGGCCCGCCCCTGGGGCCAGGGGTCTGGCAGGCTCCAGGGGCAAATGGACTACTGAAGCCGAGAGGGGCCCGTCCGCGCCAAAACCCAAAACGCGCTGCGGCCTCCAGGGACACAGGGGACACAAGTGGCTGTGTGGCTTGCAGTGCCCGACCAGAGTGAGGGAGGTTGTCTGGCTGCTGAGGCGCAGCCGGTGTCAGCCCTTCGGGGAACTGCCCGTGGATGCTTCGGGAATGGGGGCTGCCAACTCAGAACCCCCGTTTCCTGTGGCTGCAGCCAGCCAGGGGGCTCCAGTGTCGGGCGGGCCTGGGGGGCTTCTTGCCTGTGTGCAGGGCTTCTACGCACAAGGTGGCACCTCATCCCGGCCCAAGGGTGGTGGCAGGAACTCAGGGGGCGCTCGGGGACTCAGCAAGGCCCGCCCCTGGGCCCAGGGGTCTGGCATGCTCTGGGGGCAAATGGACTACAGAAGCCGAGAGGGGCCCGTCCGCGCCAAAACCCAAAACGCGCTGCGGCCTCCAGGGATACAGGGGACACAAGTGGCTGTGTGGCTTGCAGTGCCCGACCAGAGGGAGGTTGTCTGGCTGCTGAGGCGCAGCCGGTGTCAGCCCTTCGGGGAACTGCCCGTGGATGCTTCGGGAATGGGGGCTGCCAACTCAGAACCCCATTCCCTGTGGCTGCAGCCAGCCAGGGGGCTCCAGGATCGGGCGCGCCCGTGGGCATGGGGGGCTTCTTGCCTGTGTGCAGGGCTTCTACGCACAAGGTGGCACCTCATCCCGGCCCAAGGGTGGTGGCAGGAACCCAGGAGGCGCTCGGGGACTCAGCAGGGCCCGCCCCTGGGGCCAGGGGTCTGGCAGGCTCCAGGGGCAAATGGACTACTGAAGCCGAGAGGGGCCCGTCCGCGCCAAAACCCAAAACGCGCTGCGGCCTCCAGGGACACAGGGGACACAAGTGGCTCTGTGGCTTGCAGTGCCCGACCAGAGTGAGGGAGGTTGTCTGGCTGCTGAGGCGCAGCCGGTGTCAGCACTTCGGGGAACTGCCCGTGGATGCTTCGGGAATGGGGGCTGCCAACTCAGAACCCCCGTTTCCTGTGGCTGCAGCCAGCCAGGGGGCTCCAGTGTCGGGCGGGCCTGGGGGGCTTCTTGCCTGTGTGCAGGGCTTCTACGCACAAGGTGGCACCTCATCCCGGCCCAAGGGTGGTGGCAGGAACCCAGGAGGCGCTCGGGGACTCAGCAGGGCCCGCCCCTGGGGCCAGGGGTCTGGCAGGCTCTGGGGGCAAATGGACTACGGAAGCCGAGAGGGGCCCGTCCGCGCCAAAACCCAAAACGCGCTGCGGCCTCCAGGGACACAGGGGACACAAGTGGCTGTGTGGCTTGCAGTGCCCGACCAGAGGGAGGGAGGTTGTCTGGCTGCTGAGGCGCAGCTGGTGTCAGCCCTTCGGGGAACTGCCCGTGGATGCTTCGGGAATGGGGGCTGCCAACTCAGAACCCCCGTTCCCTGTGGCTGCAGCCAGCCAGGGGGCTCCAGGGTCGGGCGGGCCTGGGGGGCTTCTTGCCTGTGTGCAGGGCTTCTACGCACAAGGTGGCACCTCATCCCGGCCCAAGGGTGGTGGCAGGAACTCAGGAGGCGCTCGGGGACTCAACAGGGCCCGCCCCTGGGGCCAGGGGTCTGGCAGGCTCCGGGGGCAAATGGACTACGGAAGCCGAGAGGGGCCCGTCCGCGCCAAAACCCAAAACGCGCTGCGGCCTCCAGGGACACAGGGGACACAAGTGGCTGTGTGGCTTGCAGTGCCCGACCAGAGGGAGGGAGGTTGTCTGGCTGCTGAGGCGCAGCCGGTGTCAGCCCTTCGGGGAACTGCCCGTGGATGCTTCGGGAATGGGGGCTGCCAACTCAGAACCCCCGTTCCCTGTGGCTGCAGCCAGCCAGGGGGCTCCAGGGTCCTGCGCGCCCGCGGGCCTGGGGGGCTTCTTGCCTGTGTGCAGGGCTTCTACGCACAAGGTGGCACCTCATCCCGGCCCAAGGGTGGTGGCAGGAACTCAGGGGGCGCTCGGGGACTCAGCAAGGCCCGCCCCTGGGGCCAGGGGTCTGGCATGCTCTGGGGGCAAATGGACTACAGAAGCCGAGAGGGGCCCGTCCGCGCCAAAACCCAAAACGCGCTGCGGCCTCCAGGGATACAGGGGACACAAGTGGCTGTGTGGCCTGCAGTGCCCGACCAGAGGGAGGTTGTCTGGCTGCTGAGGCGCAGCCGGTGTCAGCCCTTCGGGGAACTGCCCGTGGATGCTTCTGGAATGGGGGCTGCCAACTCAGAACCCCATTCCCTGTGGCTGCAGCCAGCCAGGGGGCTCTAGGATCGGGCGCGCCCGCGGGCCTGGGGGGCTTCTTGCCTGTGTGCAGGGCTTCTACGCACAAGGTGGCACCTCATCCCGGCCCAAGGGTGGTGGCAGGAACCCAGGAGGCGCTCGGGGACTCAGCAGGGCCCGCCCCTGGGGCCAGGGGTCTGGCAGGCTCCAGGGGCAAATGGACTACTGAAGCCGAGAGGGGCCCGTCCGCGCCAAAACCCAAAACGCGCTGCGGCCTCCAGGGACACAGGGGACACAAGTGGCTGTGTGGCTTGCAGTGCCCGACCAGAGGGAGGGAGGTTGTCTGGCTGCTGAGGCGCAGCCGGTGTCAGCCCTTCGGGGAACTGCCCGTGGATGCTTCGGGAATGGGGGCTGCCAACCCAAAACCCCCGTTCCCTGTGGCTGCAGCCAGCCAGGGGGCTCCAGGTTCGGGCGCGCCCGTGGGCCTGGGGGGCTTCTTGCCTGTGTGCAGGGCTTCTACGCACAAGGTGGCACCTCATCCCGGCCCAAGGGTGGTGGCAGGAACCCAGGAGGAACTCGGGGACTCAGCAGGGCCCGCCCCTGGGGCCAGGGGTCTGGCAGGCTCCGGGGACATATGGACTACGGAAGCCGAGAGGGGCCCGTCCGCCCCAAAACCCAAAACGCGCTGCGGCCTCCAGGGATACAGGGGACACAAGTGGCTGTGTGGCTTGCAGTGCCCGACCAGAGGGAGGTTGTCTGGCTGCTGAGGCGCAGCCGGTGTCAGAGCTTCGGGAAACTGCCCGTGGATGCTTCGGGAATGGGGCTGCCAACTCAGAACCCCCATTCCCTGTGGCTGCAGCCAGCCATGGGGCTCCAGGGTCGGGCGCGCCCGCGGGCCTGGGGGGCTTCTTGCCTGTGTGCAGGGCTTCTACGCACAAGGTGGCACCTCATCCCGGCCCAAGGGTGGTGGCAGGAACCCAGGAGGCGCTCTGGGACTCAGCAGGGCCCGCCCCTGGGGCCAGGGGTCTGGCAGGCTCCGGGGACATATGGACTACGGAAGCCGAGAGGGGCCCGTCCGCGCCAAAACCCAAAACGCGCTGCGGCCTCCAGGGACACAGGGGACAAAAGTGGCTGTGTGGCTTGCAGTGCCCGACCAGAGAGAGTGAGGTTGTCTGGCTGCTGAGGCGCAGCCGGTGTCAGCCCTTCGGGGAACTGCCCGTGGATGCTTCGGGAATGGGGGCTGCCAACCCAGAACCCCCGTTCCCTTTGGCTGCAGCCAGCCAGGGGGCTCCAGGGTCGGGCGCGCCCGTGGGCCTGGGGGGCTTCTTGCCTGTGTGCAGGGCTTCTACGCACAAGGTGGCACCTCATCCCGGCCCAAGGGTGGTGGCAGGAACCCAGGAGGAACTTGGGGACTCAGCAGGGCCCGCCCCTGGGGCCAGGGATCTGGCAGGCTCCGGGGTAAATGGACTACGGAAGCCGAGAGGGGCCCGTCCGCGCCAAAACCCAAAACGCGCTGCGGCCTCCAGGGACACAGGGGACACAAGTGGCTGTGTGGCTTGCAGTGCCCGACCAGAGGGACGGAGGTTGTCAGGCTGCTGAGGCGCAGCCGGTGTCAGCCCTTCAGGGAACTGCCCGTGGATGCTTCGGGAATGGGGGCTGCCAACTCAGAACCCCCGTTCCCTGTGGCTGCAGCCAGCCAGGGGGCTCCAGGGTCGGGCGGGCCTGGGGGGCTTCTTGCCTGTGTGCAGGGCTTCTACGCACAAGGTGGCACCTCATCCCGGCCCAAGGGTGGTGGCAGGAACTCAGGGGGCACTCGGGGACTCAGCAAGGCCCACCCCTGGGGCCAGGGGTCTGGCAGGCTCTGGGGGCAAATGGACTACGGAAGCCGAGAGGGGCCCGTCCGTGCCAAAACCCAAAACGCGCTGCGGCCTCCAGGGTCACAGGGGACAAAAGTGGCTGTGTGGCTTGCAGTGCCCGACCAGAGAGAGGGAGGTTGTCTGGCTGCTGAGGCGCAGCCGGTGTCAGCGCTTCGGGGAACTGCCCGTGGATGCTTCGAGAATGGGGGCTGCCAACCCAGAACCCCCGTTCCCTTTGGCTGCAGCCAGCCAGGGGGCTCCAGGGTCGGGCGTGCCCGTGGGCCTGGGGGGCTTCTTGCCTGTGTGCAGGGCTTCTACGCACAAGGTGGCACCTCATCCCGGCCCAAGGGTGGTGGCAGGAACCCAGGAGGAACTCGGGGACTCAGCAGGGCCCGCCCCTGGGGCCAGGGATCTGGCAGGCTCCGGGGTAAATGGACTACGGAAGCCGAGAGGGGCCCGTCCGCGCCAAAACCCAAAACGTGCTGCGGCCTCCAGGGACACAGGGGACACAAGTGGCTGTGTGGCTTGCAGTGCCCGACCAGAGGGAGGTTGTCTGGCTGCTGAGGCGCAGCCGGTGTCAGCCCTTCGGGGAACTGCCCGTGGATGCTTCGGGAATGGGGGCTGCCAACCCAGAACCCCCGTTCCCTGTGGCTGCAGCCAGCCAGGGGGCTCCAGGGTCGGGCGCGCCCGCGGGCCTGGGGGGCTTCTTGCCTGTGTGCAGGGCTTCTACGCACAAGGTGGCACCTCATCCCGGCCCAAGGCTGGTGGCAGGAACCCAGGAGGCGCTCGGGGACTCAGAAGGCCCGCCCCTGGGGCCAGGGGTCTGGCAGGCTCCGGGGACATATGGACTACGGAAGACGAGAGGGGCCCGTCCGCGCCAAAACCCAAAACGCGCTGCGGCCTCCAGGGACACAGGGGACAAAAGTGGCTGTGTGGCTTGCAGTGCCCGACCAGAGAGAGGGAGGTTGTCTGGCTGCTGAGGCGCAGCCGGTGTCAGCCCTTCGGAGAACTGCCCGTGGATGCTTCGGGAATGGGGGCTGCCAACCCAGAACCCCCGTTCCCTTTGGCTGCAGCCAGCCAGGGGGCTCCAGGGTCGGGCGCGCCCGTGGGCCTGGGGGGCTTCTTGCCTGTGTGCAGGGCTTCTACGCACAAGGTGGCACCTCATCCCTGCCCAAGGGTGGTGGCAGGAACCCAGGAGGAACTCGGAGACTCAGCAGGGCCCGCCCCTGGGGCCAGGGATCTGGCAGGCTCCGGGGTAAATGGACTACGGAAGCCGAGAGGGGCCCGTCCGCGCCAAAACCCAAAACGTGCTGCGGCCTCCAGCGACACAGGGGACACGAGTGGCTGTGTGGCTTGCAGTGCCCGACCAGAGGGAGGGAGGTTGTCTGGCTGCTGAGTTGCAGCCAGTGTCAGCCCTTCGGGGAACTGCCCGTGGATGCTTCGGGAAAGGGGGCTGCCAACTCAGAACCCCCGTTCCCTGTGGCTGCAGCCAGCCATGGGGCTCCAGGGTCGGGCGCGCCCGTGGGCCTTGGGGGCTTCTTGCCTGTGTGCAGGGCTTCTACGCACAAGGTGGCACCTCATCCCGGCCCAAGGGTGGTGGCAGGAACCCAGGAGGCGCTCGGGGACTCAGCAGGGCCCGCCCCTGGGGCCAGGGGTCTGGCAGGCTCCGGGGGCAAATGGACTACGGATGCCGAGAGGGGCCCGTCCGCGCCAAAACCCAAAACGCGCTGCGGCCTCCAGGGACACAGGGGACACAAGTGGCTGTGTGGCTTGCAGTGCCCGACCAGAGGGAGGGAGGTTGTCTGGCTGCTGAGGCGCAGCCGGTGTCAGCCCTTCGGGGAACTGCCCGTGGATGCTTCAGGAATGGGGGCTGCCAACTCAGAACCCCCGTTCCCTGTGGCTGCAGCCAGCCAGGGGGCTCCAGGTCGGGCGCGCCCGTGGGCCTGGGGGGCTTCTTGCCTGTGTGCAGGGCTTCTACGCACAAGGTGGCACCTCATCCCGGCCCAAGGGTGGTGGCAGGAACCCAGGAGGCGCTCGGGGACACAGCAGGGCCCACCCCTGGGGCCAGGGGTCTGGCAGGCTCCGAGGACAAATGGACTACGGAAGCCGAGAGGGGCCCGTCCGCGCCAAAACCCAAAACGCGCTGCGGCCTCCAGGGACACAGGGGACACAAGTGGCTGTGTGGCTTGCAGTGCCCGACCAGAGGGAGGGAGGTTGTCTGGCTGCTGAGGCGCAGCCGGTGTCAGCCCTTCGGGGAACTGCCCGTGGATGCTTCGGGAATGGGGGCTGCCAACTCAGAACCCCCGTTCCCTGTGGCTGCAGCCAGCCAGGGGGCTCCAGGGTCGGGCGCGCCCGCGGGCCTGGGGGGCTTCTTGCCTGTGTGCAGGGCTTCTACGCACAAGGTGGCACCTCATCCCTGCCCAAGGGTGGTGGCAGGAACTCAGGGGGCACTCGGGGACTCAGCAGGGCCCACCCCTGGGGCCAGGGGTCTGGCAGGCTCTGGGGGCAAATGGACTACAGAAGCCGAGAGGGGCCCGTCCGTGCCAAAACCCAAAACGTGCTGCGGCCTCTTGGGATACAGGGGACACAAGTGGCTGTGTGGCTTGCAGTGCCCGACCAGAGGGAGGTTGTCTGGCTGCTGAGGCGCAGCCGGTGTCAGCCCTTCGGGGAACTGCCCGTGGATGCTTCGGGAATGGGGGCTGCCAACTCAGAACCCCCGTTCCCTGTGGCTGCAGCCAGCCAGGGGGCTCCAGGGTCGGGCGCGCCCGCGGGCCTGGGGGGCTTCTTGCCTGTGTGCAGGGCTTCTACGCACAAGGTGGCACCTCATCCCGGCCCAAGGCTGGTGGCAGGAACCCAGGAGGCGCTCGGGGACTCAGCAGGGCCCGCCCCTGGGGCCAGGGGTCTGGCAGGCTCCGGGGACATATGGACTACGGAAGCCGAGAGGGGCCCGTCCGCGCCAAAACCCAAAACGCGCTGCGGCCTCCAGGGACACAGGGGACAAAAGTGGCTGTGTGGCTTGCAGTGCCCGACCAGAGAGAGGGAGGTTGTCTGGCTGCTGAGGCGCAGCCGGTGTCAGCCCTTCGGGGAACTGCCCGTGGATGTTTCGGGATTGGGGGCTGCCAACCCAGAACCCCCGTTCCCTTTGGCTGCAGCCAGCCAGGGGGCTCCAGGGTCGGGCGCGCCCGCGGGCCTGGGGGGCTTCTTGCCTGTGTGCAGGGCTTCTACGCACAAGGTGGCACCTCATCCCGGCCCAAGGCTGGTGGCAGGAACCCAGGAGGCGCTCGGGGACTCAGCAGGGCCCGCCCCTGGGGCCAGGGGTCTGGCAGGCTCCGGGGACATATGGACTACGGAAGCCGAGAGGGGCCCGTCCGCGCCAAAACCCAAAACGCGCTGCGGCCTCCAGGGACACAGGGGACAAAAGTGGCTGTGTGGCTTGCAGTGCCCGACCAGAGAGAGGGAGGTTGTCTGGCTGCTGAGGCGCAGCCGGTGTCAGCCCTTCGGGGAACTGCCCGTGGATGCTTCGGGAATGGGGGCTGCCAACCCAGAACCCCCGTTCCCTTTGGCTGCAGCCAGCCAGGGGGCTCAAGGGTCGGGCGCGCCCGTGGGCCTGGGGGGCTTCTTGCCTGTGTGCAGGGCTTCTACGCACAAGGTGGCACCTCATCCCGGCCCAAGGGTGGTGGCAGGAACCCAGGAGGAACTCAGGGACTCAGCAGGGCCCGCCCCTGGGGCCAGGGATCTGGCAGGCTCCGGGGTAAATGGACTACGGAAGCCGAGAGGGGCCCGTCTGCGCCAAAACCCAAAACGTGCTTCGGCCTCCAGGGACACAGGGGACACGAGTGGCTGTGTGGCTTGCAGTGCCCGACCAGAGGGAGGGAGGTTGTCTGGCTGCTGAGGCGCAGCCGGTGTCAGCCCTTCGGGGAACTGCCCGTGGATGCTTCGGGAAAGGGGGCTGCCAACTCAGAACCCCCGTTCCCTGTGGCTGCAGCCAGCCAGGGGGCTCCAGGGTCGGGCGCGCCCGCGGGCCTGGGGGGCTTCTTGCCTGTGTGCAGGGCTTCTACGCACAAGGTGGCACCTCATCCCGGCCCAAGGGTGGTGGCAGGAACTCAGGGGGCACTCGGGGACTCAGCAAGGCCCACCCCTGGGGCCAGGGGTCTGGCAGGCTCTGGGGGCAAATGGACTACAGAAGCCGAGAGGGCCCCGTCCGTGCCAAAACCCAAAACGTGCTGCGGCCTCCAGGGATACAGGGGACACAAGTGGCTGTGTGGCTTGCAGTGCCCGACCAGAGGGAGGTTGTCTGGCTGCTGAGGCGCAGCCGGTGTCAGCCCTTCGGGGAACTGCCCGTGGATGCTTCGGGAATGGGGGCTGCCAACTCAGAACCCCCATTCCCTGTGGCTGCAGCCAGCCAGGGGGCTCCAGGGTCGGGCGCGCCCGCGGGCCTTGGGGGCTTCTTGCCTGTGTGCAGGGCTTCTACGCACAAGGTGGCACCTCATCCCGGCCCAAGGCTGGTGGCAGGAACCCAGGAGGCGCTCGGGGACTCAGCAGGGCCCGCCCCTGGGGCCAGGGGTCTGGCAGGCTCCGGGGACATATGGACTACGGAAGCCGAGAGGGGCCCGTCCGCGCCAAAACCCAAAACGCGCTGCGGCCTCCAGGGACACAGGGGACACAAGTGGCTGTGTGGCTTGCAGTGCCCGACCAGAGAGAGGGAGGTTGTCTGGCTGCTGAGGCGCAGCCGGTGTCAGCCCTTCGGAGAACTGCCCGTGGATGCTTCGGGAATGGGGGCTGCCAACCCAGAACCCCCGTTCCCTTTGGCTTCAGCCAGCCAGGGGGCTCCAGGGTCGGGCGCGCCCGTGGGCCTGGGGGGCTTCTTGCCTGTGTGCAGGGCTTCTACGCACAAGGTGGCACCTCATCCCGGCCCAAGGGTGGTGGCAGGAACCCAGGAGGAACTCGGGGACTCAGCAGGGCCCGCCCCTGGGGCCAGGGATCTGGCAGGCTCCGGGGTAAATGAACTACGGAAGCCGAGAGGGGCCCGTCCGCGCCAAAACCCAAAACGTGCTGCGGCCTCCAGGGACACAGGGGACAAAAGTGGCTGTGTGGCTTGCAGTGCCCGACCAGAGGGAGGGAGGTTGTCTGGCTGCTGAGGCGCAGCCGGTGTCAGCCCTTCGGGGAACTGCCCGTGGATGCTTCGGGAAAGGGGGCTGCCAACTCAGAACCCCCGTTCCCTGTGGCTGCAGCCAGCCAGGGGGCTCCAGGGTCGGGCGCGCCCGTGGGCCTTGGGGGCTTCTTGCCTGTGTGCAGGGCTTCTACGCACAAGGTGGCACCTCATCCCGGCCCAAGGGTGGTGGCAGGAACCCAGGAGGCGCTCGGGGACTCAGCAGGGCCCGCCCCTGGGGCCAGGGGTCTGGCAGGCTCCGGGGGCAAATGGACTACGGATGCCGAGAGGGGCCCGTCCGCGCCAAAACCCAAAACGCGCTGCGGCCTCCAGGGACACAGGGGACACAAGTGGCTGTGTGGCTTGCAGTGCCCGACCAGAGGGAGGGAGGTTGTCTGGCTGCTGAGGCGCAGCCGGTGTCAGCCCTTCGGGGAACTGCCCGTGGATGCTTCAGGAATGGGGGCTGCCAACTCAGAACCCCCGTTCCCTGTGGCTGCAGCCAGCCAGGGGGCTCCAGGGTCGGGCGCGCCCGTGGGCCTGGGGGGCTTCTTGCCTGTGTGCAGGGCTTCTACGCACAAGGTGGCACCTCATCCCGGCCCAAGGGTGGTGGCAGGAACCCAGGAGGCGCTCGGGGACACAGCAGGGCCCGCCCCTGGGGCCAGGGGTCTGGCAGGCTCCGAGGACAAATGGACTACGGAAGCTGAGAGGGGCCCGTCCGCGCCAAAACCCAAAACGCGCTGCGGCCTCCAGGGACACAGGGGACACAAGTGGCTGTGTGGCTTGCAGTGCCCGACCAGAGGGAGGGAGGTTGTCTGGCTGCTGAGGCGCAGCCGGTGTCAGCCCTTCGGGGAACTGCCCGTGGATGCTTCGGGAATGGGGGCTGCCAACTCAGAACCCCCGTTCCCTGTGGCTGCAGCCAGCCAGGGGGCTCCAGGGTCGGGCGCGCCCGCGGGCCTGGGGGGCTTCTTGCCTGTGTGCAGGGCTTCTACGCACAAGGTGGCACCTCATCCCGTCCCAAGGGTTGTGGCAGGAACTCAGGGGGCACTCGGGGACTCAGCAAGGCCCACCCCTGGGGCCAGGGGTCTGGCAGGCTCTGGGGGCAAATGGACTACAGAAGCCGAAAGGGGCCCGTCCGTGCCAAAACCCAAAACGTGCTGCGGCCTCCAGGGATACAGGGGACACAAGTGGCTGTGTGGCTTGCAGTGCCCGACCAGAGGGAGGTTGTCTGGCTGCTGAGGCGCAGCCGGTGTCAGCCCTTCGGGGAACTGCCCGTGGATGCTTCGGGAATGGGGGCTGCCAACTCAGAACCCCCATTCCCTGTGGCTGCAGCCAGCCAGGGGGCTCCAGGGTCGGGCGCGCCCGTGGGCCTGGGGGGCTTCTTGCCTGTGTGCAGGGCTTCCACGCACAAAGTGGCACCTCATCCCGGCCCAAGGGTGGTGGCAGGAACCCAGGAGGCGCTCGGGGACTCAGCAGGGCCCGCCCCTGGGGCCAGGGGTCTGGCAGGCTCCGGGGGCAAATGGACTACGGAAGCTGAGAGGGGCCTGTCCGCGACAAAACCCAAAACGCGCTGTGGCCTCCAGGGACACAGGGGACACAAGTGGCTGTGTGGCTTGCAGTGCCCGACCAGAGGGAGGGAGGTTGTCTGGCTGCTGAGGCGCAGCCGGTGTCAGCCCGTCAGGGAACTGCCCTTGGATGCTTCGGGAATGGGGGCTGCCACCTCAGAACCCCCGTTCCCTGTGGCTGCAGCCAGCCAGGAGGCTCCAGGGTCGGGCGCGCCCGCGGGCCTGGGGGGCTTCTTGCCTGTGTGCAGGGCTTCTACGCACAAGGTGGCACCTCATCCCGGCCCAAGGGTGGTGGCAGGAATCCAGGAGGAACTCGGGGACTCAGCAGGGCCCGCCCCTGGGGCCAGGGATCTGGCAGGCTCCGGGGTAAATGGACTACGGAAGCCGAGAGGGGCCCGTCCGCGCCAAAACCCAAAACGTGCTGCGGCCTCCAGGGACACAGGGGACACGAGTGGCTGTGTGGCTTGCAGTGCCCGACCAGAGGGAGGGAGGTTGTCTGGCTGCTGAGGCGCAGCCGGTGTCAGCCCTTCGGGGAACTGCCCGTGGATGCTTCGGGAATGGGGGCTGCCAACTCAGAACCCCCGTTCCCTGTGGCTGCAGCCAGCCAGGGGGCTCCAGGATCGGGCGCGCCTGTGGGCCTGGGGGGCTTCTTGCCTGTGTGCAGGGCTTCTACGCACAAGGTGGCACCTCATCCCTGCCCAAGGGTGGTGGCAGGAACCCAGGAGGCGCTCGGGGACTCAGCAGGGCCCGCCCCTGGGGCCAGGGGTCTGGCAGGCTCCGGGGACAAATGGACTACGGAAGCCTAGAGGGGCCCGTCCGCGCCAAAACCCAAAACGTGCTGCGGCCTCCAGGGATACAGGGGACACAAGTGGCTGTGTGGCTTGCAGTGCCCGACCAGAGGGAGGTTGTCTGGCTGCTGAGGCGCAGCCGGTGTCAGCCCTTCGGGGAACTGCCCGTGGATGCTTCGGGAATGGGGGCTGCCAACTCAGAACCCCCGTTCCCTGTGGCTGCAGCCAGCCAGGGGGCTCCAGGGTCCGGCGCGACCGCGGGCCTGGGGGTCTTCTTGCCTGTGTGCAGGGCTTCTACGCACAAGGTGGCACCTCATCCCGGCCCAAGGGTGGTGGCAGGAACTCAGGGGGCGCTAGGGGACTCAGCAAGGCCCGCCCCTGGGGCCAGGGGTCTCGCAGGCTCTGGGGGCAAATGGACTACAGAAGCCGAGAGGGGCCCGTCCGCGCCAAAACCCAAAACGCGCTGCGGCCTCCAGGGATACAGGGGACACAAGTGGCTGTGTGGCTTGCAGTGCCCGACCAGAGGGAGGTTGTCTGGCTGCTGAGGCGCAGCCGGTGTCAGCCCTTCGGGGAACTGCCCGTGGATGCTTCGGGAATGGGGCTGGCAACTCAGAACCCCCGTTCCCTGTGGCTGCAGCCAGCCAGGGGGCTCCAGGGTCGGGCGCGCCCGCGGGCCTGGGGGGCTTCTTGCCTGTGTGCAGGGCTTCTACGCACAAGGTGGCACCTCATCCCGGCCCAAGGCTGGTGGCAGGAACCCAGGAGGCGCTCGGGGACTCAGCAGGGCCCGCCCCTGGGGCCAGGGGTCTGGCAGGCTCCGGGGACATATGGACTACGGAAGCCGAGAGGGGCCCGTCCGCGCCAAAACCCAAAACGCGCTGCGGCCTCCAGGGACACAGGGGACAAAAGTGGCTGTGTGGCTTGCAGTGCCCGACCAGAGAGAGGGAGGTTGTCTGGCTGCTGAGGCGCAGCCGGTGTCAGCCCTTCGGGGAACTGCCCGTGGATGCTTCGGGAATGGGGGCTGCCAACCCAGAACCCCCGTTCCCTTTGGCTGCAGCCAGCCAGGGGGCTCCAGGGTCGGGCGCGCCCGTGGGCCTGGGGGGCTTCTTGCCTGTGTGCAGGGCTTCTACGCACAAGGTGGCACCTCATCCCGGCCCAAGGGTGGTGGCAGGAACCCAGGAGGAACTCGGGGACTCAGCAGGGCCCGCCCCTGGGGCCAGGGATCTGGCAGGCTCCGGGGTAAATGGACTACGGAAGCCGAGAGGGGCCCGTCCGCGCCAAAACCCAAAACGTGCTGCGGCCTCCAGGGACACAGGGGACACGAGTGGCTGTGTGGCTTGCAGTGCCCGACCAGAGGGAGGGAGGTTGTCTGGCTGCTGAGGCGCAGCCGGTGTCAGCCCTTCGGGGAACTGCCCGTGGATGCTTCGGGAATGGGGGCTGCCAACTCAGAACCCCCGTTCCCTGTGGCTGCAGCCAGCCAGGGGTCTCCAGGGTCGGGCGCGCCCGCGGGCCTGGGGGGCTTCTTGCCTGTGTGCAGGGCTTCTACGCACAAGGTGGCACCTCATCCCGGCCCAAGGGTGGTGGCAGGAACCCAGGAGGCGCTCGGGGACTCAGCAGGGCCCGCCCCTGGGGCCAGGGGTCTGGCAGGCTCCGGGGACAAATGGACTACGGAAGCCGAGAGGGGCACGTCCGCGCCAAAACCCAAAACGCGCTGCGGCCTCCAGGGACACAGGGGACACAAGTGGCTGTGTGGCTTGCAGTGCCCGACCAGAGGGAGTTTGTCTGGCTGCTGAGGCGCAGCCGGTGTCAGCCCTTCGGGAAACTGCCCGTGGATGCTTCGGGAATGGGGGCTGCCAACTCAGAACCCCCGTTCCCTGTGGCTGCAGCCAGCCAGGGGGCTCCAGGGTCGGGCGGGCCTGGGGGGCTTCTTGCCTGTGTGCAGGGCTTCTACGCACAAGGTGGCACCTCATCCCGGCCCAAGGGTGGTGGCAGGAACTCAGGGGTCGCTAGGGGACTCAGCTAGGCCCGCCCCTGGGGCCAGGGGTCTCGCAGGCTCTGGGGGCAAATGGACTACAGAAGCCGAGAGGGGCCCGTCCGCGCCAAAACCCAAAACGCGCTGCGGCCTCCAGGGATACAGGGGACACAAGTGGCTGTGTGGCTTGCAGTGCCCGACCAGAGAGAGGTTGTCTGGCTGCTGAGGCGCAGCCGGTGTCAGCCCTTCGGGGAACTGCCCGTGGATGCTTCGGGAATGGGGCTGGCAACTCAGAACCCCCGTTCCCTGTGGCTGCAGCCAGCCAGGGGGCTCCAGGGTCGGGCGCGCCCGCGGGCCTGGGGGGCTTCTTGCCTGTGTGCAGGGCTTCTACGCACAAGGTGGCACCTCATCCCGGCCCAAGGCTGGTGGCAGGAACCCAGGAGGCGCTCGGGGACTCAGCAGGGCCCGCCCCTGGGGCCAGGGGTCTGGCAGGCTCCGGGGACATATGGACTACGGAAGCCGAGAGGGGCCCGTCCGTGCCAAAACCCAAAACGCGCTGCGGCCTCCAGGGTCACAGGGGACAAAAGTGGCTGTGTGGCTTGCAGTGCCCGACCAGAGATAGGGAGGTTGTCTGGCTGCTGAGGCGCAGCCGGTGTCAGCGCTTCGGGGAACTGCCCGTGGATGCTTCGAGAATGGGGGCTGCCAACCCAGAACCCCCGTTCCCTTTGGCTGCAGCCAGCCAGGGGGCTCCAGGGTCGGGCGTGCCCGTGGGCCTGGGGGGCTTCTTGCCTGTGTGCAGGGCTTCTACGCACAAGGTGGCACCTCATCCCGGCCCAAGGGTGGTGGCAGGAACCCAGGAGGAACTCGGGGACTCAGCAGGGCCCGCCCCTGGGGCCAGGGATCTGGCAGGCTCCGGGGTAAATGGACTACGGAAGCCGAGAGGGGCCCGTCCGCGCCAAAACCCAAAACGTGCTGCGGCCTCCAGGGACACAGGGGACACGAGTGACTGTGTGGCTTGCAGTGCCCGACCAGAGGGAGGGAGTTTGTCTGGCTGCTGAGGCGCAGCCGGTGTCAGCCCTTCGGGGAACTGCCCGTGGATGCTTCGGGAATGGGGGCTGCCAACTCAGAACCCCCGTTCCCTGTGGCTGCAGCCAGCCAGGGGGCTCCAGGGTCGGGCGGGCCTGGGGGGATTCTTGCCTGTGTGCAGGGCGTCTACGCACAAGGTGGCACCTCATCCCGGCCCAAGGGTGGTGGCAGGAACTCAGGAGGCGCTCGGGGACTCAACAGGGCCCGCCCCTGGGGCCAGGGGTCTGGCAGGCTCCGGGGGCAAATGGACTACGGAAGCCGAGAGGGGCCCGTCCGCGCCAAAACCCAAAACGCGCTGCGGCCTCCAGGGACACAGGGGACACAAGTGGCTGTGTGGCTTGCAGTGCCCGACCAGAGGGAGGGAGGTTGTCTGGCTGCTGAGGCGCAGCCGGTGTCAGCCCTTCGGGGAACTGCCCGTGGATGCTTCGGGAATGGGGGCTGCCAACTCAGAACCCCCGTTCCCTGTGGCTGCAGCCAGCCAGGGGGCTCCAGGGTCGGGCGCGCCCGCGGGCCTGGGGGGCTTCTTGCCTGTGTGCAGGGCTTCTACGCACAAGGTGGCACCTCATCCCGGCCCAAGGGTGGTGGCAGGAACTCAGGGGGCGCTCGGGGACTCAGCAAGGCCCGCCCCTGGGGCCAGGGGTCTGGCATGCTCTGGGGGCAAATGGACTACAGAAGCCGAGAGGGGCCCGTCCGCGCCAAAACCCAAAACGCGCTGCGGCCTCCAGGGATACAGGGGACACAAGTGGCTGTGTGGCTTGCAGTGCCCGACCAGAGGGAGGTTGTCTGGCTGCTGAGGCGCAGCCGGTGTCAGCCCTTCGGGGAACTGCCCGTGGATGCTTCGGGAATGGGGGCTGCCAACTCAGAACCCCATTCCCTGTGGCTGCAGCCAGCCAGGGGGCTCCAGGATCGGGCGCGCCCGCGGGCATGGGGGGCTTCTTGCCTGTGTGCAGGGCTTCTACGCACAAGGTGGCACCTCATCCCGGCCCAAGGGTGGTGGCAGGAACCCAGGAGGCGCTCGGGGACTCAGCAGGGCCCGCCCCTGGGGCCAGGGGTCTGGCAGGCTCCAGGGGCAAATGGACTACTGAAGCCGAGAGGGGCCCGTCCGCGCCAAAACCCAAAACGCGCTGCGGCCTCCAGGGACACAGGGGACACAAGTGGCTGTGTGGCTTGCAGTGCCCGACCAGAGGGAGGGAGGTTGTCTGGCTGCTGAGGCGCAGCCGGTGTCAGCCCTTCGGGGAACTGCCCGTGGATGCTTCGGGAATGGGGGCTGCCAACCCAGAACCCACGTTCCCTGTGGCTGCAGCCAGCCAAGGGGCTCCAGGTTCGGGCGCGCCCGTGGGCCTGGGGGGCTTCTTGCCTGTGTGCAGGGCTTCTACGCACAAGGTGGCACCTCATCCCGGCCCAAGGGTGGTGGCAGGAACCCAGGAGGCGCTCTGGGACTCAGCAGGGCCCGCCCCTGGGGCCAGGGGTCTGGCAGGCTCCGGGGACATATGGACTACGGAAGCCGAGAGGGGCCCGTCCGCGCCAAAACCCAAAACGCGCTGCGGCCTCCAGGGACACAGGGGACACAAGTGGCTGTGTGGCTTGCAGTGCCCGACCAGAGGGAGGGAGGTTGTCTGGCTGCTGAGGCGCAGCCGGTGTCAGCCCTTCGGAGAGCTGCCCGTGGATGCTTCAGGAATGGGGGCTGCCAACTCAGAACCCCCGTTCCCTGTGGCTGCAGCCAGCCAGGGGGCTCCAGGGTCGGGCGCGCCCGTGGGCCTGGGGGGCTTCTTGCCTGTGTGCAGGGCTTCTACGCACAAGGTGGCACCTCATCCCGGCCCAAGGGTGGTGGCAGGAACCCAGGAGGCGCTCGGGGACTCAGCAGGGCCCGCCCCTGGGGCCAGGGGTCTGGCAGGCTCCGGGGGCAAATGGACTACGGAAGCCGAGAGGGGCCCGTCCGCGCCAAAACCCAAAACGCGCTGCGGCCTCCAGGGACACAGGGGACACAAGTGGCTGTGTGGCTTGCAGTGCCCGACCAGAGGGAGGGAGGTTGTCTGGCTGCTGAGGCGCAGCCGGTGTCAGCCCTTCGGGGAACTGCCCGTGGATGCTTCGGGAATGGGGGCTGCCAACTCAGAACCCCCGTTCCCTGTGGCTGCAGCCAGCCAGGGGGCTCCAGGGTCGGGCGGGCCTGGGGGGCTTCTTGCCTGTGTGCAGGGCTTCTACGCACAAGGTGGCACCTCATCCCGGCCCAAGGGTGGTGGCAGGAACTCAGGAGGCGCTCGGGGACTCAGCAGGGCCCGCCCCTGGGGCCAGGGGTCTGGCAGGCCTCGGGGGCAAATGGTCTACGGAAGCCGAGAGGGGCCCGTCCGCGCCAAAACCCAAAACGCGCTGCGGCCTCCAGGGACACAGGGGACACAAGTGGCTGTGTGGCTTGCAGTGCCCGACCAGAGAGAGGGAAGTTGTCTGGCTGCTGAGGCGCAGCCGGTGTCAGCCCTTCGGGGAACTGCCCGTGGATGCTTCGGGAATGGGGGCTGCCAACTCAGAACCCCCGTTCCCTGTGGCTGCAGCCAGCCAGGGGGCTCCAGGGTCCGGCGCGACCGCGGGCCTGGGGGGCTTCTTGCCTGTGTGCAGGGCTTCTTCGCACAAGGTGGCACCTCATCCCGGCCCAAGGGTGGTTGTAGGAACTCAGGGGGCGCTAGGGGACTCAGCAAGGCCCGCCCCTGGGGCCAGGGATCTGGCAGGCTCCGGGGTAAATGGACTACGGAAGCCGAGAGGGGCCCGTCCGCGCCAAAACCCAAAACGTGCTGCGGCCTCCAGGGACACAGGGGACACGAGTGGCTGTGTGGCTTGCAGTGCCCGACCAGAGGGAGGGAGGTTGTCTGGCTGCTGAGTTGCAGCCGGTGTCAGCCCTTCGGGGAACTGCCCGTGGATGCTTCGGGAAAGGGGGCTGCCAACTGAGAACCCCCGTTCCCTGTGGCTGCAGCCAGCCAGGGGGCTCCAGGGTCGGGCGCGCCCGTGGGCCTTGGGGGCTTCTTGCCTGTGTGCAGGGCTTCTACGCACAAGGTGGCACCTCATCCCGGCCCAAGGGTGGTGGCAGGAACCCAGGAGGCGCTCGGGGACTCAGCAGGGCCCGCCCCTGGGGCCAGGGGTCTGGCAGGCTCCGGGGGCAAATGGACTACGGATGCCGAGAGGGGCCCGTCCGCGCCAAAACCCAAAACGCGCTGCGGCCTCCAGGGACACAGGGGACACAAGTGGCTGTGTGGCTTGCAGTGCCCGACCAGAGGGAGGGAGGTTGTCTGGCTGCTGAGGCGCAGCCGGTGTCAGCCCTTCGGGGAACTGCCCGTGGATGCTTCAGGAATGGGGGCTGCCAACTCAGAACCCCCGTTCCCTGTGGCTGCAGCCAGCCAGGGGCCTCCAGGGTCAGGCGCGCCCGTGGGCCTGGGGGGCTTCTTGCCTGTGTGCAGGGCTTCTACGCACAAGGTGGCACCTCATCCCGGCCCAAGGGTGGTGGCAGGAACCCAGGAGGCGCTCGGGGACACAGCAGGGCCCGCCCCTGGGGCCAGGGGTCTGGCAGGCTCCGAGGACAAATGGACTACGGAAGCCGAGAGGGGCCCGTCCGCGCCAAAACCCAAAACGCGCTGCGGCCTCCAGGGACACAGGGGACACAAGTGGCTGTGTGGCTTGCAGTGCCCAACCGGAGGGAGGGAGGTTGTCTGGCTGCTGAGGCGCAGCCGGTGTCAGCCCTTCGGGGAACTGCCCGTGGATGCTTCGGGAATGGGGGCTGCCAACTCAGAACCCCCGTTCCCTGTGGCTGCAGCCAGCCAGGGGGCTCCAGGGTCGGGCGCGCCCGCGGGCCTGGGGGGCTTCTTGCCTGTGTGCAGGGCTTCTACGCACAAGGTGGCACCTCATCCCGGCCCAAGGGTGGTGGCAGGAACTCAGGGGGCACTCGGGGACTCAGCAAGGCCCACCCCTGGGGCCAGGGGTCTGGCAGGCTCTGGGGGCAAATGGACTACGGAAGCCGAGAGGGGCCCGTCCGTGCCAAAACCCAAAACGCGCTGCGGCCTCCAGGGTCACAGGGGACAAAAGTGGCTGTGTGGCTTGCAGTGCCCGACCAGAGAGAGGGAGGTTGTCTGGCTGCTGAGGCGCAGCCGGTGTCAGCGCTTCGGGGAACTGCCCGTGGATGCTTCGAGAATGGGGGCTGCCAACCCAGAACCCCCGTTCCCTTTGGCTGCAGCCAGCCAGGGGGCTCCAGGGTCGGGCGTGCCCGTGGGCCTGGGGGGCTTCTTGCCTGTGTGCAGGGCTTCTACGCACAAGGTGGCACCTCATCCCGGCCCAAGGGTGGTGGCAGGAACCCAGGAGGAACTCGGGGACTCAGCAGGGCCCGCCCCTGGGGCCAGGGATCTGGCAGGCTCCGGGGTAAATGGACTACGGAAGCCGAGAGGGGCCCGTCCGCGCCAAAACCCAAAACGTGCTGCGGCCTCCAGGGACACAGGGGACACGAGTGGCTGTGTGGCTTGCAGTGCCCGACCAGAGGGAGGGAGTTTGTCTGGCTGCTGAGGCGCAGCCGGTGTCAGCCCTTCGGGGAACTGCCCGTGGATGCTTCGGGAAAGGGGGCTGCCAACTCAGAACCCCCGTTCCCTGTGGCTGCAGCCAGCCAGGGGGCTCCAGGGTCGGGCGGGCCTGGGGGGATTCTTGCCTGTGTGCAGGGCGTCTACGCACAAGGTGGCACCTCATCCCGGCCCAAGGGTGGTGGCAGGAACTCAGGAGGCGCTTGGGGACTCAACAGGGCCCGCCCCTGGGGCCAGGGGTCTGGCAGGCTCCGGGGGCAAATGGACTACGGAAGCCGAGAGGGGCCCGTCCGTGCCAAAACCCAAAACGCGCTGCGGCCTCCAGGGACACAGGGGACACAAGTGGCTGTGTGGCTTGCAGTGCCCGACCAGAGGGAGGGAGGTTGTCTGGCTGCTGAGGCGCAGCCGGTGTCAGCCCTTCGGGGAACTGCCCGTGGATGCTTCGGGAATGGGGGCTGCCAACTCAGAACCCCCGTTCCCTGTGGCTGCAGCCAGCCAGGGGGCTCCAGGGTCGGGCGCGCCCGCGGGCCTGGGGGGCTTCTTGCCTGTGTGCAGGGCTTCTACGCACAAGGTGGCACCTCATCCCGGCCCAAGGGTGGTGGCAGGAACTCAGGGGGCGCTCGGGGACTCAGCAAGGCCCGCCCCTGGGGCCAGGGGTCTGGCATGCTCTGGGGGCAAATGGACTACAGAAGCCGAGAGGGGCCCGTCCGCGCCAAAACCCAAAACGCGCTGCGGCCTCCAGGGATACAGGGGACACAAGTGGCTGTGTGGCTTGCAGTGCCCGACCAGAGGGAGGTTGTCTGGCTGCTGAGGCGCAGCCGGTGTCAGCCCTTCGGGGAACTGCCCGTGGATGCTTCGGGAATGGGGGCTGCCAACTCAGAACCCCATTCCCTGTGGCTGCAGCCAGCCAGGGGGCTCCAGGATCGGGCGCGCCCGCGGGCATGGGGGGCTTCTTGCCTGTGTGCAGGGCTTCTACGCACAAGGTGGCACCTCATCCCGGCCCAAGGGTGGTGGCAGGAACCCAGGAGGCGCTCGGGGACTCAGCAGGGCCCGCCCCTGGGGCCAGGGGTCTGGCAGGCTCCAGGGGCAAATGGACTACTGAAGCCGAGAGGGGCCCGTCCGCGCCAAAACCCAAAACGCGCTGCGGCCTCCAGGGACACAGGGGACACAAGTGGCTGTGTGGCTTGCAGTGCCCGACCAGAGGGAGGGAGGTTGTCTGGCTGCTGAGGCGCAGCCGGTGTCAGCCCTTCGGGGAACTGCCCGTGGATGCTTCGGGAATGGGGGCTGCCAACCCAGAACCCACGTTCCCTGTGGCTGCAGCCAGCCAGGGGGCTCCAGGTTCGGGCGCGCCCGTGGGCCTGGGGGGCTTCTTGCCTGTGTGCAGGGCTTCTACGCACAAGGTGGCACCTCATCCCGGCCCAAGGGTGGTGGCAGGAACCCAGGAGGAACTCGGGGACTCAGCAGGGCCCGCCCCTGGGGCCAGGGGTCTGGCAGGCTCCGGGGACATATGGACTACGGAAGCCGAGAGGGGCCCGTCCTCCCCAAAACCCAAAACGCGCTGCGGCCTCCAGGGATACAGGGGACACAAGTGGCTGTGTGGCTTGCAGTGTCCGACCAGAGGGAGGTTGTCTGGCTGCTGAGGCGCAGCCGGTGTCAGCCCTTCGGGGAACTGCCCGTGGATGCTTCGGGAATGGGGCTGCCAACTCAGAACCCCCGTTCCCTGTGGCTGCAGCCAGCCAGGGGGCTCCAGGGTCGGGCGCGCCCGCGGGCCTGGGGGGCTTCTTGCCTGTGTGCAGGGCTTCTACGCACAAGGTGGCACCTCATCCCGGCCCAAGGGTGGTGGCAGGAACCCAGGAGGCGCTCTGGGACTCAGCAGGGCCCGCCCCTGGGGCCAGGGGTCTGGCAGGCTCCGGGGACATATGGACTACGGAAGCCGAGAGGGGCCCGTCCGCGCCAAAACCCAAAACGCGCTGCGGCCTCCAGGGACACAGGGGACACAAGTGGCTGTGTGGCTTGCAATGCCCGACCAGAGGGAGGGAGGTTGTCTGGCTGCTGAGGCGCAGCCGGTGTCAGCCCTTCGGAGAGCTGCCCGTGGATGCTTCAGGAATGGGGGCTGCCAACTCAGAACCCCCGTTCCCTGTGGCTGCAGCCAGCCAGGGGGCTCCAGGGTCGGGCGCGCCCGTGGGCCTGGGGGGCTTCTTGCCTGTGTGCAGGGCTTCTACGCACAAGGTGGCACCTCATCCCGGCCCAAGGGTGGTGGCAGGAACCCAGGAGGCGCTCGGGGACTCAGCAGGGCCCGCCCCTGGGGCCAGGTGTCTGGCAGGCTCCGGGGGCAAATGGACTACGGAAGCCGAGAGGGGCCCGTCCGCGCCAAAACCCAAAACGCGCTGCGGCCTCCAGGGACACAGGGGACACAAGTGGCTGTGTGGCTTGCAGTGCCCGACCAGAGGGAGGGAGGTTGTCTGGCTGCTGAGGCGCAGCCGGTGTCAGCCCTTCGGGGAACTGCCCGTGGATGCTTCGGGAATGGGGGCTGCCAACTCAGAACCCCCGTTCCCTGTGGCTGCAGCCAGCCAGGGGGCTCCAGGGTCGGGCGGGCCTGGGGGGCTTCTTGCCTGTGTGCAGGGCTTCTACGCACAAGGTGGCACCTCATCCCGGCCCAAGGGTGGTGGCAGGAACTCAGGAGGCGCTCGGGGACTCAGCAGGGCCCGCCCCTGGGGCCAGGGGTCTGGCAGGCCTCGGGGGCAAATGGTCTACGGAAGCCGAGAGGGGCCCGTCCGCGCCAAAACCCAAAACGCGCTGCGGCCTCCAGGGACACAGGGGACACAAGTGGCTGTGTGGCTTGCAGTGCCCGACCAGAGGGAGGGAAGTTGTCTGGCTGCTGAGGCGCAGCCGGTGTCAGCCCTTCGGGGAACTGCCCGTGGATGCTTCGGGAATGGGGGCTGCCAACTCAGAACCCCCGTTCCCTGTGGCTGCAGCCAGCCAGGGGGCTCCAGGGTCCGGCGCGACCGCGGGCCTGGGGGGCTTCTTGCCTGTGTGCAGGGCTTCTTCGCACAAGGTGGCACCTCATCCCGGCCCAAGGGTGGTGGTAGGAACTCAGGGGGCGCTAGGGGACTCAGCAAGGCCCGCCCCTGGGGCCAGGGATCTGGCAGGCTCCGGGGTAAATGGACTACGGAAGCCGAGAGGGGCCCGTCCGCGCCAAAACCCAAAACGTGCTGCGGCCTCCAGGGACACAGGGGACACGAGTGGCTGTGTGGCTTGCAGTGCCCGACCAGAGGGAGGGAGGTTGTCTGGCTGCTGAGTTGCAGCCGGTGTCAGCCCTTCGGGGAACTGCCCGTGGATGCTTCGGGAAAGGGGGCTGCCAACTGAGAACCCCCGTTCCCTGTGGCTGCAGCCAGCCAGGGGGCTCCAGGGTCGGGCGCGCCCGTGGGCCTTGGGGGCTTCTTGCCTGTGTGCAGGGCTTCTACGCACAAGGTGGCACCTCATCCCGGCCCAAGGGTGGTGGCAGGAACCCAGGAGGCGCTCGGGGACTCAGCAGGGCCCGCCCCTGGGGCCAGGGGTCTGGCAGGCTCCGGGGGCAAATGGACTACGGATGCCGAGAGGGGCCCGTCCGCGCCAAAACCCAAAACGCGCTGCGGCCTCCAGGGACACAGGGGACACAAGTGGCTGTGTGGCTTGCAGTGCCCGACCAGAGGGAGGGAGGTTGTCTGGCTGCTGAGGCGCAGCCGGTGTCAGCCCTTCGGGGAACTGCCCGTGGATGCTTCAGGAATGGGGGCTGCCAACTCAGAACCCCCGTTCCCTGTGGCTGCAGCCAGCCAGGGGCCTCCAGGGTCAGGCGCGCCCGTGGGCCTGGGGGGCTTCTTGCCTGTGTGCAGGGCTTCTACGCACAAGGTGGCACCTCATCCCGGCCCAAGGGTGGTGGCAGGAACCCAGGAGGCGCTCGGGGACACAGCAGGGCCCGCCCCTGGGGCCAGGGGTCTGGCAGGCTCCGAGGACAAATGGACTACGGAAGCCGAGAGGGGCCCGTCCGCGCCAAAACCCAAAACGCGCTGCGGCCTCCAGGGACACAGGGGACACAAGTGGCTGTGTGGCTTGCAGTGCCCGACCAGAGGGAGGGAGTTTGTCTGGCTGCTGAGGCGCAGCCGGTGTCAGCCCTTCGGGGAACTGCCCGTGGATGCTTCGGGAATGGGGGCTGCCAACTCAGAACCCCCGTTCCCTGTGGCTGCAGCCAGCCAGGGGGCTCCAGGGTCGGGCGCGCCCGCGGGCCTGGGGGGCTTCTTGCCTGTGTGCAGGGCTTCTACGCACAAGGTGGCACCTCATCCCGGCCCAAGGGTGGTGGCAGGAACTCAGGGGGCACTCGGGGACTCAGCAAGGCCCACCCCTGGGGCCAGGGGTCTGGCAGGCTCTGGGGGCAAATGGACTACGGAAGCCGAGAGGGGCCCGTCCGTGCCAAAACCCAAAACGCGCTGCGGCCTCCAGGGTCACAGGGGACAAAAGTGGCTGTGTGGCTTGCAGTGCCCGACCAGAGAGAGGGAGGTTGTCTGGCTGCTGAGGCGCAGCCGGTGTCAGCGCTTCGGGGAACTGCCCGTGGATGCTTCGAGAATGGGGGCTGCCAACCCAGAACCCCCGTTCCCTTTGGCTGCAGCCAGCCAGGGGGCTCCAGGGTCGGGCGTGCCCGTGGGCCTGGGGGGCTTCTTGCCTGTGTGCAGGGCTTCTACGCACAAGGTGGCACCTCATCCCGGCCCAAGGGTGGTGGCAGGAACCCAGGAGGAACTCGGGGACTCAGCAGGGCCCGCCCCTGGGGCCAGGGATCTGGCAGGCTCCGGGGTAAATGGACTACGGAAGCCGAGAGGGGCCCGTCCGCGCCAAAACCCAAAACGTGCTGCGGCCTCCAGGGACACAGGGGACACGAGTGGCTGTGTGGCTTGCAGTGCCCGACCAGAGGGAGGGAGTTTGTCTGGCTGCTGAGGCGCAGCCGGTGTCAGCCCTTCGGGGAACTGCCCGTGGATGCTTCGGGAATGGGGGCTGCCAACCCAGAACCCACGTTCCCTGTGGCTGCAGCCAGCCAGGGGGCTCCAGGTTCGGGCGCGCCCGTGGGCCTGGGGGGCTTCTTGCCTGTGTGCAGGGCTTCTACGCACAAGGTGGCACCTCATCCCGGCCCAAGGGTGGTGGCAGGAACCCAGGAGGAACTCGGGGACTCAGCAGGGCCCGCCCCTGGGGCCAGGGGTCTGGCAGGCTCCGGGGACATATGGACTACGGAAGCCGAGAGGGGCCCGTCCTCCCCAAAACCCAAAACGCGCTGCGGCCTCCAGGGATACAGGGGACACAAGTGGCTGTGTGGCTTGCAGTGTCCGACCAGAGGGAGGTTGTCTGGCTGCTGAGGCGCAGCCGGTGTCAGCCCTTCGGGGAACTGCCCGTGGATGCTTCGGGAATGGGGCTGCCAACTCAGAACCCCCGTTCCCTGTGGCTGCAGCCAGCCAGGGGGCTCCAGGGTCGGGCGCGCCCGCGGGCCTGGGGGGCTTCTTGCCTGTGTGCAGGGCTTCTACGCACAAGGTGGCACCTCATCCCGGCCCAAGGGTGGTGGCAGGAACCCAGGAGGCGCTCTGGGACTCAGCAGGGCCCGCCCCTGGGGCCAGGGGTCTGGCAGGCTCCGGGGACATATGGACTACGGAAGCCGAGAGGGGCCCGTCCGCGCCAAAACCCAAAACGCGCTGCGGCCTCCAGGGACACAGGGGACACAAGTGGCTGTGTGGCTTGCAGTGCCCGACCAGAGGGAGGGAGGTTGTCTGGCTGCTGAGGCGCAGCCGGTGTCAGCCCTTCGGAGAGCTGCCCGTGGATGCTTCAGGAATGGGGGCTGCCAACTCAGAACCCCCGTTCCCTGTGGCTGCAGCCAGCCAGGGGGCTCCAGGGTCGGGCGCGCCCGTGGGCCTGGGGGGCTTCTTGCCTGTGTGCAGGGCTTCTACGCACAAGGTGGCACCTCATCCCGGCCCAAGGGTGGTGGCAGGAACCCAGGAGGCGCTCGGGGACTCAGCAGGGCCCGCCCCTGGGGCCAGGGGTCTGGCAGGCTCCGGGGGCAAATGGACTACGGAAGCCGAGAGGGGCCCGTCCGCGCCAAAACCCAAAACGCGCTGCGGCCTCCAGGGACACAGGGGACACAAGTGGCTGTGTGGCTTGCAGTGCCCGACCAGAGGGAGGGAGGTTGTCTGGCTGCTGAGGCACAGCCGGTGTCAGCCCTTCGGGGAACTGCCCGTGGATGCTTCGGGAATGGGGGCTGCCAACTCAGAACCCCCGTTCCCTGTGGCTGCAGCCAGCCAGGGGGCTCCAGGGTCGGGCGGGCCTGGGGGGCTTCTTGCCTGTGTGCAGGGCTTCTACGCACAAGGTGGCACCTCATCCCGGCCCAAGGGTGGTGGCAGGAACTCAGGAGGCGCTCGGGGACTCAGCAGCGCCCGCCCCTGGGGCCAGGGGTCTGGCAGGCCTCGGGGGCAAATGGTCTACGGAAGCCGAGAGGGGCCCGTCCGCGCCAAAACCCAAAACGCGCTGCGGCCTCCAGGGACACAGGGGACACAAGTGGCTGTGTGGCTTGCAGTGCCCGACCAGAGAGAGGGAAGTTGTCTGGCTGCTGAGGCGCAGCCGGTGTCAGCCCTTCGGGGAACTGCCCGTGGATGCTTCGGGAATGGGGGCTGCCAACTCAGAACCCCCGTTCCCTGTGGCTGCAGCCAGCCAGGGGGCTCCAGGGTCCGGCGCGACCGCGGGCCTGGGGGGCTTCTTGCCTGTGTGCAGGGCTTCTACGCACAAGGTGGCACCTCATCCCGGCCCAAGGGTGGTGGCAGGAACCCAGGAGGAACTCGGGGACTCAGCAGGGCCCGCCCCTGGGGCCAGGGGTCTGGCAGGCTCCGGGGACATATGGACTACGGAAGCCGAGAGGGGCCCGTCCTCCCCAAAACCCAAAACGCGCTGCGGCCTCCAGGGATACAGGGGACACAAGTGGCTGTGTGGCTTGCAGTGTCCGACCAGAGGGAGGTTGTCTGGCTGCTGAGGCGCAGCCGGTGTCAGCCCTTCGGGGAACTGCCCGTGGATGCTTCGGGAATGGGGCTGCCAACTCAGAACCCCCGTTCCCTGTGGCTGCAGCCAGCCAGGGGGCTCCAGGGTCGGGCGCGCCCGCGGGCCTGGGGGGCTTCTTGCCTGTGTGCAGGGCTTCTACGCACAAGGTGGCACCTCATCCCGGCCCAAGGGTGGTGGCAGGAACCCAGGAGGCGCTCTGGGACTCAGCAGGGCCCGCCCCTGGGGCCAGGGGTCTGGCAGGCTCCGGGGACATATGGACTACGGAAGCCGAGAGGGGCCCGTCCGCGCCAAAACCCAAAACGCGCTGCGGCCTCCAGGGACACAGGGGACACAAGTGGCTGTGTGGCTTGCAGTGCCCGACCAGAGGGAGGGAGGTTGTCTGGCTGCTGAGGCGCAGCCGGTGTCAGCCCTTCGGAGAGCTGCCCGTGGATGCTTCAGGAATGGGGGCTGCCAACTCAGAACCCCCGTTCCCTGTGGCTGCAGCCAGCCAGGGGGCTCCAGGGTCGGGCGCGCCCGTGGGCCTGGGGGGCTTCTTGCCTGTGTGCAGGGCTTCTACGCACAAGGTGGCACCTCATCCCGGCCCAAGGGTGGTGGCAGGAACCCAGGAGGCGCTCGGGGACTCAGCAGGGCCCGCCCCTGGGGCCAGGGGTCTGGCAGGCTCCGGGGGCAAATGGACTACGGAAGCCGAGAGGGGCCCGTCCGCGCCAAAACCCAAAACGCGCTGCGGCCTCCAGGGACACAGGGGACACAAGTGGCTGTGTGGCTTGCAGTGCCCGACCAGAGGGAGGGAGGTTGTCTGGCTGCTGAGGCACAGCCGGTGTCAGCCCTTCGGGGAACTGCCCGTGGATGCTTCGGGAATGGGGGCTGCCAACTCAGAACCCCCGTTCCCTGTGGCTGCAGCCAGCCAGGGGGCTCCAGGGTCGGGCGGGCCTGGGGGGCTTCTTGCCTGTGTGCAGGGCTTCTACGCACAAGGTGGCACCTCATCCCGGCCCAAGGGTGGTGGCAGGAACTCAGGAGGCGCTCGGGGACTCAGCAGCGCCCGCCCCTGGGGCCAGGGGTCTGGCAGGCCTCGGGGGCAAATGGTCTACGGAAGCCGAGAGGGGCCCGTCCGCGCCAAAACCCAAAACGCGCTGCGGCCTCCAGGGACACAGGGGACACAAGTGGCTGTGTGGCTTGCAGTGCCCGACCAGAGAGAGGGAAGTTGTCTGGCTGCTGAGGCGCAGCCGGTGTCAGCCCTTCGGGGAACTGCCCGTGGATGCTTCGGGAATGGGGGCTGCCAACTCAGAACCCCCGTTCCCTGTGGCTGCAGCCAGCCAGGGGGCTCCAGGGTCCGGCGCGACCGCGGGCCTGGGGGGCTTCTTGCCTGTGTGCAGGGCTTCTTCGCACAAGGTGGCACCTCATCCCGGCCCAAGGGTGGTGGTAGGAACTCAGGGGGCGCTAGGGGACTCAGCAAGGCCCGCCCCTGGGACCAGGGATCTGGCAGGCTCCGGGGTAAATGGACTACGGAAGCCGAGAGGGGCCCGTCCGCGCCAAAACCCAAAACGTGCTGCGGCCTCCAGGGACACAGGGGACACGAGTGGCTGTGTGGCTTGCAGTGCCCGACCAGAGGGAGGGAGGTTGTCTGGCTGCTGAGGCGCAGCCGGTGTCAGCCCTTCGGGGAACTGCCCGTGGATGCTTCAGGAATGGGGGCTGCCAACTCAGAACCCCGGTTCCCTGTGGCTGCAGCCAGCCAGGGGCCTCCAGGGTCAGGCGCGCCCGTGGGCCTGGGGGGCTTCTTGCCTGTGTGCAGGGCTTCTACGCACAAGGTGGCACCTCATCCCGGCCCAAGGGTGGTGGCAGGAACCCAGGAGGCGCTCGGGGACACAGCAGGGCCCGCCCCTGGGGCCAGGGGTCTGGCAGGCTCCGAGGACAAATGGACTACGGAAGCCGAGAGGGGCCCGTCCGCGCCAAAACCCAAAACGCGCTGCGGCCTCCAGGGACACAGGGGACACAAGTGGCTGTGTGGCTTGCAGTGCCCGACCAGAGGGAGGGAGTTTGTCTGGCTGCTGAGGCGCAGCCGGTGTCAGCCCTTCGGGGAACTGCCCGTGGATGCTTCGGGAATGGGGGCTGCCAACTCAGAACCCCCGTTCCCTGTGGCTGCAGCCAGCCAGGGGGCTCCAGGGTCGGGCGCGCCCGCGGGCCTGGGGGGCTTCTTGCCTGTGTGCAGGGCTTCTACGCACAAGGTGGCACCTCATCCCGGCCCAAGGGTGGTGGCAGGAACTCAGGGGGCACTCGGGGACTCAGCAAGGCCCACCCCTGGGGCCAGGGGTCTGGCAGGCTCTGGGGGCAAATGGACTACAGAAGCCGAGAGGGGCCCGTCCGTGCCAAAACCCAAAACGTGCTGCGGCCTCCAGGGATACAGGGGACACAAGTGGCTGTGTGGCTTGCAGTGCCCGACCAGAGGGAGGTTGTCTGGCTGCTGAGGCGCAGCCGGTGTCAGCCCTTCGGGGAACTGCCCGTGGATGCTTCGGGAATGGGGGCTGCCAACTCAGAACCCCCATTCCCTGTGGCTGCAGCCAGCCAGGGGGCTCCAGGGTCGGGCGCGCCCGCGGGCCTGGGGGGCTTCTTGCCTGTGTGCAGGGCTTCTACGCACAAGGTGGCACCTCATCCCGGCCCAAGGGTGGTGGCAGGAACCCAGGAGGCGCTCGGGGACTCAGCAGGGCCCGCCCCTGGGGCCAGGGGTCTTTCAGGCTCCGGGGACATATGGACTACGGAAGCCGAGAGGGGCCCGTCCGCGCCAAAACCCAAAACGCGCTGCGGCCTCCAGGGACACAGGGGACAAAAGTGGCTGTGTGGCTTGCAGGGCCCGACCAGAGAGAGGGAGGTTGTCTGGCTGCTGAGGCGCAGCCGGTGTCAGCCCTTCGGAGAACTGCCCGTGGATGCTTCGGGAATGGGGGCTGCCAACCCAGAACCCCCGTTTCCTTTGGCTGCAGCCAGCCAGGGGGCTCCAGGGTCGGGCGCGCCCGTGGGCCTTGGGGGCTTCTTGCCTGTGTGCAGGGCTTCTACGCACAAGGTGGCACCTCATCCCGGCCCAAGGGTGGTGGCAGGAACCCAGGAGGCGCTCGGGGACTCAGCAGGGCCCGCCCCTGGGGCCAGGGGTCTGGCAGGCTCCGGGGGCAAATGGACTACGGATGCCGAGAGGGGCCCGTCCGCGCCAAAACCCAAAACGCGCTGCGGCCTCCAGGGACACAGGGGACACAAGTGGCTGTGTGGCTTGCAGTGCCCGACCAGAGGGAGGGAGGTTGTCTGGCTGCTGAGGCGCAGCCGGTGTCAGCCCTTCGGGGAACTGCCCGTGGATGCTTCAGGAATGGGGGCTGCCAACTCAGAACCCCCGTTCCCTGTGGCTGCAGCCAGCCAGGGGGCTCCAGGGTCGGGCGCGCCCGTGGGCCTGGGGGGCTTCTTGCCTGTGTGCAGGGCTTCTACGCACAAGGTGGCACCTCATCCCGGCCCAAGGGTGGTGGCAGGAACCCAGGAGGCGCTCGGGGACACAGCAGGGCCCGCCCCTGGGGCCAGGGGTCTGGCAGGCTCCGAGGACAAATGGACTACGGAAGCCGAGAGGGGCCCGTCCGCGCCAAAACCCAAAACGCGCTGCGGCCTCCAGGGACACAGGGGACACAAGTGGCTGTGTGGCTTGCAGTGCCCGACCAGAGGGAGGGAGGTTGTCTGGCTGCTGAGGCGCAGCCGGTGTCAGCCCTTCGGGGAACTGCCCGTGGATGCTTCGGGAATGGGGGCTGCCAACTCAGAACCCCCGTTCCCTGTGGCTGCAGCCAGCCAGGGGGCTCCAGGGTCGGGCGCGCCCGCGGGCATGGGGGGCTTCTTGCCTGTGTGCAGGGCTTCTACGCACAAGGTGGCACCTCATCCCGGCCCAAGGGTGGTGGCAGGAACTCAGGGGGCACTCGGGGACTCAGCAAGGCCCACCCCTGGGGCCAGGGGTCTGGCAGGCTCTGGGGGCAAATGGACTACAGAAGCCGAGAGGGGCCCGTCCGTGCCAAAACCCAAAACGTGCTGCGGCCTCCAGGGATACAGGGGACACAAGTGGCTGTGTGGCTTGCAGTGCCCGACCAGAGGGAGGTTGTCTGGCTGCTGAGGCGCAGCCGGTGTCAGCCCTTCGGGGAACTGCCCGTGGATGCTTCGGGAATGGGGGCTGCCAACTCAGAACCCCCATTCCCTGTGGCTGCAGCCAGCCAGGGGGCTCCAGGGTCGGGCGCGCCCGCGGGCCTGGGGGGCTTCTTGCCTGTGTGCAGGGCTTCTACGCACAAGGTGGCACCTCATCCCGGCCCAAGGCTGGTGGCAGGAACCCAGGAGGCGCTCGGGGACTCAGCAGGGCCCGCCCCTGGGGCCAGGGGTCTGGCAGGCTCCGGGGACATATGGACTATGGAAGCCGAGAGGGGCCCGTCCGCGCCAAAACCCAAAACGCGCTGCGGCCTCCAGGGACACAGGGGACAAAAGTGGCTGTGTGGCTTGCAGGGCCCGACCAGAGAGAGGGAGGTTGTCTGGCTGCTGAGGCGCAGCCGGTGTCAGCCCTTCGGAGAACTGCCCATGGATGCTTCGGGAATGGGGGCTGCCAACCCAGAACCCCCGTTCCCTTTGGCTGCAGCCAGCCAGGGGGCTCCAGGGTCGGGCGCGCCCGTGGGCCTGGGGGGCTTCTTGCCTGTGTGCAGGGCTTCTACGCACAAGGTGGCACCTCATCCCGGCCCAAGGGTGGTGGCAGGAACCCAGGAGGAACTCGGGGACTCAGCAGGGCCCGCCCCTGGGGCCAGGGATCTGGCAGGCTCCGGGGTAAATGGACTACGGAAGCCGAGAGGGGCCCGTCCGCGCCAAAACCCAAAACGTGCTGCGGCCTCCAGGGACACAGGGGACACGAGTGGCTGTGTGGCTTGCAGTGCCCGACCAGAGGGAGGGAGGTTGTCTGGCTGCTGAGGCGCAGCCGGTGTCAGCCCTTCGGGGAACTGCCCGTGGATGCTTCGGGAAAGGGGGCTGCCAACTCAGAACCCCCGTTCCCTGTGGCTGCAGCCAGCCAGGGGGCTCCAGGTTCGGGCGCGCCCGTGGGCCTTGGGGGCTTCTTGCCTGTGTGCAGGGCTTCTACGCACAAGGTGGCACCTCATCCCGGCCCAAGGGTGGTGGCAGGAACCCAGGAGGCGCTCGGGGACTCAGCCGGGCCCGCCCCTGGGGCCAGGGGTCTGGCAGGCTCCGGGGGCAAATGGACTACGGATGCCGAGAGGGGCCCGTCCGCGCCAAAACCCAAAACGCGCTGCGGCCTCCAGGGACACAGGGGACACAAGTGGCTGTGTGGCTTGCAGTGCCCGACCAGAGGGAGGGAGGTTGTCTGGCTGCTGAGGCGCAGCCGGTGTCAGCCCTTCGGGGAACTGCCCGTGGATGCTTCGGGAATGGGGGCTGCCAACTCAGAACCCCCGTTCCCTGTGGCTGCAGCCAGCCAGGGGGCTCCAGGGTCGGGCGCGCCCGTGGGCCTGGGGGGCTTCTTGCCTGTGTGCAGGGCTTCTACGCACAAGGTGGCACCTCATCCCGGCCCAAGGGTGGTGGCAGGAACCCAGGAGGCGCTCGGGGACACAGCAGGGCCCGCCCCTGGGGCCAGGGGTCTGGCAGGCTCCGAGGACAAATGGACTACGGAAGCCGAGAGGGGCCCGTCCGCGCCAAAACCCAAAACGCGCTGCGGCCTCCAGGGACACAGGGGACACAAGTGGCTGTGTGGCTTGCAGTGCCCGACCAGAGGGAGGGAGGTTGTCTGGCTGCTGAGGCGCAGCCGGTGTCAGCCCTTCGGGGAACTGCCCGTGGATGCTTCGGGAATGGGGGCTGCCAACTCAGAACCCCCGTTCCCTGTGGCTGCAGCCAGCCAGGGGGCTCCAGGGTCGGGCGCGCCCGCGGGCCTGGGGGGCTTCTTGCCTGTGTGCAGGGCTTCTACGCACAAGGTGGCACCTCATCCCGGCCCAAGGGTGGTGGCAGTAACTCAGGGGGCACTCGGGGACTCAGCAAGGCCCACCCCTGGGGCCAGGGGTCTGGCAGGCTCTGGGGGCAAATGGACTACAGAAGCCGAGAGGGGCCCGTCCGTGCCAAAACCCAAAACGTGCTGCGGCCTCCAGGGATACAGGGGACACAAGTGGCTGTGTGGCTTGCAGTGCCCGACCAGAGGGAGGTTGTCTGGCTGCTGAGGCGCAGCCGGTGTCAGCCCTTCGGGGAACTGCCCGTGGATGCTTCGGGAATGGGGGCTGCCAACTCAGAACCCCCATTCCCTGTGGCTGCAGCCAGCCAGGGGGCTCCAGGGTCGGGCGCGCCCGCGGGCCTGGGGGGCTTCTTGCCTGTGTGCAGGGCTTCTACGCACAAGGTGGCACCTCATCCCGGCCCAAGGCTGGTGGCAGGAACCCAGGAGGCGCTCGGGGACTCAGCAGGGCCCGCCCCTGGGGCCAGGGGTCTGGCAGGCTCCGGGGACATATGGACTACGGAAGCCGAGAGGGGCCCGTCCGCGCCAAAACCCAAAACGCGCTGCGGCCTCCAGGGACACAGGGGACAAAAGTGGCTGTGTGGCTTGCAGTGCCCGACCAGAGAGAGGGAGGTTGTCTGGCTGCTGAGGCGCAGCCGGTGTCAGCCCTTCGGAGAACTGCCCGTGGATGCTTCGGGAATGGGGGCTGCCAACCCAGAACCCCCGTTCCCTTTGGCTGCAGCCAGCCAGGGGGCTCCAGGGTCGGGCGCGCCCGTGGGCCTGGGGGGCTTCTTGCCTGTGTGCAGGGCTTCTACGCACAAGGTGGCACCTCATCCCGGCCCAAGGGTGGTGGCAGGAACCCAGGAGGAACTCGGGGACTCAGCAGGGCCCGCCCCTGGGGCCAGGGATCTGGCAGGCTCCGGGGTAAATGGACTACGGAAGCCGAGAGGGGCCCGTCCGCGCCAAAACCCAAAACGTGCTGCGGCCTCCAGGGACACAGGGGACACGAGTGGCTGTGTGGCTTGCAGTGCCCGACCAGAGGGAGGGAGGTTGTCTGGCTGCTGAGTTGCAGCCGGTGTCAGCCCTTCGGGGAACTGCCCGTGGATGCTTCGGGAAAGGGGGCTGCCAACTCAGAACCCCCGTTCCCTGTGGCTGCAGCCAGCCAGGGGGCTCCAGGGTCGGGCGCGCCCGTGGGCCTTGGGGGCTTCTTGCCTGTGTGCAGGGCTTCTACGCACAAGGTGGCACCTCATCCCGGCCCAAGGGTGGTGGCAGGAACCCAGGAGGCGCTCGGGGACTCAGCAGGGCCCGCCCCTGGGGCCAGGGGTCTGGCAGGCTCCGGGGGCAAATGGACTACGGATGCCGAGAGGGGCCCGTCCGCGCCAAAACCCAAAACGCGCTGCGGCCTCCAGGGACACAGGGGACACAAGTGGCTGTGTGGCTTGCAGTGCCCGACCAGAGGGAGGGAGGTTGTCTGGCTGCTGAGGCGCAGCCGGTGTCAGCCCTTCGGGGAACTGCCCGTGGATGCTTCAGGAATGGGGGCTGCCAACTCAGAACCCCCGTTCCCTGTGGCTGCAGCCAGCCAGGGGGCTCCAGGGTCGGGCGTGCCCGTGGGCCTGGGGGGCTTCTTGCCTGTGTGCAGGGCTTCTACGCACAAGGTGGCACCTCATCCCGGCCCAAGGGTGGTGGCAGGAACCCAGGAGGCGCTCGGGGACACAGCAGGGCCCGCCGCTGGGGCCAGGGGTCTGGCAGGCTCCGAGGACAAATGGACTACGGAAGCCGAGAGGGGCCCGTCCGCGCCAAAACCCAAAACGCGCTGCGGCCTCCAGGGACACAGGGGACACAAGTGGCTGTGTGGCTTGCAGTGCCCGACCAGAGGGAGGGAGGTTGTCTGGCTGCTGAGGCGCAGCCGGTGTCAGCCCTTCGGGGAACTGCCCGTGGATGCTTCGGGAATGGGGGCTGCCAACTCAGAACCCCCGTTCCCTGTGGCTGCAGCCAGCCAGGGGGCTCCATGGTCGGGCGCGCCCGCGGGCCTGGGGGGCTTCTTGCCTGTGTGCAGGGCTTCTACGCACAAGGTGGCACCTCATCCCGGCCCAAGGGTGGTGGCAGGAACTCAGGGGGCACTCGGGGACTCTTCAGGGCCCACCCCTGGGGCCAGGGGTCTGGCAGGCTCTGGGGGCAAATGGACTACAGAAGCCGAGAGGGGCCCGTCCGTTCCAAAACCCAAAACGTGCTGCGGCCTCCAGGGATACAGGGGACACAAGTGGCTGTGTGGCTTGCAGTGCCCGACCAGAGGGAGGTTGTCTGGCTGCTGAGGCGCAGCCGGTGTCAGCCCTTCGGGGAACTGCCCGTGGATGCTTCGGGAATGGGGGCTGCCAACTCAGAACCCCCGTTCCCTGTGGCTGCAGCCAGCCAGGGGGCTCCAGGGTCGGGCGCGCCCGCGGGCCTGGGGGGCTTCTTGCCTGTGTGCAGGGCTTCTACGCACAAGGTGGCACCTCATCCCGGCCCAAGGCTGGTGGCAGGAACCCAGGAGGCGCTCGGGGACTCAGCAGGGCCCGCCCCTGGGGCCAGGGGTCTGGCAGGCTCCGGGGACATATGGACTACGGAAGCCGAGAGGGGCCCGTCCGCGCCAAAACCCAAAACGCGCTGCGGCCTACAGGGACACAGGGGACAAAAGTGGCTGTGTGGCTTGCAGTGCCCGACCAGAGAGAGGGAGGTTGTCTGGCTGCTGAGGCGCAGCCGGTGTCAGCCCTTCGGGGAACTGCCCGTGGATGCTTCGGGAATGGGGGCTGCCAACCCAGAACCCCCGTTCCCTTTGGCTGCAGCCAGCCAGGGGGCTCCAGGGTCGGGCGCGCCCGTGGTCCTGGGGGGCTTCTTGCCTGTGTGCAGGGCTTTAACGCACAAGGTGGCACCTCATCCCGGCCCAAGGGTGGTGGCAGGAACCCAGGAGGAACTCGGGGACTCAGCAGGGCCCGCCCCTGGGGCCAGGGATCTGGCAGGCTCCGGGGTAAATGGACTACGGAAGCCGAGAGGGGCCCGTCCGCGCCAAAACCCAAAACGTGCTGCGGCCTCCAGGGACACAGGGGACACGAGTGGCTGTGTGGCTTGCAGTGCCCGACCAGAGGGAGGGAGGTTGTCTGGCTGCTGAGGCGCAGCCGGTGTCAGCCCTTCGGGGAACTGCCCGTGGATGCTTCGGGAAAGGGGGCTGCCAACTCAGAACCCCCGTTCCCTGTGGCTGCAGCCAGCCAGGGGGCTCCAGGGTCGGGCGCGCCCGCGGGCCTGGGGGGCTTCTTGCCTGTGTGCAGGGCTTCTACGCACAAGGTGGCACCTCATCCCTGCCCAAGGGTGGTGGCAGGAACTCAGGGGGCACTCGGGGACTCAGCAAAGCCCACCCCTGGGGCCAGGAGTCTGGCAGGCTCTGGGGGCAAATGGACTACAGAAGCCGAGAGGGGCCCGTCCGTGCCAAAACCCAAAACGTGCTGCGGCCTCCAGGGATACAGGTGACACAAGTGGCTGTGTGGCTTGCAGTGCCCGACCAGAGGGAGGTTGTCTGGCTGCTGAGGCGCAGCCGGTGTCAGCCCTTCGGGGAACTGCCCGTGGATGCTTCGGGAATGGGGGCTGCCAACTCAGAACCCCCATTCCCTGTGGCTGCAGCCAGCCAGGGGGCTCCAGGGTCGGGCGCGCCCGCGGGCCTGGGGGGCTTCTTGCCTGTGTGCAGGGCTTCTACGCACAAGGTGGCACCTCATCCCGGCCCAAGGCTGGTGGCAGGAACCCAGGAGGCGCTCGGGGACTCAGCAGGGCCCACCCCTGGGGCCAGGGGTCTGGCAGGCTCCGGGGACATATGGACTACGGAAGCCGAGAGGGGCCCGTCCGCGCCAAAACCCAAAACGCGCTGCGGCCTCCAGGGACACAGGGGACAAAAGTGGCTGTGTGGCTTGCAGTGCCCGACCAGAGAGAGGGAGGTTGTCTGGCTGCTGAGGCGCAGCCGGTGTCAGCCCTTCAGGGAACTGCCCGTGGATGCTTCGGGAATGGGGGCTGCCAACCCAGAACCCCCGTTCCCTTTGGCTGCAGCCAGCCAGGGGGCTCCAGGGTCGGGCGCGCCCGTGGGCCTGGGGGGCTTCTTGCCTGTGTGCAGGGCTTCTACGCACAAGGTGGCACCTCATCCCGGCCCAAGGGTGGTGGCAGGAACCCAGGAGGAACTCGGGGACTCAGCAGGGCCCGCCCCTGGGGCCAGGGATCTGGCAGGCTCCGGGGTAAATGGACTACGGAAGCCGAGAGGGGCCCGTCTGCGCCAAAACCCAAAACGTGCTGCGGCCTCCAGGGACACAGGGGACACGAGTGGCTGTGTGGCTTGCAGTGCCCGACCAGAGGGAGGGAGGTTGTCTGGCTGCTGAGGCGCAGCCGGTGTCAGCCCTTCGGGGAACTGCCCGTGGATGCTTCGGGAAAGGGGGCTGCCAACTCAGAACCCCCGTTCCCTGTGGCTGCAGCCAGCCAGGGGGCTCCAGGGTCGGGCGCGCCCGCGGGCCTGGGGGGCTTCTTGCCTGTGTGCAGGGCTTCTACGCACAAGGTGGCACCTCATCCCGGCCCAAGGGTGGTGGCAGGAACTCAGGGGGCACTCGGGGACTCAGCAAGGCCCACCCCTGGGGCCAGGGGTCTGGCAGGCTCTGGGGGCAAATGGACTACAGAAGCCGAGAGGGCCCCGTCCGTGCCAAAACCCAAAACGTGCTGCGGCCTCCAGGGATACAGGGGACACAAGTGGCTGTGTGGCTTGCAGTGCCCGACCAGAGGGAGGTTGTCTGGCTGCTGAGGCGCAGCCGGTGTCAGCCCTTCGGAGAACTGCCCGTGGATGCTTCGGGAATGGGGGCTGCCAACCCAGAACCCCCGTTCCCTTTGGCTGCAGCCAGCCAGGGGGCTCCAGGGTCGGGCGCGCCCGTGGGCCTGGGGGGCTTCTTGCCTGTGTGCAGGGCTTCTACGCACAAGGTGGCACCTCATCCCGGCCCAAGGGTGGTGGCAGGAACCCAGGAGGAACTCGGGGACTCAGCAGGGCCCGCCCCTGGGGCCAGGGATCTGGCAGGCTCCGGGGTAAATGGACTACGGAAGCCGAGAGGGGCCCGTCCGCGCCAAAACCCAAAACGTGCTGCGGCCTCCAGGGACACAGGGGACACGAGTGGCTGTGTGGCTTGCAGTGCCCGACCAGAGGGAGGGAGGTTGTCTGGCTGCTGAGTTGCAGCCGGTGTCAGCCCTTCGGGGAACTGCCCGTGGATGCTTCGGGAAAGGGGGCTGCCAACTCAGAACCCCCGTTCCCTGTGGCTGCAGCCAGCCAGGGGGCTCCAGGGTCGGGCGCGCCCGTGGGCCTTGGGGGCTTCTTGCCTGTGTGCAGGGCTTCTACGCACAAGGTGGCACCTCATCCCGGCCCAAGGGTGGTGGCAGGAACCCAGGAGGCGCTCGGGGACTCAGCAGTGCCCGCCCCTGGGGCCAGGGGTCTGGCAGGCTCCGGGGGCAAATGGACTACGGATGCCGAGAGGGGCCCGTCCGCGCCAAAACCCAAAACGCGCTGCGGCCTCCAGGGACACAGGGGACACAAGTGGCTGTGTGGCTTGCAGTGCCCGACCAGAGGGAGGGAGGTTGTCTGGCTGCTGAGGCGCAGCCGGTGTCAGCCCTTCGGGGAACTGCCCGTGGATGCTTCGGGAATGGGGGCTGCCAACTCAGAACCCCCGTTCCCTGTGGCTGCAGCCAGCCAGGGGGCTCCAGGGTCGGGCGCGCCCGCGGGCCTGGGGGGCTTCTTGCCTGTGTGCAGGGCTTCTACGCACAAGGTGGCACCTCATCCCGGCCCAAGGGTGGTGGCAGGAACTCAGGGGGCACTCGGGGACTCTTCAGGGCCCACCCCTGGGGCCAGGGGTCTGGCAGGCTCTGGGGGCAAATGGACTACAGAAGCCGAGAGGGGCCCGTCCGTGCCAAAACCCAAAACGTGCTGCGGCCTCCAGGGATACAGGGGACACAAGTGGCTGTGTGGCTTGCAGTGCCCGACCAGAGGGAGGTTGTCTGGCTGCTGAGGCGCAGCCGGTGTCAGCCCTTCGGGGAACTGCCCGTGGATGCTTTGGGAATGGGGGCTGCCAACTCAGAACCCCCGTTCCCTGTGGCTGCAGCCAGCCAGGGGGCTCCAGGGTCGGGCGCGCCCGCGGGCCTGGGGGGCTTCTTGCCTGTGTGCAGGGCTTCTACGCACAAGGTGGCACCTCATCCCGGCCCAAGGCTGGTGGCAGGAACCCAGGAGGCGCTCGGGGACTCAGCAGGGCCCGCCCCTGGGGCCAGGGGTCTGGCAGGCTCCGGGGACATATGGACTACGGAAGCCGAGAGGGGCCCGTCCGCGCCAAAACCCAAAACGCGCTGCGGCCTACAGGGACACAGGGGACAAAAGTGGCTGTGTGGCTTGCAGTGCCCGACCAGAGAGAGGGAGGTTGTCTGGCTGCTGAGGCGCAGCCGGTGTCAGCCCTTCGGGGAACTGCCCGTGGATGCTTCGGGAATGGGGGCTGCCAACCCAGAACCCCCGTTCCCTTTGGCTGCAGCCAGCCAGGGGGCTCCAGGGTCGGGCGCGCCCGTGGTCCTGGGGGGCTTCTTGCCTGTGTGCAGGGCTTTAACGCACAAGGTGGCACCTCATCCCGGCCCAAGGGTGGTGGCAGGAACCCAGGAGGAACTCGGGGACTCAGCAGGGCCCGCCCCTGGGGCCAGGGATCTGGCAGGCTCCGGGGTAAATGGACTACGGAAGCCGAGAGGGGCCCGTCCGCGCCAAAACCCAAAACGTGCTGCGGCCTCCAGGGACACAGGGGACACGAGTGGCTGTGTGGCTTGCAGTGCCCGACCAGAGGGAGGGAGGTTGTCTGGCTGCTGAGGCGCAGCCGGTGTCAGCCCTTCGGGGAACTGCCCGTGGATGCTTCGGGAAAGGGGGCTGCCAACTCAGAACCCCCGTTCCCTGTGGCTGCAGCCAGCCAGGGGGCTCCAGGGTCGGGCGCGTCCGCGGGCCTGGGGGGCTTCTTGCCTGTGTGCAGGGCTTCTACGCACAAGGTGGCACCTCATCCCTGCCCAAGGGTGGTGGCAGGAACTCAGGGGGCACTCGGGGACTCAGCAAAGCCCACCCCTGGGGCCAGGAGTCTGGCAGGCTCTGGGGGCAAATGGACTACAGAAGCCGAGAGGGGCCCGTCCGTGCCAAAACCCAAAACGTGCTGCGGCCTCCAGGGATACAGGTGACACAAGTGGCTGTGTGGCTTGCAGTGCCCGACCAGAGGGAGGTTGTCTGGCTGCTGAGGCGCAGCCGGTGTCAGCCCTTCGGGGAACTGCCCGTGGATGCTTCGGGAATGGGGGCTGCCAACTCAGAACCCCCATTCCCTGTGGCTGCAGCCAGCCAGGGGGCTCCAGGGTCGGGCGCGCCCGCGGGCCTGGGGGGCTTCTTGCCTGTGTGCAGGGCTTCTACGCACAAGGTGGCACCTCATCCCGGCCCAAGGCTGGTGGCAGGAACCCAGGAGGCGCTCGGGGACTCAGCAGGGCCCACCCCTGTGGCCAGGGGTCTGGCAGGCTCCGGGGACATATGGACTACGGAAGCCGAGAGGGGCCCGTCCGCGCCAAAACCCAAAACGCGCTGCGGCCTCCAGGGACACAGGGGACAAAAGTGGCTGTGTGGCTTGCAGTGCCCGACCAGAGAGAGGGAGGTTGTCTGGCTGCTGAGGCGCAGCCGGTGTCAGCCCTTCAGGGAACTGCCCGTGGATGCTTCGGGAATGGGGGCTGCCAACCCAGAACCCCCGTTCCCTTTGGCTGCAGCCAGCCAGGGGGCTCCAGGGTCGGGCGCGCCCGTGGGCCTGGGGAGCTTCTTGCCTGTGTGCAGGGCTTCTACGCACAAGGTGGCACCTCATCCCGGCCCAAGGGTGGTGGCAGGAACCCAGGAGGAACTCGGGGACTCAGCAGGGCCCGCCCCTGGGGCCAGGGATCTGGCAGGCTCCGGGGTAAATGGACTACGGAAGCCGAGAGGGGCCCGTCTGCGCCAAAACCCAAAACGTGCTGCGGCCTCCAGGGACACAGGGGACACGAGTGGCTGTGTGGCTTGCAGTGCCCGACCAGAGGGAGGGAGGTTGTCTGGCTGCTGAGGCGCAGCCGGTGTCAGCCCTTCGGGGAACTGCCCGTGGATGCTTCGGGAAAGGGGGCTGCCAACTCAGAACCCCCGTTCCCTGTGGCTGCAGCCAGCCAGGGGGCTCCAGGGTCGGGCGCGCCCGCGGGCCTGGGGGGCTTCTTGCCTGTGTGCAGGGCTTCTACGCACAAGGTGGCACCTCATCCCGGCCCAAGGGTGGTGGCAGGAACTCAGGGGGCACTCGGGGACTCAGCAAGGCCCACCCCTGGGGCCAGGGGTCTGGCAGGCTCTGGGGGCAAATGGACTACAGAAGCCGAGAGGGCCCCGTCCGTGCCAAAACCCAAAACGTGCTGCGGCCTCCAGGGATACAGGGGACACAAGTGGCTGTGTGGCTTGCAGTGCCCGACCAGAGGGAGGTTGTCTGGCTGCTGAGGCGCAGCCGGTGTCAGCCCTTCGGAGAACTGCCCGTGGATGCTTCGGGAATGGGGGCTGCCAACCCAGAACCCCCGTTCCCTTTGGCTGCAGCCAGCCAGGGGGCTCCAGGGTCGGGCGCGCCCGTGGGCCTGGGGGGCTTCTTGCCTGTGTGCAGGGCTTCTACGCACAAGGTGGCACCTCATCCCGGCCCAAGGGTGGTGGCAGGAACCCAGGAGGAACTCGGGGACTCAGCAGGGCCCGCCCCTGGGGCCAGGGATCTGGCAGGCTCCGGGGTAAATGGACTACGGAAGCCGAGAGGGGCCCGTCCGCGCCAAAACCCAAAACGTGCTGCGGCCTCCAGGGACACAGGGGACACGAGTGGCTGTGTGGCTTGCAGTGCCCGACCAGAGGGAGGGAGGTTGTCTGGCTGCTGAGTTGCAGCCGGTGTCAGCCCTTCGGGGAACTGCCCGTGGATGCTTCGGGAAAGGGGGCTGCCAACTCAGAAACCCCGTTCCCTGTGGCTGCAGCCAGCCAGGGGGCTCCAGGGTCGGGCGCGCCCGTGGGCCTTGGGGGCTTCTTGCCTGTGTGCAGGGCTTCTACGCACAAGGTGGCACCTCATCCCGGCCCAAGGGTGGTGGCAGGAACCCAGGAGGCGCTCGGGGACTCAGCAGTGCCCGCCCCTGGGGCCAGGGGTCTGGCAGGCTCCGGGGGCAAATGGACTACGGATGCCGAGAGGGGCCCGTCCGCGCCAAAACCCAAAACGCGCTGCGGCCTCCAGGGACACAGGGGACACAAGTGGCTGTGTGGCTTGCAGTGCCCGACCAGAGGGAGGGAGGTTGTCTGGCTGCTGAGGCGCAGCCGGTGTCAGCCCTTCGGGGAACTGCCCGTGGATGCTTCAGGAATGGGGGCTGCCAACTCAGAACCCCCGTTCCCTGTGGCTGCAGCCAGCCAGGGGGCTCCAGGGTCGGGCGCGCCCGTGGGCCTGGGGGGCTTCTTGCCTGTGTGCAGGGCTTCTACGCACAAGGTGGCACCTCATCCCGGCCCAAGGGTGGTGGCAGGAACCCAGGAGGCGCTCGGGGACACAGCAGGGCCCGCCGCTGGGGCCAGGGGTCTGGCAGGCTCCGAGGACAAATGGACTACGGAAGCCGAGAGGGGCCCGTCCGCGCCAAAACCCAAAACGCGCTGCGGCCTCCAGGGACACAGGGGACACAAGTGGCTGTGTGGCTTGCAGTGCCCGACCAGAGGGAGGGAGGTTGTCTGGCTGCTGAGGCGCAGCCGGTGTCAGCCCTTCGGGGAACTGCCCGTGGATGCTTCGGGAATGGGGGCTGCCAACTCAGAACCCCCGTTCCCTGTGGCTGCAGCCAGCCAGGGGGCTCCAGGGTCGGGCGCGCCCGCGGGCCTGGGGGGCTTCTTGCCTGTGTGCAGGGCTTCTACGCACAAGGTGGCACCTCATCCCGGCCCAAGGGTGGTGGCAGGAACTCAGGGGGCACTCGGGGACTCAGCAGGGCCCACCCCTGGGGCCAGGGGTCTGGCAGGCTCTGGGGGCAAATGGACTACAGAAGCCGAGAGGGGCCCGTCCGTGCCAAAACCCAAAACGTGCTGCGGCCTCCAGGGATACAGGGGACACAAGTGGCTGTGTGGCTTGCAGTGCCCGACCAGAGGGAGGTTGTCTGGCTGCTGAGGCGCAGCCGGTGTCAGCCCTTCGGGGAACTGCCCGTGGATGCTTCGGGAATGGGGGCTGCCAACTCAGAACCCCCGTTCCCTGTGGCTGCAGCCAGCCAGGGGGCTCCAGGGTCGGGCGCGCCCGCGGGCCTGGGGGGCTTCTTGCCTGTGTGCAGGGCTTCTACGCACAAGGTGGCACCTCATCCCGGCCCAAGGCTGGTGGCAGGAACCCAGGAGGCGCTCGGGGACTCAGCAGGGCCCTCCCCTGGGGCCAGGGGTCTGGCAGGCTCCGGGGACATATGGACTACGGAAGCCGAGAGGGGCCCGTCCGCGCCAAAACCCAAAACGCGCTGCGGCCTCCAGGGACACAGGGGACAAAAGTGGCTGTGTGGCTTGCAGTGCCCGACCAGAGAGAGGGAGGTTGTCTGGCTGCTGAGGCGCAGCCGGTGTCAGCCCTTCGGGGAACTGCCCGTGGATGCTTCGGGAATGGGGGCTGCCAACCCAGAACCCCCGTTCCCTTTGGCTGCAGCCAGCCAGGGGGCTCCAGGGAAGGGCGCGCCCGTGGGCCTGGGGGGCTTCTTGCCTGTGTGCAGGGCTTCTACGCACAAGGTGGCACCTCATCCCGGCCCAAGGGTGGTGGCAGGAACCCAGGAGGAACTCGGGGACTCAGCAGGGCCCGCCCCTGGGGCCAGGGATCTGGCAGGCTCCGGGGTAAATGGACTACGGAAGCCGAGAGGGGCCCGTCCGCGCCAAAACCCAAAACGTGCTGCGGCCTCCAGGGACACAGGGGACACGAGTGGCTGTGTGGCTCGCAGTGCCCGACCAGAGGGAGGGAGGTTGTCTGGCTGCTGAGTTGCAGCCGGTGTCAGCCCTTCGGGGAACTGCCCGTGGATGCTTCGGGAAAGGGGGCTGCCAACTCAGAACCCCCGTTCCCTGTGGCTGCAGCCAGCCAGGGGGCTCCAGGGTCGGGCGCGCCCGTGGGCCTTGGGGGCTTCTTGCCTGTGTGCAGGGCTTCTACGCACAAGGTGGCACCTCATCCCGGCCCAAGGGTGGTGGCAGGAACCCAGGAGGCGCTCGGGGACTCAGCAGGGCCCGCCCCTGGGGCCAGGGGTCTGGCAGGCTCCGGGGGCAAATGGACTACGGATGCCGAGAGGGGCCCGTCCGCGCCAAAACCCAAAACGCGCTGCGGCCTCCAGGGACACAGGGGACACAAGTGGCTGTGTGGCTTGCAGTGCCCGACCAGAGGGAGGGAGGTTGTCTGGCTGCTGAGGCGCAGCCGGTGTCAGCCCTTCGGGGAACTGCCCGTGGATGCTTCAGGAATGGGGGCTGCCAACTCAGAACCCCCGTTCCCTGTGGCTGCAGCCAGCCAGGGGGCTCCAGGGTCGGGCGCGCCCGTGGGCCTGGGGGGCTTCTTGCCTGTGTGCAGGGCTTCTACGCACAAGGTGGCACCTCATCCCGGCCCAAGGGTGGTGGCAGGAACCCAGGAGGCGCTCGGGGACACAGCAGGGCCCGCCGCTGGGGCCAGGGGTCTGGCAGGCTCCGAGGACAAATGGACTACGGAAGCCGAGAGGGGCCCGTCCGCGCCAAAACCCAAAACGCGCTGCGGCCTCCAGGGACACAGGGGACACAAGTGGCTGTGTGGCTTGCAGTGCCCGACCAGAGGGAGGGAGGTTGTCTGGCTGCTGAGGCGCAGCCGGTGTCAGCCCTTCGGGGAACTGCCCGTGGATGCTTCGGGAATGGGGGCTGCCAACTCAGAACCCCCGTTCCCTGTGGCTGCAGCCAGCCAGGGGGCTCCAGGGTCGGGCGCGCCCGCGGGCCTGGGGGGCTTCTTGCCTGTGTGCAGGGCTTCTACGCACAAGGTGGCACCTCATCCCGGCCCAAGGGTGGTGGCAGGAACTCAGGGGGCACTCGGGGACTCAGCAGGGCCCACCCCTGGGGCCAGGGGTCTGGCAGGCTCTGGGGGCAAATGGACTACAGAAGCCGAGAGGGGCCCGTCCGTGCCAAAACCCAAAACGTGCTGCGGCCTCCAGGGATACAGGGGACACAAGTGGCTGTGTGGCTTGCAGTGCCCGACCAGAGGGAGGTTGTCTGGCTGCTGAGGCGCAGCCGGTGTCAGCCCTTCGGGGAACTGCCCGTGGATGCTTCGGGAATGGGGGCTGCCAACTCAGAACCCCCCTTCCCTGTGGCTGCAGCCAGCCAGGGGGCTCCAGGGTCGGGCGCGCCCGCGGGCCTGGGGGGCTTCTTGCCTGTGTGCAGGGCTTCTACGCACAAGGTGGCACCTCATCCCGGCCCAAGGCTGGTGGCAGGAACCCAGGAGGCGCTCGGGGACTCAGCAGGGCCCGCCCCTGGGGCCAGGGGTCTGGCAGGCTCCGGGGACATATGGACTACGGAAGCCGAGAGGGGCCCGTCCGCGCCAAAACCCAAAACGCGCTGCGGACTCCAGGGACACAGGGGACAAAAGTGGCTGTGTGGCTTGCAGTGCCCGACCAGAGAGAGGGAGGTTGTCTGGCTGCTGAGGCGCAGCCGGTGTCAGCCCTTCGGGGAACTGCCCGTGGATGCTTCGGGAATGGGGGCTGCCAACCCAGAACCCCCGTTCCCTTTGGCTGCAGCCAGCCAGGGGGCTCCAGGGTCGGGCGCGCCCGTGGGCCTGGGGGGCTTCTTGCCTGTGTGCAGGGCTTCTACGCACAAGGTGGCACCTCATCCCGGCCCAAGGGTGGTGGCAGGAACCCAGGAGGAACTCGGGGACTCAGCAGGGCCCGCCCCTGGGGCCAGGGATCTGGCAGGCTCCGGGGTAAATGGACTACGGAAACCGAGAGGGGCCCGTCCGCGCCAAAACCCAAAACGTGCTGCGGCCTCCAGGGACACAGGGGACACGAGTGGCTGTGTGGCTTGCAGTGCCCGACCAGAGGGAGGGAGGTTGTCTGGCTGCTGAGGCGCAGCCGGTGTCAGCCCTTCGGGGAACTGCCCGTGGATGCTTCGGGAAAGGGGGCTGCCAACTCAGAACCCCCGTTCCCTGTGGCTGCAGCCAGCCAGGGGGCTCCAGGGTCGGGCGCGCCCGCGGGCCTGGGGGGCTTCTTGCCTGTGTGCAGGGCTTCTACGCACAAGGTGGCACCTCATCCCGGCCCAAGGGTGGTGGCAGGAACTCAGGGGGCACTCGGGGACTCAGCAAGGCCCACCCCTGGGGCCTGGGGTCTGGCAGGCTCTGGGGGCAAATGGACTACAGAAGCCGAGAGGGCCCCGTCCGTGCCAAAACCCAAAACGTGCTGCGGCCTCCAGGGATACAGGGGACACAAGTGGCTGTGTGGCTTGCAGTGCCCGACCAGAGGGAGGTTGTCTGGCTGCTGAGGCGCAGCCGGTGTCAGCCCTTCGGGGAACTGCCCGTGGATGCTTCGGGAATGGGGGCTGCCAACTCAGAACCCCCATTCCCTGTGGCTGCAGCCAGCCAGGGGGCTCCAGGGTCGGGCGCGCCCGCGGGCCTGGGGGGCTTCTTGCCTGTGTGCAGGGCTTCTACGCACAAGGTGGCACCTCATCCCGGCCCAAGGCTGGTGGCAGGAACCCAGGAGGCGCTCGGGGACTCAGCAGGGCCCGCCCCTGGGGCCAGGGGTCTGGCAGGCTCCGGGGACATATGGACTACGGAAGCCGAGAGGGGCCCGTCCGCGCCAAAACCCAAAACGCGCTGCGGCCTCCAGGGACACAGGGGACAAAAGTGGCTGTGTGGCTTGCAGTGCCCGACCAGAGAGAGGGAGGTTGTCTGGCTGCTGAGGCGCAGCCGGTGTCAGCCCTTCGGGGAACTGCCCGTGGATGCTTCGGGAATGGGGGCTGCCAACCCAGAACCCCCGTTCCCTTTGGCTGCAGCCAGCCAGGGGGCTCCAGGGTCGGGCGCGCCCGTGGGCCTGGGGGGCTTCTTGCCTGTGTGCAGGGCTTCTACGCACAAGGTGGCACCTCATCCCGGCCCAAGGGTGGTGGCAGGAACCCAGGAGGAACTCGGGGACTCAGCAGGGCCCGCCCCTGGGGCCAGGGATCTGGCAGGCTCCGGGGTAAATGGACTACGGAAGCCGAGAGGGGCCCGTCTGCGCCAAAACCCAAAACGTGCTGCGGCCTCCAGGGACACAGGGGACACGAGTGGCTGTGTGGCTTGCAGTGCCCGACCAGAGGGAGGGAGGTTGTCTGGCTGCTGAGGCGCAGCCGGTGTCAGCCCTTCGGGGAACTGCCCGTGGATGCTTCGGGAAAGGGGGCTGCCAACTCAGAACCCCCGTTCCCTGTGGCTGCAGCCAGCCAGGGGGCTCCAGGGTCGGGCGCGCCCGCGGGCCTGGGGGGCTTCTTGCCTGTGTGCAGGGCTTCTACGCACCAGGTGGCACCTCATCCCGGCCCAAGGGTGGTGGCAGGAACTCAGGGGGCACTCGGGGACTCAGCAAGGCCCACCCCTGGGGCCAGGGGTCTGGCAGGCTCTGGGGGCAAATGGACTACAGAAGCCGAGAGGGCCCCGTCCGTGCCAAAACCCAAAACGTGCTGCGGCCTCCAGGGATACAGGGGACACAAGTGGCTGTGTGGCTTGCAGTGCCCGACCAGAGGGAGGTTGTCTGGCTGCTGAGGCGCAGCCGGTGTCAGCCCTTCGGGGAACTGCCCGTGGATGCTTCGGGAATGGGGGCTGCCAACTCAGAACCCCCATTCCCTGTGGCTGCAGCCAGCCAGGGGGCTCCAGGGTCGGGCGCGCCCGCGGGCCTGGGGGCTTCTTGCCTGTGTGCAGGGCTTCTACGCACAAGGTGGCACCTCATCCCGGCCCAAGGCTGGTGGCAGGAACCCAGGAGGCGCTCGGGGACTCAGCAGGGCCCGCCCCTGGGGCCAGGGGTCTGGCAGGCTCCGGGGACATATGGACTACGGAAGCCGAGAGGGGCCCGTCCGCGCCAAAACCCAAAACGCGCTGCGGCCTCCAGGGACACAGGGGACAAAAGTGGCTGTGTGGCTTGCAGTGCCCGACCAGAGGGAGGGAGGTTGTCTGGCTGCTGAGGCGCAGCCGGTGTCAGCCCTTCGGGAAACTGCCCGTGGATGCTTCGGGAATGGGGGCTGCCAACTCAGAACCCCCGTTCCCTGTGGCTGCAGCCAGCCAGGGGGCTCCAGGATCGGGCGCGCCCGTGGGCCTGGGGGGCTTCTTGCCTGTGTGCAGGGCTTCTACGCACAAGGTGGCACCTCATCCCTGCCCAAGGGTGGTGGCAGGAACCCAGGAGGCGCTCGGGGACTCAGCAGGGCCCGCCCCTGGGGCCAGGGGTCTGGCAGGCTCCGGGGACAAATGGACTACGGAAGCCTAGAGGGGCCCGTCCGCGCCAAAACCCAAAACGTGCTGCGGCCTCCAGGGATACAGGGGACACAAGTGGCTGTGTGGCTTGCAGTGCCCGACCAGAGGGAGGTTGTCTGGCTGCTGAGGCGCAGCCGGTGTCAGCCCTTCGGGGAACTGCCCGTGGATGCTTCGGGAATGGGGGCTGCCAACTCAGAACCCCCGTTCCCTGTGGCTGCAGGCAGCCAGGGGGCTCCAGGGTCCGGCGCGACCGCGGGCCTGGGGGTCTTCTTGCCTGTGTGCAGGGCTTCTACGCACAAGGTGGCACCTCATCCCGGCCCAAGGGTGGTGGCAGGAACTCAGGGGGCGCTAGGGGACTCAGCAAGGCCCGCCCCTGGGGCCAGGGGTCTCGCAGGCTCTGGGGGCAAATGGACTACAGAAGCCGAGAGGGGCCCGTCCGCGCCAAAACCCAAAACGCGCTGCGGCCTCCAGGGATACAGGGGACACAAGTGGCTGTGTGGCTTGCAGTGCCCGACCAGAGGGAGGTTGTCTGGCTGCTGAGGCGCAGCCGGTGTCAGCCCTTCGGGGAATTGCCTGTGGATGCTTCGGGAATGGGGCTGGCAACTAAGAACCCCTGTTCCCTGTGGCTGCAGCCAGCCAGGGGGCTCCAGGGTCGGGCGCGCCCGCGGGCCTGGGGGGCTTCTTGCCTGTGTGCAGGGCTTCTACGCACAAGGTGGCACCTCATCCCGGCCCAAGGCTGGTGGCAGGAACCCAGGAGGCGCTCGGGGACTCAGCAGGGCCCGCCCCTGGGGCCAGGGGTCTGGCAGGCTCCGGGGACATATGGACTACGGAAGCCGAGAGGGGCCCGTCCGCGCCAAAACCCAAAACGCGCTGCGGCCTACAGGGACACAGGGGACAAAAGTGGCTGTGTGGCTTGCAGTGCCCGACCAGAGAGAGGGAGGTTGTCTGGCTGCTGAGGCGCAGCCGGTGTCAGCCCTTCGGGGAACTGCCCGTGGATGCTTCGGGAATGGGGGCTGCCAACCCAGAACCCCCGTTCCCTTTGGCTGCAGCAGCCAGGGGGCTCCAGGGTCGGGCGCGCCCGTGGGCCTGGGGGGCTTCTTGCCTGTGTGCAGGGCTTCAACGCACAAGGTGGCACCTCATCCCGGCCCAAGGGTGGTGGCAGGAACCCAGGAGGAACTCGGGGACTCAGCAGGGCCCGCCCCTGGGGCCAGGGATCTGGCAGGCTCCGGGGTAAATGGACTACGGAAGCCGAGAGGGGCCCGTCCGCGCCAAAACCCAAAACGTGCTGCGGCCTCCAGGGACACAGGGGACACGAGTGGCTGTGTGGCTTGCAGTGCCCGACCAGAGGGAGGGAGTTTGTCTGGCTGCTGAGGCGCAGCCGGTGTCAGCCCTTCGGGGAACTGCCCGTGGATGCTTCGGGAAAGGGGGCTGCCAACTCAGAACCCCCGTTCCCTGTGGCTGCAGCCAGCCAGGGGGCTCCAGGGTCGGGCGCGCCCGCGGGCCTGGGGGGCTTCTTGCCTGTGTGCAGGGCTTCTACGCACAAGGTGGCATCTCATCCCGGCCCAAGGCTGGTGGCAGGAACCCAGGAGGCGCTCGGGGACTCAGCAGGGCCCGCCCCTGGGGCCAGGGGTCTGGCAGGCTCCGGGGACATATGGACTACGGAAGCCGAGAGGGGCCCGTCCGCGCCAAAACCCAAAACGCGCTGCGGCCTCCAGGGACACAGGGGACAAAAGTGGCTGTGTGGCTTGCAGTGCCCGACCAGAGGGAGGGAGGTTGTCTGGCTGCTGAGGCGCAGCCGGTGTCAGCCCTTCGGGAAACTGCCCGTGGATGCTTCGGGAATGGGGGCTGCCAACTCAGAACCCCCGTTCCCTGTGGCTGCAGCCAGCCAGGGGGCTCCAGGATCGGGCGCGCCCGTGGGCCTGGGGGGCTTCTTGCCTGTGTGCAGGGCTTCTACGCACAAGGTGGCACCTCATCCCTGCCCAAGGGTGGTGGCAGGAACCCAGGAGGCGCTCGGGGACTCAGCAGGGCCCGCCCCTGGGGCCAGGGGTCTGGCAGGCTCCGGGGACAAATGGACTACGGAAGCCTAGAGGGGCCCGTCCGCGCCAAAACCCAAAACGTGCTGCGGCCTCCAGGGATACAGGGGACACAAGTGGCTGTGTGGCTTGCAGTGCCCGACCAGAGGGAGGTTGTCTGGCTGCTGAGGCGCAGCCGGTGTCAGCCCTTCGGGGAACTGCCCGTGGATGCTTCGGGAATGGGGGCTGCCAACTCAGAACCCACGTTCCCTGTGGCTGCAGGCAGCCAGGGGGCTCCAGGGTCCGGCGCGACCGCGGGCCTGGGGGTCTTCTTGCCTGTGTGCAGGGCTTCTACGCACAAGGTGGCACCTCATCCCGGCCCAAGGGTGGTGGCAGGAACTCAGGGGGCGCTAGGGGACTCAGCAAGGCCCGCCCCTGGGGCCAGGGGTCTCGCAGGCTCTGGGGGCAAATGGACTACAGAAGCCGAGAGGGGCCCGTCCGCGCCAAAACCCAAAACGCGCTGCGGCCTCCAGGGATACAGGGGACACAAGTGGCTGTGTGGCTTGCAGTGCCCGACCAGAGGGAGGTTGTCTGGCTGCTGAGGCGCAGCCGGTGTCAGCCCTTCGGGGAATTGCCTGTGGATGCTTCGGGAATGGGGCTGGCAACTAAGAACCCCTGTTCCCTGTGGCTGCAGCCAGCCAGGGGGCTCCAGGGTCGGGCGCGCCCGCGGGCCTGGGGGGCTTCTTGCCTGTGTGCAGGGCTTCTACGCACAAGGTGGCACCTCATCCCGGCCCAAGGCTGGTGGCAGGAACCCAGGAGGCGCTCGGGGACTCAGCAGGGCCCGCCCCTGGGGCCAGGGGTCTGGCAGGCTCCGGGGACATATGGACTACGGAAGCCGAGAGGGGCCCGTCCGCGCCAAAACCCAAAACGCGCTGCGGCCTACAGGGACACAGGGGACAAAAGTGGCTGTGTGGCTTGCAGTGCCCGACCAGAGAGAGGGAGGTTGTCTGGCTGCTGAGGCGCAGCCGGTGTCAGCCCTTCGGGGAACTGCCCGTGGATGCTTCGGGAATGGGGGCTGCCAACCCAGAACCCCCGTTCCCTTTGGCTGCAGCAGCCAGGGGGCTCCAGGGTCGGGCGCGCCCGTGGGCCTGGGGGGCTTCTTGCCTGTGTGCAGGGCTTCTACGCACAAGGTGGCACCTCATCCCGGCCCAAGGGTGGTGGCAGGAACCCAGGAGGAACTCGGGGACTCAGCAGGTCCCGCCCCTGGGGCCAGGGATCTGGCAGGCTCCGGGGTAAATGGACTACGGAAGCCGAGAGGGGCCCGTCCGCGCCAAAACCCAAAACGTGCTGCGGCCTCCAGGGACACAGGGGACACGAGTGGCTGTGTGGCTTGCAGTGCCCGACCAGAGGGAGGGAGTTTGTCTGGCTGCTGAGGCGCAGCCGGTGTCAGCCCTTCGGGGAACTGCCCGTGGATGCTTCGGGAAAGGGGGCTGCCAACTCAGAACCCCCGTTCCCTGTGGCTGCAGCCAGCCAGGGGGCTCCAGGGTCGGGCGCGCCCGTGGGCCTGGGGGGCTTCTTGCCTGTGTGCAGGGCTTCTACGCACAAGGTGGCACCTCATCCCGGCCCAAGGGTGGTGGCAGGAACCCAGGAGGCGCTCGGGGACTCAGCAGGGCCCGCCCCTGGGGCCAGGGGTCTGGCAGGCTCCGGGGGCAAATGGACTACGGATGCCGAGAGGGGCCCGTCCGCGCCAAAACCGAAAACGCGCTGCGGCCTCCAGGGACACAGGGGACACAAGTGGCTGTGTGGCTTGCAGTGCCCGACCAGAGGGAGGGAGGTTGTCTGGCTGCTGAGGCGCAGCCGGTGTCAGCCCTTCGGGGAACTGCCCGTGGATGCTTCAGGAATGGGGGCTGCCAACTCAGAATCCCCGTTCCCTGTGGCTGCAGCCAGCCAGGGGGCTCCAGGGTCGGGCGCGCCCGTGGGCCTGGGGGGCTTCTTGCCTGTGTGCAGGGCTTCTACGCACAAGGTGGCACCTCACCCCGGCCCAAGGGTGGTGGCAGGAACCCAGGAGGCGCTCGGGGACACAGCAGGGCCCGCCCCTGGGGCCAGGGGTCTGGCAGGCTCCGAGGACAAATGGACTACGGAAGCCGAGAGGGGCCCGTCCGCGCCAAAACCCAAAACGCGCTGCGGCCTCCAGGGACACAGGGGACACAAGTGGCTGTGTGGCTTGCAGTGCCCGACCAGAGGGAGGGAGGTTGTCTGGCTGCTGAGGCGCAGCCGGTGTCAGCCCTTCGGGGAACTGCCCGTGGATGCTTCGGGAATGGGGGCTGCCAACTCAGAACCCCCGTTCCCTGTGGCTGCAGCCAGCCAGGGGGCTCCAGGGTCGGGCGCGCCCGCGGGCCTGGGGGGCTTCTTGCCTGTGTGCAGGGCTTCTACGCACAAGGTGGCACCTCATCCCGGCCCAAGGGTGGTGGCAGGAACTCAGGGGGCACTCGGGGACTCAGCAAGGCCCACCCCTGGGGCCAGGGGTCTGGCAGGCTTTGGGGGCAAATGGACTACAGAAGCCGAGAGGGGCCCGTCCGCGCCAAAACCCAAAACGTGCTGCGGCCTCCAGGGATACAGGGGACACAAGTGGCTGTGTGGCTTGCAGTGCCCGACCAGAGGGAGGTTGTCTGGCTGCTGAGGCGCAGCCGGTGTCAGCCCTTCGGGGAACTGCCCGTGGATGCTTCGGGAATGGGGGCTGCCAACTCAGAACCCCCATTCCCTGTGGCTGCAGCCAGCCAGGGGGCTCCAGGGTCGGGCGCGCCCGCGGGCCTGGGGGGCTTCTTGCCTGTGTGCAGGGTTTCCACGCACAAGGTGGCACCTCATCCCGGCCCAAGGGTGGTGGCAGGAACCCAGGAGGCACTCGGGGACTCAGCAGGGCCCGCCCCTGGGGCCAGGGATCTGGCAGGCTCCGGGGTAAATGGACTACGGAAGCCGAGAGGGGCCTGTCCGCGCCAAAACCCAAAACGTGCTGCGGCCTCCAGGGACACAGGGGACACGAGTGGCTGTGTGGCTTGCAGTGCCCGACCAGAGGGAGGGAGGTTGTCTGGCTGCTGAGGCGCAGCCGGTGTCAGCCCTTCGGGGAACTGCCCGTGGATGCTTCGGGAATGGGGGCTGCCAACTCAGAACCCCCGTTCCCTGTGGCTGCAGCCAGCCAGGGGGCTCCAGGATCGGGCGCGCCCGTGGGCCTGGGGGGCTTCTTGCCTGTGTGCAGGGCTTCTACGCACAAGGTGGCACCTCATCCCTGCCCAAGGGTGGTGGCAGGAACCCAGGAGGCGCTCGGGGACTCAGCAGGGCCCGCCCCTGGGGCCAGGGTTCTGGCAGGCTCCGGGGACAAATGGACTACGGAAGCCTAGAGGGGCCCGTCCGCGCCAAAACCCAAAACGTGCTGCGGCCTCCAGGGATACAGGGGACACAAGTGGCTGTGTGGCTTGCAGTGCCCGACCAGAGGGAGGTTGTCTGGCTGCTGAGGCGCAGCCGGTGTCAGCCCTTCGGGGAACTGCCCGTGGATGCTTCGGGAATGGGGGCTGCCAACTCAGAACCCCCGTTCCCTATGGCTGCAGCCAGCCAGGGGGCTCCAGGGTCGGGCGCGCCTGCGGGCCTGGGGGGCTTCTTGCCTGTGTGCAGGGCTTCTACGCACAAGGTGGCACCTCATCCCGGCCCAAGGGTGGTGGCAGGAACCCAGGAGGCGCTCGGGGACTCAGCAGGGCCCGCCCCTGGGGCCAGGGGTCTGGCAGGCTCTGGGGGCAAATGGACTACGGAAGCCGAGAGGGGCCCGTCCGCGCCAAAACCCAAAACGCGCTGCGGCCTCCAGGGACACAGGGGACACAAGTGGCTGTGTGGCTTGCAGTGCCCGACCAGAGGGAGGGAGGTTGTCTGGCTGCTGAGGCGCAGCCGGTGTCAGCCCTTCGGGGAACTGCCCGTGGATGCTTCGGGAATGGGGTCTGCCAACTCAGAACCCCCGTTCCCTGTGGCTGCAGCCAGCCAGGGGGCTCCAGGGTCGGGCGCGCCCGTGGGCCTGGGGGGCTTCTTGCCTGTGTGCAGGGCTTCTACGCACAAGGTGGCACCTCATCCCGGCCCAAGGGTGGTGGCAGGAACGCAGGAGGCGCTCGGGGACTCAGCAGGGCCCGCCCCTGGGGCCAGGGGTCTGGCAGGCTCTGGGGGCAAATGGACTACGGAAGCCGAGAGGGGCCCGTCCGCGCCAAAACCCAAAACGCGCTGCGGCCTCCAGGGACACAGGGGACACAAGTGGCTGTGTGGCTTGCAGTGCCCGACCAGAGGGAGGGAGGTTGTCTGGCTGCTGAGGCGCAGTCGGTGTCAGCCCTTCGGGGAACTGCCCGTGGATGCTTCAGGAATGAGGGCTGCCAACTCAGAACCCCCGTTCCCTGTGGCTGCAGCCAGCCAGGGGGCTCCAGGGTCGGGCGCGCCCGTGGGCCTGGGGGGCTTCTTGCCTGTGTGCAGGGCTTCTACGCACAAGGTGGCACCTCATCCCGGCCCAAGGGTGGTGGCAGGAACCCAGGAGGCGCTAGGGGACACAGCAGGGCCCGCCCCTGGGGCCAGGGGTCTGGCAGGCTCCGAGGACAAATGGACTACGGAAGCCGAGAGGGGCCCGTCCGCGCCAAAACCCAAAACGCGCTGCGTCCTCCAGGGACACAGGGGACACAAGTGGCTGTGTGGCTTGCAGTGCCCGACCAGAGGGAGGTTGTCTGGCTGCTGAGGCGCAGCCGGTGTCAGCCCTTCGGGGAACTGCCCGTGGATGCTTCGGGAATGGGGCTGCCAACTCAGAACCCCCGTTCCCTGTGGCTGCAGCCAGCCAGGGGGCTCCAGGTTCGGGCGCGCCCGCGGGCCTGGGGGGCTTCTTGCCTGTGTGCAGGGCTTCTACGCACAAGGTGGCACCTCATCCCGGCCCAAGGGTGGTGGCAGGAACCCAGGAGGCGCTCGGGGACTCAGCAGGGCCCGCCCCTGGGGCCAGGGGTCTGGCAGGCTCCGGGGACATATGGACTACGGAAGCCGAGAGGGGCCCGTCCGCGCCAAAACCCAAAACGCGCTGCGGCCTCCAGGGACACAGGGGACAAAAGTGGCTGTGTGGCTTGCAGTGCCCGACCAGAGAGAGGGAGGTTGTCTGGCTGCTGAGGCGCAGCCGGTGTCAGCCCTTCGGGGAACTGCCCGTGGATGCTTCGGGAATGGGGGCTGCCAACCCAGAACCCCCGTTCCCTTTGGCTGCAGCCAGCCAGGGGGCTCCAGGGTCGGGCGCGCCCGTGGGCCTGGGGGGCTTCTTGCCTGTGTGCAGGGCTTCTACGCACAAGGTGGCACCTCATCCCGGCCCAAGGGTGGTGGCAGGAACTCAGGAGGCGCTCGGGGACTCAGCAGGGCCCGCCCCTGGGGCCAGGGGTCTGGCAGGCTCTGGGGGCAAATGGACTACGGAAGCCGAGAGGGGCCCGTCCGCGCCAAAACCCAAAACGCGCTGCGGCCTCCAGGGACACAGGGGACACAAGTGGCTGTGTGGCTTGCAGTGCCCGACCAGAGGGAGGGAGGTTGTCTGGCTGCTGAGGCGCAGCCGGTGTCAGCCCTTCAGGGAACTGCCCGTGGATGCTTCGGGATGGGGGCTGCCAACTCAGAACCCCCGTTCCCTGTGGATGCAGCCAGCCAGGGGGCTCCAGGGTCGGGCGCGCCCGCGGGCCTGGGGGGCTTCTTGCCTGTGTGCAGGGCTTCTACGCACAAGGTGGCACCTCATCCCGGCCCAAGGGTGGAGGCAGGAACCCAGGAGGAGCTCGGGGACACAGCAGGGCCCGCCCCTGGGGCCAGGGGTCTGGCAGGCTCCGGGGACAAATGGACTACGGAAGCCGAGAGGGGCCCGTCCGCGCCAAAACCCAAAACGCGCTGCGGCCTCCAGGGACACAGGGGACACAAGTGGCTGTATGGCTTGCAGTGCCCGACCAGAGGGAGGGAGGTTGTCTGGCTGCTGAGGCGCAGCCGGTGTCAGCCCTTCAGGGAACTGCCCATGGATGCTTCGGGAATGGGGGCTGCCAACTCAGAACCCCCATTCCCTGTGGCTGCAGCCAGCCAGGGGGCTCCAGGGTCGGGCGCGCCCGCGGGCCTGGGGGGCTTCTTGCCTGTGTGCAGGGCTTCTACGCACAAGGTGGCACCTCATCCCGGCCCAAGGGTGGTGGCAGGAACTCAGGGGGCGCTCGGGGACTCAGCAGGGCCCACCCCTGGGGCCAGGGGTCTGGCAGGCTCTGGGGGCAAATGGACTACAGAAGCCGAGAGGGGCCCGTCCGCGCCAAAACCCAAAACGCGCTGCGGCCTCCGGGGATACAGGGGACACAAGTGGCTGTGTGGCTTGCAGTGCCCGACCAGAGGGAGGTTGTCTGGCTGCTGAGGCGCAGCCGGTGTCAGCCCTTCGGGGAACTGCCCGTGGATGCTTCGGGAATGGGGGCTGCCAACTCAGAACCCCCGTTCCCTGTGGCTGCAGCCAGCCAGGGGGCTCCAGGATCGGGCGCGCCCGTGGTCCTGGGGGGCTTCTTGCCTGTGTGCAGGGCTTCTACGCACAAGGTGGCACCTCATCCCGGCCCAAGGGTGGTGGCAGGAACCCAGGAGGCGCTCGGTGACACTTCAGGGCCCGCCCCTGTGGCCAGGTGTCTGGCAGGCTCCGGGGACAAATGGACTACGGAAGCCGAGAGGGGCCCGTCCGCGCCAAAACCCAAAATGCGCTGCGGCCTCCAGGGACACAGGGGACACAAGTGGCTGTGTGGCTTGCAGTGCCCGACCAGAGGGAGGTTGTCTGGCTGCTGAGGCGCAGCCGGTGTCAGCCCTTCGGGGAACTGCCCGTGGATGCTTCGGGAATGGGGGCTGCCAACTCAGAACCCCATTCCCTGTGGCTGCAGCCAGCCAGGGGGCTCCAGGATCGGGCGCGCCCGCGGGCATGGGGGCATCTTGCCTGTGTGCAGGGCTTCTACGCACAAGGTGGCACCTCATCCCGGCCCAAGGGTGGTGGCAGGAACCCAGGAGGCGCTCGGGGACTCAGCAGGGCCCGCCCCTGGGGCCAGGGGTCTGGCAGGCTCCAGGGGCAAATGGACTACTGAAGCCGAGAGGGGCCCGTCCGCGCCAAAACCCAAAACGCGCTGCGGCCTCCAGGGACACAGGGGACACAAGTGGCTGTGTGGCTTGCAGTGCCCGACCAGAGTGAGGGAGGTTGTCTGGCTGCTGAGGCGCAGCCGGTGTCAGCCCTTCGGGAAACTGCCCGTGGATGCTTTGGGAATGGGGGCTGCCAACTCAGAACCCCCGTTTCCTGTGGCTGCAGCCAGCCAGGGGGCTCCAGTGTCGGGCGGGCCTGGGGGGCTTCTTGCCTGTGTGCAGGGCTTCTACGCACAAGGTGGCACCTCATCCCGGCCCAAGGGTGGTGGCAGGAACTCAGGGGGCGCTCGGGGACTCAGCAGGGCCCGCCCCTGGGGCCAGGGGTCTGGCAGTCTCCGGGGGCAAATGGACTACGGAAGCCGAGAGGGGCCCGTCCGCGCCAAAACCCAAAACGCGCTGCGGCCTCCAGGGACACAGGGGACACAAGTGGCTGTGTGGCTTGCAGTGCCCGACCAGAGGGAGGGAGGTTGTCTGGCTGCTGAGGCGCAGCCGGTGTCAGCCCTTCGGGGAACTGCCCGTGGATGCTTCGGGAATGGGGGCTGCCAACTCAGAACCCCCGTTCCCTGTGGATGCAGCCAGCCAGGGGGCTCCAGGGTTGGGCGCGCCCGCGGGCCTGGGGGGCTTCTTGCCTGTGTGCAGGGCTTCTACGCACAAGGTGGCACCTCATCCTGGCCCAAGGGTGGTGGCAGGAACCCAGGAGGAACTCGGGGACTCAGCAGGTCCCGCCCCTGGGGCCAGGGATCTGGCAGGCTCCGGGGTAAATGGACTACGGAAGCCGAGAGGGGCCCGTCCGCGCCAAAACCCAAAACGTGCTGCGGCCTCCAGGGACACAGGGGACACGAGTGGCTGTGTGGCTTGCAGTGCCCGACCAGAGGGAGGGAGGTTGTCTGGCTGCTGAGGCGCAGCCGGTGTCAGCCCTTCGGGGAACTGCCCGTGGATGCTTCGGGAATGGGGGCTGCCAACTCAGAACCCGCGTTCCCTGTGGCTGCAGCCAGCCAGGGGGCTCCAGGGTCGGGCGCGCCCGCGGGCCTGGGGGGCTTCTTGCCTGTGTGCAGGGCTTCTACGCACAAGGTGGCACCTCATCCCGGCCCAAGGGTGGTGGCAGGAACCCAGGAGGAGCTCGGGGACACATCAGGGCCCGCCCCTGGGGCCAGGGGTCTGGCAGGCTCCGGGGACAAATGGACTACGGAAGCCGAGAGGGGCCCGTCCGCGCCAAAACCCAAAACGCGCTGCGGCCTCCAGGGACACAGGGGACACAAGTGGCTGTATGGCTTGCAGTGCCCGACCAGAGGGAGGGAGGTTGTCTGGCTGCTGAGGCACAGCCGGTGTCAGCCCTTCGGGGAACTGCCCGTGGATGCTTCGGGAATGGGGGCTGCCAACTCAGAACCCCCATTCCCTGTGGCTGCAGCCAGCCAGGGGGCTCCAGGGTCGGGCGCGCCCGCGGGCCTGGGGGGCTTCTTGCCTGTGTGCAGGGCTTCTACGCACAAGGTGGCACCTCATCCCGGCCCAAGGGTGGTGGCAGGAACTCAGGGGGCGCTCGGGGACTCAGCAAGGCCCACCCCTGGGGCCAGGGGTCTGGCAGGCTCTGGGGGCAAATGGACTACAGAAGCCGAGAGGGGCCCGTCCGCGCCAAAACCCAAAATGCGCTGCGGCCTCCGGGGATACAGGGGACACAAGTGGCTGTGTGGCTTGCAGTGCCCGACCAGAGGGAGGTTGTCTGGCTGCTGAGGCGCAGCCGGTGTCAGCCCTTCGGGGAACTGCCCGTTGATGCTTCGGGAATGGGGGTTGCCAACTCAGAACCCCCATTCCATGTGGCTGCAGCCAGCCAGGGGGCTCCAGGGTCGGGCGCGCCCGCGGGCATGGGGGGCTTCTTGCCTGTGTGCAGGGCTTCTACGCACAAGGTGGCACCTCATCCCGGCCCAAGGGTGGTGGCAGGAACCCAGGAGGCGCTCGGGGACTCAGCAAGGCCCGCCCCTGGGGCCAGGGGTCTGGCAGGCTCCGGGGGCAAATGGACTACGGAAGCCGAGAGGGGCCCGTCCGCGCCAAAACCCAAAACGCGCTGCGGCCTCCAGGGACACAGGGGACACAAGTGGCTGTGTGGCTTGCAGTGCCCGACCAGAGGGAGGGAGGTTGTCTGGCTGCTGAGGCGCAGCCGGTGTCAGCCCTTCAGGGAACTGCCCTTGGATGCTTCGGGAATGGGGGTGCCAACTCAGAACCCCCGTTCCCTGTGGCTGCAGCCAGCCAGGGGGCTCCAGGGTCGGGCGCGCCCGCGGGCCTGGGGGGCTTCTTGCCTGTGTGCAGGGCTTCTACGCACAAGGTGGCACCTCATCCCGGCCCAAGGGTGGTGGCAGGAACCCAGGAGGAACTCGGGGACTCAGCAGGGCCCGCCCCTGTGGCCAGGGATCTGGCAGGCTCCGGGGTAATGGACTACGGAAGCCGAGAGGGGCCCGTCCGCGCCAAAACCCAAAACGTGCTGCGGCCTCCAGGGACCAGGGGACACGAGTGGCTGTGTGGCTTGCAGTGCCCGACCAGAGGGAGGGAGGTTGTCTGGCTGCTGAGGCGCAGCCGGTGTCAGCCCTTCGGGAACTGCCCGTGGATGCTTCGGGAATGGGGGCTGCCAACTCAGAACCCCCGTTCCCTGTGGCTGCAGCCAGCCAGGGGGCTCCAGGGTCGGGCGCGACCGCGGGACTGGGGGTCTTCTTGCCTGTGTGCAGGGCTTCTACGCACAAGGTGGCACCTCATCCCGGCCCAAGGGTGGTGGCAGGAACTCAGGGGGCGCTCGGGGACTCAGCAAGGCCCGCCCCTGGGGCCAGGGGTCTGGCATGCTCTGGGGGCAAATGGACTACAGAAGCCGAGAGGGGCCCGTCCGCGCCAAAACCCAAAACGCGCTGCGGCCTCCAGGGATACAGGGGACACAAGTGGCTGTGTGGCTTGCAGTGCCCGACCAGAGGGAGGTTGTCTGGCTGCTGAGGCGCAGCCGGTGTCAGCCCTTCGGGGAACTGCCCGTGGATGCTTCGGGAATGGGGGCTGCCAACTCAGAACCCCATTCCCTGTGGCTGCAGCCAGCCAGGGGGCTCCAGGATCGGGCGCGCCCGCGGGCCTGGGGGGCTTCTTGCCTGTGTGCAGGGCTTCTACACACAAGGTGGCACCTCATCCCGGCCCAAGGGTGGTGGCAGGAACCCAGGAGGCGCTCGGGGACTCAGCAGGGCCCGTCCCTGGGGCCAGGGGTCTGGCAGGCTCCAGGGGCAAATGGACTACTGAAGCCGAGAGGGGCCCGTCCGCGCCAAAACCCAAAACGCGCTGCGGCCTCCAGGGACACAGGGGACACAAGTGGCTGTGTGGCTTGCAGTGCCCGACCAGAGGGAGGGAGGTTGTCTGGCTGCTGAGGCGCAGCCGGTGTCAGCCCTTCGGGGAACTGCCCGTGGATGCTTCGGGAATGGGGGCTGCCAACTCAGAACCCCCGTTCCCTGTGGCTGCAGCCAGCCAGGGGGCTCCAGGGTCGGGCGGGCCTGGGTGGCTTCTTGCCTGTGTGCAGGGCTTCTACGCACAAGGTGGCACCTCATCCCGGCCCAAGGGTGGTGGCAGGAACTCAGGAGGCGCTCGGGGACTCAGCAGGGCCCGCCCCTGGGGCCAGGGGTCTGGCAGGCTCCAGGGGCAAATGGACTACTGAAGCCGAGAGGGGCCCGTCCGCGCCAAAACCCAAAACGCGCTGCGGCCTCCAGGGACACAGGGGACACAAGTGGCTGTGTGGCTTGCAGTGCCCGACCAGAGGGAGAGAGGTTGTCTGGCTGCTGAGGCGCAGCCGGTGTCAGCCCTTCGGGGAACTGCCCGTGGATGCTTCGGGAATGGGGGCTGCCAACTCAGAACCCCCATTCCCTGTGGCTGCAGCCAGCCAGGGGGCTCCAGGGTCGGGCGCGCCCGCGGGCCTGGGGGGCTTCTTGCCTGTGTGCAGGGCTTCTACGCACAAGGTGGCACCTCATCCCGGCCCAAGGGTGGTGGCAGGAACCCAGGAGGCGCTCGGGGACTCAGCAGGGCCCGCCCCTGGGGCCAGGGGTCTGGCAGGCTCCGGGGGCAAATGGACTACGGAAGCCGAGAGGGGCCCGTCCGTGCCAAAACCCAAAACGCGCTGCGGCCTCCAGGGACACAGGGGACACAAGTGGCTGTGTGGCTTGCAGTGCCCGACCAGAGGGAGGGAGGTTGTCTGGCTGCTGAGGCGCAGCCGGTGTCAGCCCTTCGGGGAACTGCCCGTGGATGCTTCGGGAATGGGGGCTGCCAACTCAGAACCCCCGTTCCCTGTGGCTGTAGCCAGCCAGGGGGCTCCAGGTTCGGGTGCGCCCGTGGTCCTGGGGGGCTTCTTGCCTGTGTGCAGGGCTTCTACGCACAAGGTGGCACCTCATCCCGGCCCAAGGGTGGTGGCAGGAACCCAGGAGGCGCTCGGTGACACTTCAGGGCCCGCCCCTGGGGCCAGGGGTCTGGCAGGCTCCGGGGACAAATGGACTACGGAAGCCGAGAGGGGCCCGTCCGCGCCAAAACCCAAAATGCGCTGCGGCCTCCAGGGACACAGGGGACACAAGTGGCTGTGTGGCTTGCAGTGCCCGACCAGAGGGAGGGAAGTTGTCTGGCTGCTGAGGCGCAGCCGGTGTCAGCCCTTCGGGGAACTGCCCGTGGATGCTTCGGGAATGGGGGCTGCCAACTCAGAACCCCCGTTCCCTGTGGCTGCAGCCAGCCAGGGGGCTCCAGGGTCGGGCGCGACCGCGGGACTGGGGGTCTTCTTGCCTGTGTGCAGGGCTTCTACGCACAAGGTGGCACCTCATCCCGGCCCAAGGGTGGTGGCAGGAACTCAGGGGGCGCTCGGGGACTCAGCAAGGCCCGCCCCTGGGGCCAGGGGTCTGGCATGCTCTGGGGGCAAATGGACTACAGAAGCCGAGAGGGGCCCGTCCGCGCCAAAACCCAAAACGCGCTGCGGCCTCCAGGGATACAGGGGACACAAGTGGCTGTGTGGCTTGCAGTGCCCGACCAGAGGGAGGTTGTCTGGCTGCTGAGGCGCAGCCGGTGTCAGCCCTTCGGGGAACTGCCCGTGGATGCTTCGGGAATGGGGGCTGCCAACTCAGAACCCCATTCCCTGTGGCTGCAGCCAGCCAGGGGGCTCCAGGATCGGGCGCGCCCGCGGGCCTGGGGGGCTTCTTGCCTGTGTGCAGGGCTCCTACACACAAGGTGGCACCTCATCCCGGCCCAAGGGTGGTGGCAGGAACCCAGGAGGCGCTCGGGGACTCAGCAGGGCCCGCCCCTGGGGCCAGGGGTCTGGCAGGCTCCAGGGGCAAATGGACTACTGAAGCCGAGAGGGGCCCGTCCGCGCCAAAACCCAAAACGCGCTGCGGCCTCCAGGGACACAGGGGACACAAGTGGCTGTGTGGCTTGCAGTGCCCGACCAGAGGGAGAGAGGTTGTCTGGCTGCTGAGGCGCAGCCGGTGTCAGCCCTTCGGGGAACTGCCCGTGGATGCTTCGGGAATGGGGGCTGCCAACTCAGAACCCCCATTCCCTGTGGCTGCAGCCAGCCAGGGGGCTCCAGGGTCGGGCGCGCCCGCGGGCCTGGGGGGCTTCTTGCCTGTGTGCAGGGCTTCTACGCACAAGGTGGCACCTCATCCCGGCCCAAGGGTGGTGGCAGGAACTCAGGGGGCGCTCGGGGACTCAGCAAGGCCCACCCCTGGGGCCAGGGGTCTGGCAGGCTCTGGGGGCAAATGGACTACAGAAGCCGAGAGGGGCCCGTCCGCGCCAAAACCCAAAACGCGCTGCGGCCTCCGGGGATACAGGGGACACAAGTGGCTGTGTGGCTTGCAGTGCCCGACCAGAGAGAGGGAGGTTGTCTGGCTGCTGAGGCGCAGCCGGTGTCAGCCCTTCGGGGAACTGCCCGTGGATGCTTCGGGAATGGGGGCTGCCAACCCAGAACCCCCGTTCCCTTTGGCTGCAGCCAGCCAGGGGGCTCCAGGGTCGGGCGCGCCCGTGGGCCTGGGGGGCTTCTTGCCTGTGTGCAGGGCTTCTACGCACAAGGTGGCACCTCATCCCGGCCCAAGGGTGGTGGCAGGAACTCAGGAGGCGCTCGGGGACTCAGCAGGGCCCGCCCCTGGGGCCAGGGGTCTGGCAGGCTCTGGGGGCAAATGGACTACGGAAGCCGAGAGGGGCCCGTCCGCGCCAAAACCCAAAACGCGCTGCGGCCTCCAGGGACACAGGGGACACAAGTGGCTGTGTGGCTTGCAGTGCCCGACCAGAGGGAGGGAGGTTGTCTGGCTGCTGAGGCGCAGCCGGTGTCAGCCCTTCGGGGAACTGCCCGTGGATGCTTCGGGATGGGGGCTGCCAACTCAGAACCCCCGTTCCCTGTGGATGCAGCCAGCCAGGGGGCTCCAGGGTCGGGCGCGCCCGCGGGCCTGGGGGGCTTCTTGCCTGTGTGCAGGGCTTCTACGCACAAGGTGGCACCTCATCCCGGCCCAAGGGTGGAGGCAGGAACCCAGGAGGAGCTCGGGGACACAGCAGGGCCCGCCCCTGGGGCCAGGGGTCTGGCAGGCTCCGGGGACAAATGGACTACGGAAGCCGAGAGGGGCCCGTCCGCGCCAAAACCCAAAACGCGCTGCGGCCTCCAGGGACACAGGGGACACAAGTGGCTGTATGGCTTGCAGTGCCCGACCAGAGGGAGGGAGGTTGTCTGGCTGCTGAGGCGCAGCCGGTGTCAGCCCTTCAGGGAACTGCCCATGGATGCTTCGGGAATGGGGGCTGCCAACTCAGAACCCCCATTCCCTGTGGCTGCAGCCAGCCAGGGGGCTCCAGGGTCGGGCGCGCCCGCGGGCCTGGGGGGCTTCTTGCCTGTGTGCAGGGCTTCTACGCACAAGGTGGCACCTCATCCCGGCCCAAGGGTGGTGGCAGGAACTCAGGGGGCGCTCGGGGACTCAGCAGGGCCCACCCCTGGGGCCAGGGGTCTGGCAGGCTCTGGGGGCAAATGGACTACAGAAGCCGAGAGGGGCCCGTCCGCGCCAAAACCCAAAACGCGCTGCGGCCTCCGGGGATACAGGGGACACAAGTGGCTGTGTGGCTTGCAGTGCCCGACCAGAGGGAGGTTGTCTGGCTGCTGAGGCGCAGCCGGTGTCAGCCCTTCGGGGAACTGCCCGTGGATGCTTCGGGAATGGGGGCTGCCAACTCAGAACCCCCGTTCCCTGTGGCTGCAGCCAGCCAGGGGGCTCCAGGATCGGGCGCGCCCGTGGTCCTGGGGGGCTTCTTGCCTGTGTGCAGGGCTTCTACGCACAAGGTGGCACCTCATCCCGGCCCAAGGGTGGTGGCAGGAACCCAGGAGGCGCTCGGTGACACTTCAGGGCCCGCCCCTGTGGCCAGGTGTCTGGCAGGCTCCGGGGACAAATGGACTACGGAAGCCGAGAGGGGCCCGTCCGCGCCAAAACCCAAAATGCGCTGCGGCCTCCAGGGACACAGGGGACACAAGTGGCTGTGTGGCTTGCAGTGCCCGACCAGAGGGAGGTTGTCTGGCTGCTGAGGCGCAGCCGGTGTCAGCCCTTCGGGGAACTGCCCGTGGATGCTTCGGGAATGGGGGCTGCCAACTCAGAACCCCATTCCCTGTGGCTGCAGCCAGCCAGGGGGCTCCAGGATCGGGCGCGCCCGCGGGCATGGGGGCATCTTGCCTGTGTGCAGGGCTTCTACGCACAAGGTGGCACCTCATCCCGGCCCAAGGGTGGTGGCAGGAACCCAGGAGGCGCTCGGGGACTCAGCAGGGCCCGCCCCTGGGGCCAGGGGTCTGGCAGGCTCCAGGGGCAAATGGACTACTGAAGCCGAGAGGGGCCCGTCCGCGCCAAAACCCAAAACGCGCTGCGGCCTCCAGGGACACAGGGGACACAAGTGGCTGTGTGGCTTGCAGTGCCCGACCAGAGTGAGGGAGGTTGTCTGGCTGCTGAGGCGCAGCCGGTGTCAGCCCTTCGGGAAACTGCCCGTGGATGCTTTGGGAATGGGGGCTGCCAACTCAGAACCCCCGTTTCCTGTGGCTGCAGCCAGCCAGGGGGCTCCAGTGTCGGGCGGGCCTGGGGGGCTTCTTGCCTGTGTGCAGGGCTTCTACGCACAAGGTGGCACCTCATCCCGGCCCAAGGGTGGTGGCAGGAACTCAGGGGGCGCTCGGGGACTCAGCAGGGCCCGCCCCTGGGGCCAGGGGTCTGGCAGTCTCCGGGGGCAAATGGACTACGGAAGCCGAGAGGGGCCCGTCCGCGCCAAAACCCAAAACGCGCTGCGGCCTCCAGGGACACAGGGGACACAAGTGGCTGTGTGGCTTGCAGTGCCCGACCAGAGGGAGGGAGGTTGTCTGGCTGCTGAGGCGCAGCCGGTGTCAGCCCTTCGGGGAACTGCCCGTGGATGCTTCGGGAATGGGGGCTGCCAACTCAGAACCCCCGTTCCCTGTGGATGCAGCCAGCCAGGGGGCTCCAGGGTCGGGCGCGCCCGCGGGCCTGGGGGGCTTCTTGCCTGTGTGCAGGGCTTCTACGCACAAGGTGGCACCTCATCCTGGCCCAAGGGTGGTGGCAGGAACCCAGGAGGAACTCGGGGACTCAGCAGGTCCCGCCCCTGGGGCCAGGGATCTGGCAGGCTCCGGGGTAAATGGACTACGGAAGCCGAGAGGGGCCCGTCCGCGCCAAAACCCAAAACGTGCTGCGGCCTCCAGGGACACAGGGGACACGAGTGGCTGTGTGGCTTGCAGTGCCCGACCAGAGGGAGGGAGGTTGTCTGGCTGCTGAGGCGCAGCCGGTGTCAGCCCTTCGGGGAACTGCCCGTGGATGCTTCGGGAATGGGGGCTGCCAACTCAGAACCCGCGTTCCCTGTGGCTGCAGCCAGCCAGGGGGCTCCAGGGTCGGGCGCGCCCGCGGGCCTGGGGGGCTTCTTGCCTGTGTGCAGGGCTTCTACGCACAAGGTGGCACCTCATCCCGGCCCAAGGGTGGTGGCAGGAACCCAGGAGGAGCTCGGGGACACATCAGGGCCCGCCCCTGGGGCCAGGGGTCTGGCAGGCTCCGGGGACAAATGGACTACGGAAGCCGAGAGGGGCCCGTCCGCGCCAAAACCCAAAACGCGCTGCGGCCTCCAGGGACACAGGGGACACAAGTGGCTGTATGGCTTGCAGTGCCCGACCAGAGGGAGGGAGGTTGTCTGGCTGCTGAGGCACAGCCGGTGTCAGCCCTTCGGGGAACTGCCCGTGGATGCTTCGGGAATGGGGGCTGCCAACTCAGAACCCCCATTCCCTGTGGCTGCAGCCAGCCAGGGGGCTCCAGGGTCGGGCGCGCCCGCGGGCCTGGGGGGCTTCTTGCCTGTGTGCAGGGCTTCTACGCACAAGGTGGCACCTCATCCCGGCCCAAGGGTGGTGGCAGGAACTCAGGGGGCGCTCGGGGACTCAGCAAGGCCCACCCCTGGGGCCAGGGGTCTGGCAGGCTCTGGGGGCAAATGGACTACAGAAGCCGAGAGGGGCCCGTCCGCGCCAAAACCCAAAATGCGCTGCGGCCTCCGGGGATACAGGGGACACAAGTGGCTGTGTGGCTTGCAGTGCCCGACCAGAGGGAGGTTGTCTGGCTGCTGAGGCGCAGCCGGTGTCAGCCCTTCGGGGAACTGCCCGTTGATGCTTCGGGAATGGGGGTTGCCAACTCAGAACCCCCATTCCATGTGGCTGCAGCCAGCCAGGGGGCTCCAGGGTCGGGCGCGCCCGCGGGCATGGGGGGCTTCTTGCCTGTGTGCAGGGCTTCTACGCACAAGGTGGCACCTCATCCCGGCCCAAGGGTGGTGGCAGGAACCCAGGAGGCGCTCGGGGACTCAGCAAGGCCCGCCCCTGGGGCCAGGGGTCTGGCAGGCTCCGGGGGCAAATGGACTACGGAAGCCGAGAGGGGCCCGTCCGCGCCAAAACCCAAAACGCGCTGCGGCCTCCAGGGACACAGGGGACACAAGTGGCTGTGTGGCTTGCAGTGCCCGACCAGAGGGAGGGAGGTTGTCTGGCTGCTGAGGCGCAGCCGGTGTCAGCCCTTCAGGGAACTGCCCTTGGATGCTTCGGGAATGGGGGTGCCAACTCAGAACCCCCGTTCCCTGTGGCTGCAGCCAGCCAGGGGGCTCCAGGGTCGGGCGCGCCCGCGGGCCTGGGGGGCTTCTTGCCTGTGTGCAGGGCTTCTACGCACAAGGTGGCACCTCATCCCGGCCCAAGGGTGGTGGCAGGAACCCAGGAGGAACTCGGGGACTCAGCAGGGCCCGCCCCTGTGGCCAGGGATCTGGCAGGCTCCGGGGTAATGGACTACGGAAGCCGAGAGGGGCCCGTCCGCGCCAAAACCCAAAACGTGCTGCGGCCTCCAGGGACCAGGGGACACGAGTGGCTGTGTGGCTTGCAGTGCCCGACCAGAGGGAGGGAGGTTGTCTGGCTGCTGAGGCGCAGCCGGTGTCAGCCCTTCGGGAACTGCCCGTGGATGCTTCGGGAATGGGGGCTGCCAACTCAGAACCCCCGTTCCCTGTGGCTGCAGCCAGCCAGGGGGCTCCAGGGTCGGGCGCGACCGCGGGACTGGGGGTCTTCTTGCCTGTGTGCAGGGCTTCTACGCACAAGGTGGCACCTCATCCCGGCCCAAGGGTGGTGGCAGGAACTCAGGGGGCGCTCGGGGACTCAGCAAGGCCCGCCCCTGGGGCCAGGGGTCTGGCATGCTCTGGGGGCAAATGGACTACAGAAGCCGAGAGGGGCCCGTCCGCGCCAAAACCCAAAACGCGCTGCGGCCTCCAGGGATACAGGGGACACAAGTGGCTGTGTGGCTTGCAGTGCCCGACCAGAGGGAGGTTGTCTGGCTGCTGAGGCGCAGCCGGTGTCAGCCCTTCGGGGAACTGCCCGTGGATGCTTCGGGAATGGGGGCTGCCAACTCAGAACCCCATTCCCTGTGGCTGCAGCCAGCCAGGGGGCTCCAGGATCGGGCGCGCCCGCGGGCCTGGGGGGCTTCTTGCCTGTGTGCAGGGCTTCTACACACAAGGTGGCACCTCATCCCGGCCCAAGGGTGGTGGCAGGAACCCAGGAGGCGCTCGGGGACTCAGCAGGGCCCGTCCCTGGGGCCAGGGGTCTGGCAGGCTCCAGGGGCAAATGGACTACTGAAGCCGAGAGGGGCCCGTCCGCGCCAAAACCCAAAACGCGCTGCGGCCTCCAGGGACACAGGGGACACAAGTGGCTGTGTGGCTTGCAGTGCCCGACCAGAGGGAGGGAGGTTGTCTGGCTGCTGAGGCGCAGCCGGTGTCAGCCCTTCGGGGAACTGCCCGTGGATGCTTCGGGAATGGGGGCTGCCAACTCAGAACCCCCGTTCCCTGTGGCTGCAGCCAGCCAGGGGGCTCCAGGGTCGGGCGGGCCTGGGTGGCTTCTTGCCTGTGTGCAGGGCTTCTACGCACAAGGTGGCACCTCATCCCGGCCCAAGGGTGGTGGCAGGAACTCAGGAGGCGCTCGGGGACTCAGCAGGGCCCGCCCCTGGGGCCAGGGGTCTGGCAGGCTCCAGGGGCAAATGGACTACTGAAGCCGAGAGGGGCCCGTCCGCGCCAAAACCCAAAACGCGCTGCGGCCTCCAGGGACACAGGGGACACAAGTGGCTGTGTGGCTTGCAGTGCCCGACCAGAGGGAGAGAGGTTGTCTGGCTGCTGAGGCGCAGCCGGTGTCAGCCCTTCGGGGAACTGCCCGTGGATGCTTCGGGAATGGGGGCTGCCAACTCAGAACCCCCATTCCCTGTGGCTGCAGCCAGCCAGGGGGCTCCAGGGTCGGGCGCGCCCGCGGGCCTGGGGGGCTTCTTGCCTGTGTGCAGGGCTTCTACGCACAAGGTGGCACCTCATCCCGGCCCAAGGGTGGTGGCAGGAACCCAGGAGGCGCTCGGGGACTCAGCAGGGCCCGCCCCTGGGGCCAGGGGTCTGGCAGGCTCCGGGGGCAAATGGACTACGGAAGCCGAGAGGGGCCCGTCCGTGCCAAAACCCAAAACGCGCTGCGGCCTCCAGGGACACAGGGGACACAAGTGGCTGTGTGGCTTGCAGTGCCCGACCAGAGGGAGGGAGGTTGTCTGGCTGCTGAGGCGCAGCCGGTGTCAGCCCTTCGGGGAACTGCCCGTGGATGCTTCGGGAATGGGGGCTGCCAACTCAGAACCCCCGTTCCCTGTGGCTGTAGCCAGCCAGGGGGCTCCAGGTTCGGGTGCGCCCGTGGTCCTGGGGGGCTTCTTGCCTGTGTGCAGGGCTTCTACGCACAAGGTGGCACCTCATCCCGGCCCAAGGGTGGTGGCAGGAACCCAGGAGGCGCTCGGTGACACTTCAGGGCCCGCCCCTGGGGCCAGGGGTCTGGCAGGCTCCGGGGACAAATGGACTACGGAAGCCGAGAGGGGCCCGTCCGCGCCAAAACCCAAAATGCGCTGCGGCCTCCAGGGACACAGGGGACACAAGTGGCTGTGTGGCTTGCAGTGCCCGACCAGAGGGAGGGAAGTTGTCTGGCTGCTGAGGCGCAGCCGGTGTCAGCCCTTCGGGGAACTGCCCGTGGATGCTTCGGGAATGGGGGCTGCCAACTCAGAACCCCCGTTCCCTGTGGCTGCAGCCAGCCAGGGGGCTCCAGGGTCGGGCGCGACCGCGGGACTGGGGGTCTTCTTGCCTGTGTGCAGGGCTTCTACGCACAAGGTGGCACCTCATCCCGGCCCAAGGGTGGTGGCAGGAACTCAGGGGGCGCTCGGGGACTCAGCAAGGCCCGCCCCTGGGGCCAGGGGTCTGGCATGCTCTGGGGGCAAATGGACTACAGAAGCCGAGAGGGGCCCGTCCGCGCCAAAACCCAAAACGCGCTGCGGCCTCCAGGGATACAGGGGACACAAGTGGCTGTGTGGCTTGCAGTGCCCGACCAGAGGGAGGTTGTCTGGCTGCTGAGGCGCAGCCGGTGTCAGCCCTTCGGGGAACTGCCCGTGGATGCTTCGGGAATGGGGGCTGCCAACTCAGAACCCCATTCCCTGTGGCTGCAGCCAGCCAGGGGGCTCCAGGATCGGGCGCGCCCGCGGGCCTGGGGGGCTTCTTGCCTGTGTGCAGGGCTCCTACACACAAGGTGGCACCTCATCCCGGCCCAAGGGTGGTGGCAGGAACCCAGGAGGCGCTCGGGGACTCAGCAGGGCCCGCCCCTGGGGCCAGGGGTCTGGCAGGCTCCAGGGGCAAATGGACTACTGAAGCCGAGAGGGGCCCGTCCGCGCCAAAACCCAAAACGCGCTGCGGCCTCCAGGGACACAGGGGACACAAGTGGCTGTGTGGCTTGCAGTGCCCGACCAGAGGGAGAGAGGTTGTCTGGCTGCTGAGGCGCAGCCGGTGTCAGCCCTTCGGGGAACTGCCCGTGGATGCTTCGGGAATGGGGGCTGCCAACTCAGAACCCCCATTCCCTGTGGCTGCAGCCAGCCAGGGGGCTCCAGGGTCGGGCGCGCCCGCGGGCCTGGGGGGCTTCTTGCCTGTGTGCAGGGCTTCTACGCACAAGGTGGCACCTCATCCCGGCCCAAGGGTGGTGGCAGGAACTCAGGGGGCGCTCGGGGACTCAGCAAGGCCCACCCCTGGGGCCAGGGGTCTGGCAGGCTCTGGGGGCAAATGGACTACAGAAGCCGAGAGGGGCCCGTCCGCGCCAAAACCCAAAACGCGCTGCGGCCTCCGGGGATACAGGGGACACAAGTGGCTGTGTGGCTTGCAGTGCCCGACCAGAGAGAGGGAGGTTGTCTGGCTGCTGAGGCGCAGCCGGTGTCAGCCCTTCGGGGAACTGCCCGTGGATGCTTCGGGAATGGGGGCTGCCAACCCAGAACCCCCGTTCCCTTTGGCTGCAGCCAGCCAGGGGGCTCCAGGGTCGGGCGCGCCCGTGGGCCTGGGGGGCTTCTTGCCTGTGTGCAGGGCTTCTACGCACAAGGTGGCACCTCATCCCGGCCCAAGGGTGGTGGCAGGAACTCAGGAGGCGCTCGGGGACTCAGCAGGGCCCGCCCCTGGGGCCAGGGGTCTGGCAGGCTCTGGGGGCAAATGGACTACGGAAGCCGAGAGGGGCCCGTCCGCGCCAAAACCCAAAACGCGCTGCGGCCTCCAGGGACACAGGGGACACAAGTGGCTGTGTGGCTTGCAGTGCCCGACCAGAGGGAGGGAGGTTGTCTGGCTGCTGAGGCGCAGCCGGTGTCAGCCCTTCGGGGAACTGCCCGTGGATGCTTCGGGATGGGGGCTGCCAACTCAGAACCCCCGTTCCCTGTGGATGCAGCCAGCCAGGGGGCTCCAGGGTCGGGCGCGCCCGCGGGCCTGGGGGGCTTCTTGCCTGTGTGCAGGGCTTCTACGCACAAGGTGGCACCTCATCCCGGCCCAAGGGTGGAGGCAGGAACCCAGGAGGAGCTCGGGGACACAGCAGGGCCCGCCCCTGGGGCCAGGGGTCTGGCAGGCTCCGGGGACAAATGGACTACGGAAGCCGAGAGGGGCCCGTCCGCGCCAAAACCCAAAACGCGCTGCGGCCTCCAGGGACACAGGGGACACAAGTGGCTGTATGGCTTGCAGTGCCCGACCAGAGGGAGGGAGGTTGTCTGGCTGCTGAGGCGCAGCCGGTGTCAGCCCTTCAGGGAACTGCCCATGGATGCTTCGGGAATGGGGGCTGCCAACTCAGAACCCCCATTCCCTGTGGCTGCAGCCAGCCAGGGGGCTCCAGGGTCGGGCGCGCCCGCGGGCCTGGGGGGCTTCTTGCCTGTGTGCAGGGCTTCTACGCACAAGGTGGCACCTCATCCCGGCCCAAGGGTGGTGGCAGGAACTCAGGGGGCGCTCGGGGACTCAGCAGGGCCCACCCCTGGGGCCAGGGGTCTGGCAGGCTCTGGGGGCAAATGGACTACAGAAGCCGAGAGGGGCCCGTCCGCGCCAAAACCCAAAACGCGCTGCGGCCTCCGGGGATACAGGGGACACAAGTGGCTGTGTGGCTTGCAGTGCCCGACCAGAGGGAGGTTGTCTGGCTGCTGAGGCGCAGCCGGTGTCAGCCCTTCGGGGAACTGCCCGTGGATGCTTCGGGAATGGGGGCTGCCAACTCAGAACCCCCGTTCCCTGTGGCTGCAGCCAGCCAGGGGGCTCCAGGATCGGGCGCGCCCGTGGTCCTGGGGGGCTTCTTGCCTGTGTGCAGGGCTTCTACGCACAAGGTGGCACCTCATCCCGGCCCAAGGGTGGTGGCAGGAACCCAGGAGGCGCTCGGTGACACTTCAGGGCCCGCCCCTGTGGCCAGGTGTCTGGCAGGCTCCGGGGACAAATGGACTACGGAAGCCGAGAGGGGCCCGTCCGCGCCAAAACCCAAAATGCGCTGCGGCCTCCAGGGACACAGGGGACACAAGTGGCTGTGTGGCTTGCAGTGCCCGACCAGAGGGAGGTTGTCTGGCTGCTGAGGCGCAGCCGGTGTCAGCCCTTCGGGGAACTGCCCGTGGATGCTTCGGGAATGGGGGCTGCCAACTCAGAACCCCATTCCCTGTGGCTGCAGCCAGCCAGGGGGCTCCAGGATCGGGCGCGCCCGCGGGCATGGGGGCATCTTGCCTGTGTGCAGGGCTTCTACGCACAAGGTGGCACCTCATCCCGGCCCAAGGGTGGTGGCAGGAACCCAGGAGGCGCTCGGGGACTCAGCAGGGCCCGCCCCTGGGGCCAGGGGTCTGGCAGGCTCCAGGGGCAAATGGACTACTGAAGCCGAGAGGGGCCCGTCCGCGCCAAAACCCAAAACGCGCTGCGGCCTCCAGGGACACAGGGGACACAAGTGGCTGTGTGGCTTGCAGTGCCCGACCAGAGTGAGGGAGGTTGTCTGGCTGCTGAGGCGCAGCCGGTGTCAGCCCTTCGGGAAACTGCCCGTGGATGCTTTGGGAATGGGGGCTGCCAACTCAGAACCCCCGTTTCCTGTGGCTGCAGCCAGCCAGGGGGCTCCAGTGTCGGGCGGGCCTGGGGGGCTTCTTGCCTGTGTGCAGGGCTTCTACGCACAAGGTGGCACCTCATCCCGGCCCAAGGGTGGTGGCAGGAACTCAGGGGGCGCTCGGGGACTCAGCAGGGCCCGCCCCTGGGGCCAGGGGTCTGGCAGTCTCCGGGGGCAAATGGACTACGGAAGCCGAGAGGGGCCCGTCCGCGCCAAAACCCAAAACGCGCTGCGGCCTCCAGGGACACAGGGGACACAAGTGGCTGTGTGGCTTGCAGTGCCCGACCAGAGGGAGGGAGGTTGTCTGGCTGCTGAGGCGCAGCCGGTGTCAGCCCTTCGGGGAACTGCCCGTGGATGCTTCGGGAATGGGGGCTGCCAACTCAGAACCCCCGTTCCCTGTGGATGCAGCCAGCCAGGGGGCTCCAGGGTCGGGCGCGCCCGCGGGCCTGGGGGGCTTCTTGCCTGTGTGCAGGGCTTCTACGCACAAGGTGGCACCTCATCCTGGCCCAAGGGTGGTGGCAGGAACCCAGGAGGAACTCGGGGACTCAGCAGGTCCCGCCCCTGGGGCCAGGGATCTGGCAGGCTCCGGGGTAAATGGACTACGGAAGCCGAGAGGGGCCCGTCCGCGCCAAAACCCAAAACGTGCTGCGGCCTCCAGGGACACAGGGGACACGAGTGGCTGTGTGGCTTGCAGTGCCCGACCAGAGGGAGGGAGGTTGTCTGGCTGCTGAGGCGCAGCCGGTGTCAGCCCTTCGGGGAACTGCCCGTGGATGCTTCGGGAATGGGGGCTGCCAACTCAGAACCCGCGTTCCCTGTGGCTGCAGCCAGCCAGGGGGCTCCAGGGTCGGGCGCGCCCGCGGGCCTGGGGGGCTTCTTGCCTGTGTGCAGGGCTTCTACGCACAAGGTGGCACCTCATCCCGGCCCAAGGGTGGTGGCAGGAACCCAGGAGGAGCTCGGGGACACATCAGGGCCCGCCCCTGGGGCCAGGGGTCTGGCAGGCTCCGGGGACAAATGGACTACGGAAGCCGAGAGGGGCCCGTCCGCGCCAAAACCCAAAACGCGCTGCGGCCTCCAGGGACACAGGGGACACAAGTGGCTGTATGGCTTGCAGTGCCCGACCAGAGGGAGGGAGGTTGTCTGGCTGCTGAGGCACAGCCGGTGTCAGCCCTTCGGGGAACTGCCCGTGGATGCTTCGGGAATGGGGGCTGCCAACTCAGAACCCCCATTCCCTGTGGCTGCAGCCAGCCAGGGGGCTCCAGGGTCGGGCGCGCCCGCGGGCCTGGGGGGCTTCTTGCCTGTGTGCAGGGCTTCTACGCACAAGGTGGCACCTCATCCCGGCCCAAGGGTGGTGGCAGGAACTCAGGGGGCGCTCGGGGACTCAGCAAGGCCCACCCCTGGGGCCAGGGGTCTGGCAGGCTCTGGGGGCAAATGGACTACAGAAGCCGAGAGGGGCCCGTCCGCGCCAAAACCCAAAATGCGCTGCGGCCTCCGGGGATACAGGGGACACAAGTGGCTGTGTGGCTTGCAGTGCCCGACCAGAGGGAGGTTGTCTGGCTGCTGAGGCGCAGCCGGTGTCAGCCCTTCGGGGAACTGCCCGTTGATGCTTCGGGAATGGGGGTTGCCAACTCAGAACCCCCATTCCATGTGGCTGCAGCCAGCCAGGGGGCTCCAGGGTCGGGCGCGCCCGCGGGCATGGGGGGCTTCTTGCCTGTGTGCAGGGCTTCTACGCACAAGGTGGCACCTCATCCCGGCCCAAGGGTGGTGGCAGGAACCCAGGAGGCGCTCGGGGACTCAGCAAGGCCCGCCCCTGGGGCCAGGGGTCTGGCAGGCTCCGGGGGCAAATGGACTACGGAAGCCGAGAGGGGCCCGTCCGCGCCAAAACCCAAAACGCGCTGCGGCCTCCAGGGACACAGGGGACACAAGTGGCTGTGTGGCTTGCAGTGCCCGACCAGAGGGAGGGAGGTTGTCTGGCTGCTGAGGCGCAGCCGGTGTCAGCCCTTCAGGGAACTGCCCTTGGATGCTTCGGGAATGGGGGTGCCAACTCAGAACCCCCGTTCCCTGTGGCTGCAGCCAGCCAGGGGGCTCCAGGGTCGGGCGCGCCCGCGGGCCTGGGGGGCTTCTTGCCTGTGTGCAGGGCTTCTACGCACAAGGTGGCACCTCATCCCGGCCCAAGGGTGGTGGCAGGAACCCAGGAGGAACTCGGGGACTCAGCAGGGCCCGCCCCTGTGGCCAGGGATCTGGCAGGCTCCGGGGTAATGGACTACGGAAGCCGAGAGGGGCCCGTCCGCGCCAAAACCCAAAACGTGCTGCGGCCTCCAGGGACCAGGGGACACGAGTGGCTGTGTGGCTTGCAGTGCCCGACCAGAGGGAGGGAGGTTGTCTGGCTGCTGAGGCGCAGCCGGTGTCAGCCCTTCGGGAACTGCCCGTGGATGCTTCGGGAATGGGGGCTGCCAACTCAGAACCCCCGTTCCCTGTGGCTGCAGCCAGCCAGGGGGCTCCAGGGTCGGGCGCGCCCGCGGGCCTCGGGGGCTTCTTGCCTGTGTGCAGGGCTTCTACGCACAAGGTGGCACCTCATCCCGGCCCAAGGGTGGTGGCAGGAACCCAGGAGGCGCTCGGGGACTCAGCAGGGCCCGCCCCTGGGGCCAGGGGTCTGGCAGGCTCCGGGGGCAAATGGACTACGGAAGCCGAGAGGGGCCCGTCCGCGCCAAAACCCAAAACGCGCTGCGGCCTCCAGGGACACAGGGGACACAAGTGGCTGTGTGGCTTGCAGTGCCCGACCAGAGGGAGGGAGGTTGTCTGGCTGCTGAGGCGCAGCCGGTGTCAGCCCTTCGGGGAACTGCCCGTGGATGCTTCGGGAATGGGGGCTGCCAACTCAGAACCCCCGTTCCCTGTGGCTGCAGCCAGCCAGGGGGCTCCAGGTTCGGGTGCGCCCGTGGTCCTGGGATGCTTCTTGCCTGTGTGCAGGGCTTCTACGCACAAGGTGGCACCTCATCCCGGCCCAAGGGTGGTGGCAGGAACCCAGGAGGCGCTCGGTGACACTTCAGGGCCCGCCCCTGGGGCCAGGGGTCTGGCAGGCTCCGGGGACAAATGGACTACGGAAGCCGAGAGGGGCCCGTCCGCGCCAAAACCCAAAATGCGCTGCGGCCTCCAGGGACACAGGGGACACAAGTGGCTGTGTGGCTTGCAGTGCCCGACCAGAGGGAGGGAAGTTGTCTGGCTGCTGAGGCGCAGCCGGTGTCAGCCCTTCGGGGAACTGCCCGTGGATGCTTCGGGAATGGGGGCTGCCAACTCAGAACCCCCGTTCCCTGTGGCTGCAGCCAGCCAGGGGGCTCCAGGGTCGGGCGCGACCGCGGGACTGGGGGTCTTCTTGCCTGTGTGCAGGGCTTCTACGCACAAGGTGGCACCTCATCCCGGCCCAAGGGTGGTGGCAGGAACTCAGGGGGCGCTCGGGGACTCAGCAAGGCCCGCCCCTGGGGCCAGGGGTCTGGCATGCTCTGGGGGCAAATGGACTACAGAAGCCGAGAGGGGCCCGTCCGCGCCAAAACCCAAAACGCGCTGCGGCCTCCAGGGATACAGGGGACACAAGTGGCTGTGTGGCTTGCAGTGCCCGACCAGAGGGAGGTTGTCTGGCTGCTGAGGCGCAGCCGGTGTCAGCCCTTCGGGGAACTGCCCGTGGATGCTTCGGGAATGGGGGCTGCCAACTCAGAACCCCATTCCCTGTGGCTGCAGCCAGCCAGGGGGCTCCAGGATCGGGCGCGCCCGCGGGCCTGGGGGGCTTCTTGCCTGTGTGCAGGGCTTCTACACACAAGGTGGCACCTCATCCCGGCCCAAGGGTGGTGGCAGGAACCCAGGAGGCGCTCGGGGACTCAGCAGGGCCCGTCCCTGGGGCCAGGGGTCTGGCAGGCTCCAGGGGCAAATGGACTACTGAAGCCGAGAGGGGCCCGTCCGCGCCAAAACCCAAAACGCGCTGCGGCCTCCAGGGACACAGGGGACACAAGTGGCTGTGTGGCTTGCAGTGCCCGACCAGAGGGAGGGAGGTTGTCTGGCTGCTGAGGCGCAGCCGGTGTCAGCCCTTCGGGGAACTGCCCGTGGATGCTTCGGGAATGGGGGCTGCCAACTCAGAACCCCCGTTCCCTGTGGCTGCAGCCAGCCAGGGGGCTCCAGGGTCGGGCGGGCCTGGGTGGCTTCTTGCCTGTGTGCAGGGCTTCTACGCACAAGGTGGCACCTCATCCCGGCCCAAGGGTGGTGGCAGGAACTCAGGAGGCGCTCGGGGACTCAGCAGGGCCCGCCCCTGGGGCCAGGGGTCTGGCAGGCTCCAGGGGCAAATGGACTACTGAAGCCGAGAGGGGCCCGTCCGCGCCAAAACCCAAAACGCGCTGCGGCCTCCAGGGACACAGGGGACACAAGTGGCTGTGTGGCTTGCAGTGCCCGACCAGAGGGAGAGAGGTTGTCTGGCTGCTGAGGCGCAGCCGGTGTCAGCCCTTCGGGGAACTGCCCGTGGATGCTTCGGGAATGGGGGCTGCCAACTCAGAACCCCCATTCCCTGTGGCTGCAGCCAGCCAGGGGGCTCCAGGGTCGGGCGCGCCCGCGGGCCTGGGGGGCTTCTTGCCTGTGTGCAGGGCTTCTACGCACAAGGTGGCACCTCATCCCGGCCCAAGGGTGGTGGCAGGAACCCAGGAGGCGCTCGGGGACTCAGCAGGGCCCGCCCCTGGGGCCAGGGGTCTGGCAGGCTCCGGGGGCAAATGGACTACGGAAGCCGAGAGGGGCCCGTCCGTGCCAAAACCCAAAACGCGCTGCGGCCTCCAGGGACACAGGGGACACAAGTGGCTGTGTGGCTTGCAGTGCCCGACCAGAGGGAGGGAGGTTGTCTGGCTGCTGAGGCGCAGCCGGTGTCAGCCCTTCGGGGAACTGCCCGTGGATGCTTCGGGAATGGGGGCTGCCAACTCAGAACCCCCGTTCCCTGTGGCTGTAGCCAGCCAGGGGGCTCCAGGTTCGGGTGCGCCCGTGGTCCTGGGGGGCTTCTTGCCTGTGTGCAGGGCTTCTACGCACAAGGTGGCACCTCATCCCGGCCCAAGGGTGGTGGCAGGAACCCAGGAGGCGCTCGGTGACACTTCAGGGCCCGCCCCTGGGGCCAGGGGTCTGGCAGGCTCCGGGGACAAATGGACTACGGAAGCCGAGAGGGGCCCGTCCGCGCCAAAACCCAAAATGCGCTGCGGCCTCCAGGGACACAGGGGACACAAGTGGCTGTGTGGCTTGCAGTGCCCGACCAGAGGGAGGGAAGTTGTCTGGCTGCTGAGGCGCAGCCGGTGTCAGCCCTTCGGGGAACTGCCCGTGGATGCTTCGGGAATGGGGGCTGCCAACTCAGAACCCCCGTTCCCTGTGGCTGCAGCCAGCCAGGGGGCTCCAGGGTCGGGCGCGACCGCGGGACTGGGGGTCTTCTTGCCTGTGTGCAGGGCTTCTACGCACAAGGTGGCACCTCATCCCGGCCCAAGGGTGGTGGCAGGAACTCAGGGGGCGCTCGGGGACTCAGCAAGGCCCGCCCCTGGGGCCAGGGGTCTGGCATGCTCTGGGGGCAAATGGACTACAGAAGCCGAGAGGGGCCCGTCCGCGCCAAAACCCAAAACGCGCTGCGGCCTCCAGGGATACAGGGGACACAAGTGGCTGTGTGGCTTGCAGTGCCCGACCAGAGGGAGGTTGTCTGGCTGCTGAGGCGCAGCCGGTGTCAGCCCTTCGGGGAACTGCCCGTGGATGCTTCGGGAATGGGGGCTGCCAACTCAGAACCCCATTCCCTGTGGCTGCAGCCAGCCAGGGGGCTCCAGGATCGGGCGCGCCCGCGGGCCTGGGGGGCTTCTTGCCTGTGTGCAGGGCTCCTACACACAAGGTGGCACCTCATCCCGGCCCAAGGGTGGTGGCAGGAACCCAGGAGGCGCTCGGGGACTCAGCAGGGCCCGCCCCTGGGGCCAGGGGTCTGGCAGGCTCCAGGGGCAAATGGACTACTGAAGCCGAGAGGGGCCCGTCCGCGCCAAAACCCAAAACGCGCTGCGGCCTCCAGGGACACAGGGGACACAAGTGGCTGTGTGGCTTGCAGTGCCCGACCAGAGGGAGAGAGGTTGTCTGGCTGCTGAGGCGCAGCCGGTGTCAGCCCTTCGGGGAACTGCCCGTGGATGCTTCGGGAATGGGGGCTGCCAACTCAGAACCCCCATTCCCTGTGGCTGCAGCCAGCCAGGGGGCTCCAGGGTCGGGCGCGCCCGCGGGCCTGGGGGGCTTCTTGCCTGTGTGCAGGGCTTCTACGCACAAGGTGGCACCTCATCCCGGCCCAAGGGTGGTGGCAGGAACTCAGGGGGCGCTCGGGGACTCAGCAAGGCCCACCCCTGGGGCCAGGGGTCTGGCAGGCTCTGGGGGCAAATGGACTACAGAAGCCGAGAGGGGCCCGTCCGCGCCAAAACCCAAAACGCGCTGCGGCCTCCGGGGATACAGGGGACACAAGTGGCTGTGTGGCTTGCAGTGCCCGACCAGAGGGAGGTTGTCTGGCTGCTGAGGCGCAGCCGGTGTCAGCCCTTCGGGGAACTGCCCGTTGATGCTTCGGGAATGGGGGTTGCCAACTCAGAACCCCCATTCCATGTGGCTGCAGCCAGCCAGGGGGCTCCAGGGTCGGGCGCGCCCGCAGGCATGGGGGGCTTCTTGCCTGTGTGCAGGGCTTCTACGCACAAGGTGGCACCTCATCCCGGCCCAAGGGTGGTGGAAGGAACCCAGGAGGCGCTCGGGGACTCAGCAGGGCCCGCCCCTGGGGCCAGGGGTCTGGCAGGCTCCGGGGGCAAATGGACTACGGAAGCCGAGAGGGGCCCGTCCGCGCCAAAACCCAAAACGCACTGCGGCCTCCAGGGACACAGGGGACACAAGTGGCTGTGTGGCTTGCAGTGCCCGACCAGAGGGAGGGAGGTTGTCTGGCTGCTGAGGCGCAGCCGGTGTCAGCCCTTCAGGGAACTGCCCTTGGATGCTTCTGGAATGGGGGTGCCAACTCAGAACCCCCGTTCCCTGTGGCTGCAGCCAGCCAGGGGGCTCCAGGGTCGGGCGCGCACGCGGGCCTGGGGGGCTTCTTGCCTGTGTGCAGGGCTTCTACGCACAAGGTGGCACCTCATCCCGGCCCAAGGGTGGTGGCAGGAACCCAGGAGGAACTCGGGGACTCAGCAGGGCCCGCCCCTGTGGCCAGGGATCTGGCAGGCTCCGGGGTAATGGACTACGGAAGCCGAGAGGGGCCCGTCCGCGCCAAAACCCAAAACGTGCTGCGGCCTCCAGGGACCAGGGGACACGAGTGGCTGTGTGGCTTGCAGTGCCCGACCAGAGGGAGGGAGGTTGTCTGGCTGCTGAGGCGCAGCCGGTGTCAGCCCTTCGGGAACTGCCCGTGGATGCTTCGGGAATGGGGGCTGCCAACTCAGAACCCCCGTTCCCTGTGGCTGCAGCCAGCCAGGGGGCTCCAGGGTCGGGCGCGCCCGTGGTCCTGGGGGGCTTCTTGCCTGTGTGCAGGGCTTCTACGCACAAGGTGGCACCTCATCCCGGCCCAAGGGTGGTGGCAGGAACTCAGGGGGCGCTCGGGGACTCAGCAAGGCCCGCCCCTGGGGCCAGGGGTCTGGCATGCTCTGGGGGCAAATGGACAACAGAAGCCGAGAGGGGCCCGTCCGCGCCAAAACCCAAAACGCGCTGCGGCCTCCAGGGATACAGGGGACACAAGTGGCTGTGTGGCTTGCAGTGCCCGACCAGAGGGAGGTTGTCTGGCTGCTGAGGCGCAGCCGGTGTCAGCCCTTCGGGGAACTGCCCGTGGATGCTTCGGGAATGGGGGCTGCCAACTCAGAACCCCATTCCCTGTGGCTGCAGCCAGCCAGGGGGCTCCAGGATCGGGCGCGCCCGCGGGCCTGGGGGGCTTCTTGCCTGTGTGCAGGGCTTCTACGCACAAGGTGGCACCTCATCCCGGCCCAAGGGTGGTGGCAGGAACCCAGGAGGCGCTCGGGGACTCAGCAGGGCCCGCCCCTGGGGCCAGGGGTCTGGCAGGCTCCAGGGGCAAATGGACTACTGAAGCCGAGAGGGGCCCGTCCGCGCCAAAACCCAAAACGCGCTGCGGCCTCCAGGGACACAGGGGACACAAGTGGCTGTGTGGCTTGCAGTGCCCGACCAGAGGGAGGGAGGTTGTCTGGCTGCTGAGGCGCAGCCGGTGTCAGCCCTTCGGGGAACTGCCCGTGGATGCTTCGGGAGTGGGGGCTGCCAACTCAGAACCCCCGTTCCCTTTGGCTGCAGCCAGCCAGGGGGCTCCAGGGTCGGGCGGGCCTGGGGGGCTTCTTGCCTGTGTGCAGGGCTTCTACGCACAAGGTGGCACCTCATCCCGGCCCAAGGGTGGTGGCAGGAACTCAGGAGGCGCTCGGGGACTCAGCAGGGCCCGCCCCTGGGGCCAGGGGTCTGGCAGGCTCCAGGGGCAAATGGACTACTGAAGCCGAGAGGGGCCCGTCCGCGCCAAAACCCAAAACGCGCTGCGGCCTCCAGGGACACAGGGGACACAAGTGGCTGTGTGGCTTGCAGTGCCCGACCAGAGGGAGAGAGGTTGTCTGGCTGCTGAGGCGCAGCCGGTGTCAGCCCTTCGGGGAACTGCCCGTGGATGCTTCGGGAATGGGGGCTGCCAACTCAGAACCCCCATTCCCTGTGGCTGCAGCCAGCCAGGGGGCTCCAGGGTCGGGCGCGCCCGCGGGCCTGGGGGGCTTCTTGCCTGTGTGCAGGGCTTCTACGCACAAGGTGGCACCTCATCCCGGCCCAAGGGTGGTGGCAGGAACTCAGGGGGCGCTCGGGGACTCAGCAAGGCCCACCCCTGGGGCCAGGGGTCTGGCAGGCTCTGGGGGCAAATGGACTACAGAAGCCGAGAGGGGCCCGTCCGCGCCAAAACCCAAAACGCGCTGCGGCCTCCGGGGATACAGGGGACACAAGTGGCTGTGTGGCTTGCAGTGGCCGACCAGAGGGAGGTTGTCTGGCTGCTGAGGCGCAGCCGGTGTCAGCCCTTCGGGGAACTGCCCGTTGATGCTTCGGGAATGGGGGTTGCCAACTCAGAACCCCCATTCCATGTGGCTGCAGCCAGCCAGGGGTCTCCAGGGTCGGGCGCGCCCGCGGGCATGGGGGGCTTCTTGCCTGTGTGCAGGGCTTCTACGCACAAGGTGGCACCTCATCCCGGCCCAAGGGTGGTGGCAGGAACCCAGGAGGCGCTCGGGGACTCAGCAGGGCCCGCCCCTGGGGCCAGGGGTCTGGCAGGCTCCGGGGGCAAATGGACTACGGAAGCCGAGAGGGGCCCGTCCGCGCCAAAACCCAAAACGCGCTGCGGCCTCCAGGGACACAGGGGACACAAGTGGCTGTGTGGCTTGCAGTGCCCGACCAGAGGGAGGGAGGTTGTCTGGCTGCTGAGGCGCAGCCGGTGTCAGCCCTTCAGGGAACTGCCCTTGGATGCTTCGGGAATGGGGGTGCCAACTCAGAACCCCCGTTCCCTGTGGCTGCAGCCAGCCAGGGGGCTCCAGGGTCGGGCGCGCACGCGGGCCTGGGGGGCTTCTTGCCTGTGTGCAGGGCTTCTACGCACAAGGTGGCACCTCATCCCGGCCCAAGGGTGGTGGCAGGAACCCAGGAGGCGCTCGGTGACACTTCAGGGCCCGCCCCTGTGGCCAGGGGTCTGGCAGGCTCCGGGGACAAATGGACTACGGAAGCCGAGAGGGGCCCGTCCGCGCCAAAACCCAAAATGCGCTGCGGCCTCCAGGGACACAGGGGACACAAGTGGCTGTGTGGCTTGCAGTGCCCGACCAGAGGGAGGTTGTCTGGCTGCTGAGGCGCAGCCGGTGTCAGCCCTTCGGGGAACTGCCCGTGGATGCTTCGGGAATGGGGGCTGCCAACTCAGAACCCCATTCCCTGTGGCTGCAGCCAGCCAGGGGGCTCCAGGATCGGGCGCGCCCGCGGGCATGGGGGGCTTCTTGCCTGTGTGCAGGGCTTCTACGCACAAGGTGGCACCTCATCCCGGCCCAAGGGTGGTGGCAGGAACCCAGGAGGCGCTCGGGGACTCAGCAGGGCCCGCCCCTGGGGCCAGGGGTCTGGCAGGCTCCAGGGGCAAATGGACTACTGAAGCCGAGAGGGGCCCGTCCGCGCCAAAACCCAAAACGCGCTGCGGCCTCCAGGGACACAGGGGACACAAGTGGCTGTGTGGCTTGCAGTGCCCGACCAGAGGGAGGGAGGTTGTCTGGCTGCTGAGGCGCAGCCGGTGTCAGCCCTTCGGGGAACTGCTCGTGGATGCTTCGGGAATGGGGGCTGCCAACTCAGAACCCCCGTTCCCTGTGGCTGCAGCCAGCCAGGGGGCTCCAGGGTCGGGCGGGCCTGGGGGGCTTCTTGCCTGTGTGCAGGGCTTCTACGCACAAGGTGGCACCTCATCCCGGCCCAAGGGTGGTGGCAGGAACCCAGGAGGCGCTCGGGGACTCAGCAGGGCCCGCCCCTGGGGCCAGGGGTCTGGCAGGCTCCGGGGACAAATGGACTACGGAAGCCGAGAGGGGCCCGTCCGCGCCAAAACCCAAAATGCGCTGCGGCCTCCAGGGACACAGGGGACACAAGTGGCTGTGTGGCTTGCAGTGCCCGACCAGAGAGAGGGAAGTTGTCTGGCTGCTGATGCGCAGCCGGTGTCAGCCCTTCGGGGAACTGCCCGTGGATGCTTCGGGAATGGGGGCTGCCAACTCAGAACCCCCGTTCCCTGTGGCTGCAGCCAGCCAGGGGGCTCCAGGGTCCGGCGCGACCGCGGGCCTGGTGGTCTTCTTGCCTGTGTGCAGGGCTTCTTCGCACAAGGTGGCACCTCATCCCGGCCCAAGGGTGGTTGGCAGGAACTCAGGGGGCGCTAGGGGACTCAGCAAGGCCCGCCCTTGGGGCCAGGGATCTGGCAGGCTCCGGGGTAAATGGACTACGGAAGCCGAGAGGGGCCCGTCCGCGCCAAAACCCAAAACGTGCTGCGGCCTCCAGGGACACAGGGGACACGAGTGGCTGTGTGGCTTGCAGTGCCCGACCAGAGGGAGGGAGGTTGTCTGGCTGCTGAGTTGCAGCCGGTGTCAGCCCTTCGGGGAACTGCCCGTGGATGCTTCGGGAAAGGGGGCTGCCAACTCAGAACCCCCGTTCCCTGTGGCTGCAGCCAGCCAGGGGGCTCCAGGGTCGGGCGCGCCCGTGGGCCTTGGGGGCTTCTTGCCTGTGTGCAGGGCTTCTACGCACAAGGTGGCACCTCATCCCGGCCCAAGGGTGGTGGCAGGAACCCAGGAGGCGCTCGGGGACTCAGCAGGGCCCGCCCCTGGGGCCAGGGGTCTGGCAGGCTCCGGGGGCAAATGGACTACAGATGCCGAGAGGGGCCCGTCCGCGCCAAAACCCAAAACGCGCTGCGGCCTCCAGGGACACAGGGGACACAAGTGGCTGTGTGGCTTGCAGTGCCCGACCAGAGGGAGGGAGGTTGTCTGGCTGCTGAGGCGCAGCCGGTGTCAGCCCTTCGGGGAACTGCCCGTGGATGCTTCAGGAATGGGGGCTGCCAACTCAGAACCCCCGTTCCCTGTGGCTGCAGCCAGCCAGGGGGCTCCAGGGTCGGGCGCGCCCGTGGGCCTGGGGGGCTTCTTGCCTGTGTGCAGGGCTTCTACGCACAAGGTGGCACCTCATCCCGGCCCAAGGGTGGTGGCAGGAACCCAGGAGGCGCTCGGGGACACAGCAGGGCCCGCCCCTGGGGCCAGGGGTCTGGCAGGCTCCGAGGACAAATGGACTACGGAAGCCGAGAGGGGCCCGTCCGCGCCAAAACCCAAAACGCGCTGCGGCCTCCAGGGACACAGGGGACACAAGTGGCTGTGTGGCTTGCAGTGCCCGACCAGAGGGACGGAGGTTGTCTGGCTGCTGAGGCGCAGCCGGTGTCAGCCCTTCAGGGAACTGCCCGTGGATGCTTCGGGAATGGGGGCTGCCAACTCAGAACCCCCGTTCCCTGTGGCTGCAGCCAGCCAGGGGGCTCCAGGGTCGGGCGGGCCTGGGGGGCTTCTTGCCTGTGTGCAGGGCTTCTACGCACAAGGTGGCACCTCATCCCGGCCCAAGGGTGGTGGCAGGAACTCAGGAGGCGCTCGGGGACTCAGCAGGGCCCGCCCCTGGGGCCAGGGGTCTGGCAGGCCTCGGGGGCAAATGGTCTACGGAAGCCGAGAGGGGCCCGTCCGCGCCAAAACCCAAAACGCGCTGCGGCCTCCAGGGACACAGGGGACACAAGTGGCTGTGTGGCTTGCAGTGCCCGACCAGAGGGAGAGAGGTTGTCTGGCTGCTGAGGCGCAGCCGGTGTCAGCCCTTCGGGGAACTGCCCGTGGATGCTTCGGGAATGGGGGCTGCCAACTCAGAACCCCCGTTCCCTGTGGCTGCAGCCAGCCAGGGGGCTCCAGGGTCGGGCGCGCCCGTGGTCCTGGGGGGCTTCTTGCCTGTGTGCAGGGCTTCTACGCACAAGGTGGCACCTCATCCCGGCCCAAGGGTGGTGGCAGGAACCCAGGAGGCGCTCGGTGACACTGCAGGGCCCGCCCCTGTGGCCAGGGGTCTGGCAGGCTCCGAGGACAAATGGACTACGGAAGCCGAGAGGGGCCCGTCCGCGCCAAAACCCAAAATGCGCTGCGGCCTCCAGGGACACAGGGGACACAAGTGGCTGTGTGGCTTGCAGTGCCCGACCAGAGGGAGGTTGTCTGGCTGCTGAGGCGCAGCCGGTGTCAGCCCTTCGGGGAACTGCCCGTGGATGCTTCGGGAATGGGGGCTGCCAACCCAGAACCCCCGTTCCCTTTGGCTGCAGCCAGCCAGGGGGCTCCAGGGTCGGGCGCGCCCGCGGGCCTGGGGGGCTTCTTGCCTGTGTGCAGGGCTTCTACGCACAAGGTGGCACCTCATCCCGGCCCAAGGGTGGTGGCAGGAACCCAGGAGGCGCTCGGGGACTCAGCAGGGCCCGCCCCTGGGGCCAGGGGTCTGGCAGGCTCCGGGGACATATGGACTACGGAAGACGAGAGGGGACCGTCCGCGCCAAAACCCAAAACGCGCTGCGGCCTCCAGGGACACAGGGGACAAAAGTGGCTGTGTGGCTTGCAGTGCCCGACCAGAGAGAGGGAGGTTGTCTGGCTGCTGAGGCGCAGCCGGTGTCAGCCCTTCGGAGAACTGCCCGTGGATGCTTCGGGAATGGGGGCTGCCAACCCAGAACCCCCGTTCCCTTTGGCTGCAGCCAGCCAGGGGGCTCCAGGGTCGGGCGCGCCCGTGGGCCTGGGGGGCTTCTTGCCTGTGTGCAGGGCTTCTACGCACAAGGTGGCACCTCATCCCTGCCCAAGGGTGGTGGCAGGAACCCAGGAGGAACTCGGGGACTCAGCAGGGCCCGCCCCTGGGGCCAGGGATCTGGCAGGCTCCGGGGTAAATGGACTACGGAAGCCGAGAGGGGCCCGTCCGCGCCAAAACCCAAAACGTGCTGCGGCCTCCAGGGACACAGGGGACACGAGTGGCTGTGTGGCTTGCAGTGCCCGAACAGAGGGAGGGAGGTTGTCTGGCTGCTGAGTTGCAGCCGGTGTCAGCCCTTCGGGGAACTGCCCGTGGATGCTTCGGGAAAGGGGGCTGCCAACTCAGAACCCCCGTTCCCTGTGGCTGCAGCCAGCCAGGGGGCTCCTGGGTCGGGCGCGCCCGTGGGCCTTGGGGGCTTCTTGCCTGTGTGCAGGGCTTCTACGCACAAGGTGGCACCTCATCCCGGCCCAAGGGTGGTGGCAGGAACCCAGGAGGCGCTCGGGGACTCAGCAGGGCCCGCCCCTGGGGCCAGGGGTCTGGCAGGCTCCGGGGGCAAATGGACTACGGATGCCGAGAGGGGCCCGTCCGCGCCAAAACCCAAAACGCGCTGCGGCATCCAGGGAAACAGGGGACACAAGTGGCTGTGTGGCTTGCAGTGCCCGACCAGAGGGAGGGAGGTTGTCTGGCTGCTGAGGCGCAGCCGGTGTCAGCCCTTCGGGGAACTGCCCGTGGATGCTTCAGGAATGGGGGCTGCCAACTCAGAACCCCCGTTCCCTGTGGCTGCAGCCAGCCAGGGGGCTCCAGGTCGGGCGCGCCCGTGGGCCTGGGGGGCTTCTTGCCTGTGTGCAGGGCTTCTACGCACAAGGTGGCACCTCATCCCGGCAGAAGGGTGGTGGCAGGAAACCAGGAGGCGCTCGGGGACACAGCAGGGCCCGCCCCTGGGGCCAGGGGTCTGGCAGGCTCCGAGGACAAATGGACTACGGAAGCCGAGAGGGGCCCGTCCGCGCCAAAACCCAAAACGCGCTGCGGCCTCCAGGGACACAGGGGACACAAGTGGCTGTGTGGCTTGCAGTGCCCGACCAGAGGGAGGGAGGTTGTCTGGCTGCTGAGGCGCAGCCGGTGTCAGCCCTTCGGGGAACTGCCCGTGGATGCTTCGGGAATGGGGGCTGCCAACTCAGAACCCCCGTTCCCTGTGGCTGCAGCCAGCCAGGGGGCTCCAGGGTCGGGCGCGCCCGCGGGCCTGGGGGGCTTCTTGCCTGTGTGCAGGGCTTCTACGCACAAGGTGGCACCTCATCCCGGCCCAAGGGTGGTGGCAGGAACTCAGGGGGCACTCGGGGACTCAGCAGGGCCCACCCCTGGGGCCAGGGGTCTGGCAGGCTCTGGGGGCAAATGGACTGCAGAAGCCGAGAGGGGCCCGTCCGTGCCAAAACCCAAAACGTGCTGCGGCCTCTTGGGATACAGGGGACACAAGTGGCTGTGTGGCTTGCAGTGCCCGACCAGAGGGAGGTTGTCTGGCTGCTGAGGCGCAGCCGGTGTCAGCCCTTCGGGGAACTGCCCGTGGATGCTTCGGGAATGGGGGCTGCCAACTCAGAACCCCCGTTCCCTGTGGCTGCAGCCAGCCAGGGGGCTCCAGGGTCGGGCGCGCCCGCGGGCCTGGGGGGCTTCTTGCCTGTGTGCAGGGCTTCTACGCACAAGGTGGCACCTCATCCCGGCCCAAGGCTGGTGGCAGGAACCCAGGAGGAACTCGGGGACTCAACAGGGCCCGCCCCTGGGGCCAGGGGTCTGGCAGGCTCCGGGGACATATGGACTACGGAAGCCGAGAGGGGCCCGTCCGCGCCAAAACCCAAAACGCGCTGCGGCCTCCAGGGACACAGGGGACAAAAGTGGCTGTGTGGCTTGCAGTGCCCGACCAGAGAGAGGGAGGTTGTCTGGCTGCTGAGGCGCAGCCGGTGTCAGCCCTTCGGGGAACTGCCCGTGGATGCTTCGGGAATGGGGGCTGCCAACCCAGAACCCCCGTTCCCTTTGGCTGCAGCCAGCCAGGGGGCTCCAGGGTCGGGCGCGCCCGCGGGCCTGGGGGGCTTCTTGCCTGTGTGCAGGGCTTCTACGCACAAGGTGGCACCTCATCCCGGCCCAAGGCTGGTGGCAGGAACCCAGGAGGCGCTCGGGGACTCAGCAGGGCCCGCCCCTGGGGCCAGGGGTCTGGCAGGCTCCGGGGACATATGGACTACGGAAGCCGAGAGGGGCCCGTCCGCGCCAAAACCCAAAACGCGCTGCGGCCTCCAGGGACACAGGGGACAAAAGTGGCTGTGTGGCTTGCAGTGCCCGACCAGAGAGAGGGAGGTTGTCTGGCTGCTGAGGCGCAGCCGGTGTCAGCCCTTCGGGGAACTGCCCGTGGATGCTTCGGGAATGGGGGCTGCCAACCCAGAACCCCCGTTCCCTTTGGCTGCAGCCAGCCAGGGGGCTCCAGGGTCGGGCGCGCCCGTGGGCCTGGGGGGCTTCTTGCCTGTGTGCAGGGCTTCTACGCACAAGGTGGCACCTCATCCCGGCCCAAGGGTGGTGGCAGGAACCCAGGAGGAACTCGGGGACTCAGCAGGGCCCGCCCCTGGGGCCAGGGATCTGGCAGGCTCCGGGGTAAATGGACTACGGAAGCCGAGAGGGGCCCGTCTGCGCCAAAACCCAAAACGTGCTTCGGCCTCCAGGGACACAGGGGACACGAGTGGCTGTGTGGCTTGCAGTGCCCGACCAGAGGGAGGGAGGTTGTCTGGCTGCTGAGGCGCAGCCGGTGTCAGCCCTTCGGGGAACTGCCCGTGGATGCTTCGGGAAAGGGGGCTGCCAACTCAGAACCCCCGTTCCCTGTGGCTGCAGCCAGCCAGGGGGCTCCAGGGTCGGGCGCGCCCGCGGGCCTGGGGGGCTTCTTGCCTGTGTGCAGGGCTTCTACGCACAAGGTGGCACCTCATCCCGGCCCAAGGGTGGTGGCAGGAACTCAGGGGGCACTCGGGGACTCAGCAAGGCCCACCCCTGGGGCCAGGGGTCTGGCAGGCTCTGGGGGCAAATGGACTACAGAAGCCGAGAGGGCCCCGTCCGTGCCAAAACCCAAAACGTGCTGCGGCCTCCAGGGATACAGGGGACACAAGTGGCTGTGTGGCTTGCAGTGCCCGACCAGAGGGAGGTTGTCTGGCTGCTGAGGCGCAGCCGGTGTCAGCCCTTCGGGGAACTGCCCGTGGATGCTTCGGGAATGGGGGCTGCCAACTCAGAACCCCCATTCCCTGTGGCTGCAGCCAGCCAGGGGGCTCCAGGGTCGGGCGCGCCCGCGGGCCTGGGGGGCTTCTTGCCTGTGTGCAGGGCTTCTACGCACAAGGTGGCACCTCATCCCGGCCCAAGGCTGGTGGCAGGAACCCAGGAGGCGCTCGGGGACTCAGCAGGGCCCGCCCCTGGGGCCAGGGGTCTGGCAGGCTCCGGGGACATATGGACTACGGAAGCCGAGAGGGGCCCGTCCGCGCCAAAACCCAAAACGCGCTGCGGCCTCCAGGGACACAGGGGACACAAGTAGCTGTGTGGCTTGCAGTGCCCGACCAGAGAGAGGGAGGTTGTCTGGCTGCTGAGGCGCAGCCGGTGTCAGCCCTTCGGAGAACTGCCCGTGGATGCTTCGGGAATGGGGGCTGCCAACCCAGAACCCCCGTTCCCTGTGGCTGCAGCCAGCCAGGGGGCTCCAGGGTCGGGCGCGCCCGCGGGCCTGGGGGGCTTCTTGCCTGTGTGCAGGGCTTCTACGCACAAGGTGGCACCTCATCCCGGCCCAAGGGTGGTGGCAGGAACCCAGGAGGAACTCGGGGACTCAGCAGGGCCCGCCCCTGGGGCCAGGGATCTGGCAGGCTCCGGGGTAAATGGACTACGGAAGCCGAGAGGGGCCCGTCTGCGCCAAAACCCAAAACGTGCTGCGGCCTCCAGGGACACAGGGGACACGAGTGGCTGTGTGGCTTGCAGTGCCCGACCAGAGGGAGGGAGGTTGTCTGGCTGCTGAGGCGCAGCCGGTGTCAGCCCTTCGGGGAACTGCCCGTGGATGCTTCGGGAATGGGGGCTGCCAACTCAGAACCCCCGTTCCCTGTGGCTGCGGCCAGCCAGGGGGCTCCAGGATCGGGCGCGCCTGTGGGCCTGGGGGGCTTCTTGCCTGTGTGCAGGGCTTCTACGCACAAGGTGGCACCTCATCCCTGCCCAAGGGTGGTGGCAGGAACCCAGGAGGCGCTCGGGGACTCAGCAGGGCCCGCCCCTGGGGCCAGGGGTCTGGCAGGCTCCGGGGACAAATGGACTACGGAAGCCTAGAGGGGCCCGTCCGCGCCAAAACCCAAAACGTGCTGCGGCCTCCAGGGATACAGGGGACACAAGTGGCTGTGTGGCTTGTAGTGCCCGACCAGAGGGAGGTTGTCTGGCTGCTGAGGCGCAGCCGGTGTCAGCCCTTCGAGGAACTGCCCGTGGATGCTTCGGGAATGGGGGCTGCCAACTCAGAACCCCCGTTCCCTGTGGCTGCAGCCAGCCAGGGGGCTCCAGGGTCCGGCGCGACCGCGGGCCTGGGGGTCTTCTTGCCTGTGTGCAGGGCTTCTACGCACAAGGTGGCACCTCATCCCGGCCCAAGGGTGGTGGCAGGAACTCAGGGGGCGCTAGGGGACTCAGCAAGGCCCGCCCCTGGGGCCAGGGGTCTCGCAGGCTCTGGGGGCAAATGGACTACAGAAGCCGAGAGGGGCCCGTCCGCGCCAAAACCCAAAACGCGCTGCGGCCTCCAGGGATACAGGGGACACAAGTGGCTGTGTGGCTTGCAGTGCCCGACCAGAGGGAGGTTGTCTGGCTGCTGAGGCGCAGCCGGTGTCAGCCCTTCGGGGAACTGCCCGTGGATGCTTCGGGAATGGGGCTGGCAACTCAGAACCCCCGTTCCCTGTGGCTGCAGCCAGCCAGGGGGCTCCAGGGTCGGGCGCGCCCGCGGGCCTGGGGGGCTTCTTGCCTGTGTGCAGGGCTTCTACGCACAAGGTGGCACCTCATCCCGGCCCAAGGCTGGTGGCAGGAACCCAGGAGGCGCTCGGGGACTCAGCAGGGCCCGCCCCTGGGGCCAGGGGTCTGGCAGGCTCCGGGGACATATGGACTACGGAAGCCGAGAGGGGCCCGTCCACGCCAAAACCCAAAACGCGCTGCGGCCTCCAGGGACACAGGGGACAAAAGTGGCTGTGTGGCTTGCAGTGCCCGACCAGAGAGAGGGAGGTTGTCTGGCTGCTGAGGCGCAGCCGGTGTCAGCCCTTCGGGGAACTGCCCGTGGATGCTTCGGGAATGGGGGCTGCCAACCCAGAACCCCCGTTCCCTTTGGCTGCAGCCAGCCAGGGGGCTCCAGGGTCGGGCGCGCCCGTGGGCCTGGGGGGCTTCTTGCCTGTGTGCAGGGCTTCTACGCACAAGGTGGCACCTCATCCCGGCCCAAGGGTGGTGGCAGGAACCCAGGAGGAACTCGGGGACTCAGCAGGGCCCGCCCCTGGGGCCAGGGATCTGGCAGGCTCCGGGGTAAATGGACTACGGAAGCCGAGAGGGGCCCGTCCGCGCCAAAACCCAAAACGTGCTGCGGCCTCCAGGGACACAGGGGACACGAGTGGCTGTGTGGCTTGCAGTGCCCGACCAGAGGGAGGGAGGTTGTCTGGCTGCTGAGGCGCAGCCGGTGTCAGCCCTTCGGGGAACTGCCCGTGGATGCTTCGGGAATGGGGGCTGCCAACTCAGAACCCCCGTTCCCTGTGGCTGCAGCCAGCCAGGGGGCTCCAGGGTCGGGCGCGCCCGCGGGCCTGGGGGGCTTCTTGCCTGTGTGCAGGGCTTCTACGCACAAGGTGGCACCTCATCCCGGCCCAAGGGTGGTGGCAGGAACCCAGGAGGCGCTCGGGAACTCAGCAGGGCCCGCCCCTGGGGCCAGGGGTCTGGCAGGCTCCGGGGACAAATGGACTACGGAAGCCGAGAGGGGCACGTCCGCGCCAAAACCCAAAACGCGCTGCGGCCTCCAGGGACACAGGGGACACAAGTGGCTGTGTGGCTTGCAGTGCCCGACCAGAGGGAGTTTGTCTGGCTGCTGAGGCGCAGCCGGTGTCAGCCCTTCGGGAAACTGCCCGTGGATGCTTCGGGAATGGGGGCTGCCAACTCAGAACCCCCGTTCCCTGTGGCTGCAGCCAGCCAGGGGTCTCCAGGGTCGGGCGGGCCTGGGGGGCTTCTTGCCTGTGTGCAGGGCTTCTACGCACAAGGTGGCACCTCATCCCGGCCCAAGGGTGGTGGCAGGAACCCAGGAGGCACTCGGGGACTCAGCAGGGCACGCCCCTGGGGCCAGGGATCTGGCAGGCTCCCGGGTAAATGGACTACGGAAGCCGAGAGGGGCCTGTCCGCGCCAAAACTCAAAACGTGCTGCGGCCTCCAGGGACACAGGGGACACGAGTGGCTGTGTGGCTTGCAGTGCCCGACCAGAGGGAGGGAGGTTGTCTGGCTGCTGAGGCGCAGCCGGTGTCAGCCCTTCGGGGAACTGCCCGTGGATGCTTCGGGAATGGGGGCTGCCAACTCAGAACCCCCGTTCCCTGTGGCTGCAGCCAGCCAGGGGGCTCCAGGATCGGGCGCGCCCGTGGGCCTGGGGGGCTTCTTGCCTGTGTGCAGGGCTTCTACGCACAAGGTGGCACCTCATCCCTGCCCAAGGGTGGTGGCAGGAACCCAGGAGGCGCTCGGGGACTCAGCAGGGCCCGCCCCTGGGGCCAGGGGTCTGGCAGGCTCCGGGGACAAATGGACTACGGAAGCCTAGAGGGGCCCGTCCGCGCCAAAACCCAAAACGTGCTGCGGCCTCCAGGGATACAGGGGACACAAGTGGCTGTGTGGCTTGCAGTGCCCGACCAGAGGGAGGTTGTCTGGCTGCTGAGGCGCAGCCGGTGTCAGCCCTTCGGGGAACTGCCCGTGGATGCTTCGGGAATGGGGGCTGCCAACTCAGAACCCCCGTTCCCTGTGGCTGCAGCCAGCCAGGGGGCTCCAGGGTCCGGCGCGACCGCGGGCCTGGGGGTCTTCTTGCCTGTGTGCAGGGCTTCTACGCACAAGGTGGCACCTCATCC